>NW_028221436.1:921870-964028 GCF_014529385.1 Adiantum capillus-veneris
CTAGTTCCATCGAAATACCTTAACCCCACGAAATTATTCTAGTAGCCTGAGTGGTTTGGTCTCAAGATTCACCACTTTATTAAAAATATTGGGGGTTTAAGGTCCACCACTTGTCCAACCTATAAGGCTACATCTTAAAGTTATTCTTTCTTACTACTTGGAGTGACCATGATAGGTTTTTACATGGGGTTTGGTTCCAAGGTCCACCACTTGTCCAGCTAACACTATTGAAACATAGAGAAAACAAAGGTCCACCACTTGTCCAAGCTTAGGTCCATTGAAACATGAGAGAAGGATGCTCCACCATTTGTCCAAGATAGGCTCCATTGAAACATGACAGAAGCAAGCTGCACCATGTCCTCCAAGATGCTAGGTCCAATCGAAATACATTAAACCCACGATACATTATTGCTAGTAGCCTGAGTGGTTTGGTCTCAAGATTCACCACATTTATAATAATATGTGTTGTTAAGGTCCACCACTTGTCCCACCTAATAGGCTACATCTTAAAGGTTATTCTTTCTTACTACTTGAGTGACCATGATAGGTTTTACATGGGGTTGGTTCCAAGGTCCACCACTTGTCCAAGCTAACTCTATTGAAACATAGAGAGAAGCAAAGGTCCACCCCTTGTCCAAGCTAGGGTCCTTGAAACAAGGAGAAGGATGCTCCACCATTTGTCCAAGGTAGGCTCCATTGAAACATGAGAGAATCAAGGTGCACCATGTCTCCAAGATGCTAGGCTCCATCGAAAAACATTAAATCCACGATATGTCGTAGATGAGGGTTTACATTCATGTCCAACACTTGTCCAAGCTATTATTGCTAGTAGCCGAGTGGTTTGGTCTCAAGATTCACCAATTTTCCACTCTATATCATTATATTAAGAATATGCGCGTGTTAAGGTCCACCACTGTCCAACCTATAAGCTACATCTTAAAGGTTATTCTTTATTACCACTTGGAGTGACCATGAAGGTTTTACATGGGTTTTGGTGCCAAGGTCCACCACTTGTCCAAGCTAACTCTATTGAAACATAGAGAGAAGCAAAGGTCCACCCCTTGTCAAAGCTAGGGTCCATTGAAACATGGAGAGAAGGATGCTCCACCATTTGTCCAAGGTAGGCTCCATTGAAACATGAGGAGAATCAAGGTACACCATGTCTCCAAGATGCTAGGCTCCATCCAAAAACATTAAACCCACGATATGTCTACATTAGGGGTTTACATTCAAGGTCCACCACTTGTCCAAGCTATTATTGCTAGTAGCTGAGTGTTTGGTCTCAAGATTCACCACTTTATCCACTCTATGTCATATATTAAAAATATGCGCGTGTTAAGGTCCACCACTTGTCCAACCTATAAGGCTACATCTTAAAGGTATCTTTTATTACCACTTGAGTGACCATGATAGGTTTACATGGGGGTTTGGTTCCAAGGTCCAACTTGTCCAAGCTAACTCTATTGAAACATAGAGAGAAGCAAAGGTCCACCCTTGTCCAAGCTAGGGTCATTGAAAACATGAGAGAAGGATGCTCCACCATTTGTCCAAGATAGGCTCCATTGAAACATGACGAGAAGCAAGCTTGCACCATGTCTCCAAGATGCTAGGCTCCATCGAAATACATTAAACCCACATATTTCGTAATAGGGTTTACATTCAAGGTCCACCACTTGTCCAAGCTATTAATGCTAGTAGCCTGAGTGGTTTGGTCTCAAGATTCACCACTTTTATTAAGAATATGTGGTGTTAAGGTCCACCACTTGTCCCACCTATAAGGCTACATCTTAAAGGTTATTCTTTCTTACTACTTGGAGTGACCATGATAGGTTTTACATGGGGGTTTGGTTCCAAGGTCCACCACTTGTCCAAGCTAACTCTATTGAAACATAGAGAGAAGCAAAGGTCCACCCCTTGTCTAAGCTAGGTCCATTGAAACATGGAGAGAAGGATGCTCCACCATTTGTCCAAGGTAGGCTCCATTGAAACATGAGGAGAATCAAGGTGCACCATGTCTCCAAGATGCTAGGCTCCATCCAAAAACATTAAACCCACGATATGTCTACATTAGGGGTTTACATTCAAGGTCCACCACTTGTCCAAGCTATTATTGCTAGTAGCTGAGTGGTTTGGTCTCAAGATTCACCACTTTTCCACTCTATGTCATTATATTAAAAATATGCGCGTGTTAAGGTCCACCACTTGTCCAACCTATAAGGCTACATCTTAAAGGTTATTCTTTATTACCACTTGGAGTGACCATGATAGGTTTTACATGGGGGTTTGGTTCCAAGGTCCACCACTTGTCCAAGCTAACTCTATTGAAACATAGAGAGAAGCAAAGGTCCACCCCTTGTCCAAGCTAGGGTCCATTGAAACATGGAGAGAAGGATGCTCCACCATTTGTCCAAGATAGGCTCCATTGAAACATGACGAGAAGCAAGCTGCACCATGTCTCCAAGATGCTAGGCTCCATCGAAAACATTAAACCCACGATATGTCGTAGATGAGGGTTTACATTCAAGGTCCACCACTTGTCCAAGCTATTAATGCTAGTAGCCTGAGTGGTTTGGTCTCAAGATTCACCACTTTTATTAAGAATATGTGGGTGTTAAGGTCCACCACTTGTCCAACCTATAAGGCTACATCTTAAAGGTTATTCTTTCTTACTACTTGGAGTGACCATGATAGGTTTTACATGGGGTTTGGTTCCAAGGTCCACCACTTGTCCAAGCTAACTCTATTGAAACATAGAGAGAAGCAAAGGTCCACCCCTTGTCTAAGCTAGGTCCATTGAAACATGAGAGAAGGATGCTCCACCATTTGTCCAAGGTAGGCTCCATTGAAACATGAGGAGAATCAAGGTGCACCATGTCTCCAAGATGCTAGGCTCCATCCAAAAACATTAAACCCACGATATGTCGTACATGAGGGGTTTACATTCAAGGTCCACCACTTGTCCAAGCTATTATTGCTAGTAGCCTGAGTGGTTTGGTCTCAAGATTCACCACTTTTCCACTCTATGTCATTATATTAAAAATATGCGCGTGTTAAGGTCCACCACTTGTCCAACCTATAAGGCTACATCTTAAAGGTTATTCTTTATTACCACTTGGAGTGACCATGATAGGTTTTAACATGGGGGTTTGGTTCCAAGGTCCACCACTTGTCCAAGCTAACTCTATTGAAACATAGAGAGAAGCAAAGGTCCACCCCTTGTCCAAGCTAGGGTCCATTGAAACATGGAGAGAAGGATGCTCCACCATTTGTCCAAGGTAGGCTCCATTGAAACATGAGGAGAATCAAGGTGCACCATGTCTCCAAGATGCTAGGCTCCATCGAAAAACATTAAACCCACGATATGTCGTACATGAGGGGTTTACATTCAAGGTCCACCACTTGTCCAAGCTATTAATGCTAGTAGCCTGAGTGGTTTGGTCTCAAGATTCACCACTTTTATTAAGAATATGTGGTTTAAGGTCCACCACTTGTCCAACCTATAAGGCTACATCTTAAAGGTTATTCTTTATTACACTTGGAGTGACCATGATAGGTTTTACATGGGGTTTGGTTCCAAGGTCCACCACTTGTCCAAGCTAACTCTATTGAAACATAGAGAGAAGCAAAGGTCCACCCCTTGTCCTAAGCTAGGGTCCATTGAAACATGGAGAGAAGGATGCTCCACCATTTGTCCAAGGTAGGCTCCATTGAAACATGAGGAGAATCAAGGTGCACCATGTCTCCAAGATGCTAGGCTCCATCAAAAACATTAAACCCACGATATGTCGTAGATGAGGGGTTTACATTCAAGGTCCACCACTTGTCCAAGCTATTATTGCTAGTAGCCTGAGTGGTTTGGTCTCAAGATTCACCACTTTCCACTCTATGTCATTATATTAAGAATATGCGCGTGTTAAGGTCCACCACTTGTCCAACCTATAAGGCTACATCTTAAAGGTTATTCTTTATTACCACTTGGAGTGACCATGATAGGTTTTACATGGGGGTTTGGTTCCAAGGTCCACCACTTGTCCAAGCTAACTCTATTGAAACATAGAGAGAAACAAAGGTCCACCCCTTGTCCAAGCTAGGGTCCATTGAAACATGGAGAGAAGGATGCTCCACCATTTGTCCAAGTAGGCTCCATTGAAACATGAGGAGAATCAAGGTGCACCATGTCTCCAAGATGCTAGGCTCCATCGAAAAACATTAAACCCACGATATGTCGTACATGAGGGGTTTACATTCAAGGTCCACCACTTGTCCAAGCTATTATTGCTAGTAGCCTGAGTGTTTGGTCTCAAGATTCACCACTTTTCCACTCTATGTCATTATATTAAGAATATGCGCGTGTAAGGTCCACCACTTGTCCAACCTATAAGGCTACATCTTAAAGGTTATTCTTTATTACCACTTGGAGTGACCATGATAGGTTTTACATGGGGGTTGGTTCCAAGGTCCACCACTTGTCCAAGCTAACTCTATTGAAACATAGAGAGAAACAAAGGTCCACCACTTGTCCAAGCTAGGGTCCATTGAAACATGGAGAGAAGGATGCTCCACCATTTGTCCAAGATAGGCTCCATTGAAACATGACGAGAAGCAAGCTGCACCATGTCTCCAAGATGCTAGGCTCCATCGAAATACATTAAACCCAAGATACATTATTGCTAGTAGCCTGAGTGGTTTGGTCTCAAGATTCACCACTTTTATTAAGAATATGTGGGTGTTAAGGTCCACCACTTGTCCCACCTATAAGGCTACATCTTAAAGGTTATTCTTTCTTACTACTTGGAGTGACCATGATAGTTTTACATGGGGGTTTGGTTCCAAGGTCCACCACTTGTCCAAACTAACTCTATTGAAACATAGAGAGAAGCAAAGGTCCACCCCTTGTCAAGTAGGGTCCATTGAAACATGGAGAGAAGGATGCTCCACCATTTGTCCAAGGTAGGCTCCATTGAAACATGAGGAGAATCAAGGTGCACCATGTCTCCAAGATGCTAGGCTCCATAAAAACATTAAACCCACGATATGTCGTACATGAGGGGTTTACATTCAAGGTCCACACTTGTCCAAGCTATTATTGCTAGTAGCCTGAGTGGTTTGGTCTCAAGATTCACCACTTTTCCACTCTATGTCATTATATTAAAAATATGCGCGTGTTAAGGTCCACCACTTGTCCAACCTATAAGGCTACATCTTAAAGGTTATTCTTTATTACCACTTGGAGTGACCATGATAGGTTTTACATGGGGGTTTGGTTCCAAGGTCCACCACTTGTCCAAGCTAACTCTATGAAACATAGAGAGAAACAAAGGTCCACCACTTGTCCAAGCTAGGGTCCATTGAAACATGGAGAGAAGGATGCTCCACCATTTGTCCAAGATAGGCTCCATTGAAACATGACGAGAAGCAAGCTGCACCATGTCTCCAAGATGCTAAGCTCCATCGAAATACATTAAACCCACGATACATTATTGCTAGTAGCCTGAGTGGTTTGGTCTCAAGATTCACCACTATTATTAAAAATATGTGGGTGTTAAGGTCCACCACTTGTCCCACCTATAAGGCTACATCTTAAAGGTTATTCTTTCTTACTACTTGGAGTGACCATGATAGGTTTTACATGGGGGTTTGGTTCCAAGGTCCACCACTTGTCCAAGCTAACTCTATTGAAACATAGAGAGAAGCAAAGGTCCACCCCTTGTAAGCTAGGGTCCATTGAAACATGGAGAGAAGGATGCTCCACCATTTGTCCAAGGTAGGCTCCATTGAAACATGAGGAGAATCAAGGTGCACCATGTCTCCAAGATGCTAGGCTCCATCCAAAAACATTAAACCCACGATATGTCGTACATGAGGGGTTTACATTCAAGGTCCACCACTTGTCCAAGCTATTATTGCTAGTAGCCTGAGTGGTTTGGTCTCAAGATTCACCACTTTTCCACTCTATGTCATTATATTAAGAATATGCGCGTGTTAAGGTCCACCACTTGTCCAACCTATAAGGCTACATCTTAAAGGTTATTCTTTATTACCACTTGGAGTGACCATGATAGGTTTTACATGGGGTTTGGTTCCAAGGTCCACCACTTGTCCAAGCTAACTCTATTGAAACATAGAGAGAAGCAAAGGTCCACCCCTTGTCCAAGCTAGGGTCCATTGAAACATGGAGAGAAGGATGCTCCACCATTTGTCCAAGATAGGCTCCATTGAAACATGACGAGAAGCAAGCTGCACCATGTCTCCAAGATGCTAGTTCCATCGAAATACATTAAACCCACGATACATTATTGCTAGTAGCCTGAGTGGTTTGGTCTCAAGATTCACCACTATTATTAAAAATATGTGGTGTTAAGGTCCACCACTTGTCCCACCTATAAGGCTACATCTTAAAGGTTATTCTTTCTTACTACTTGGAGTGACCATGATAGGTTTTACATGGGGGTTTGGTTCCAAGGTCCACCACTTGTCCAAGCTAACTCTATTGAAACATAGAGAGAAGCAAAGGTCCACCACTTGTCCAAGCTAGGGTCCATTGAAACATGGAGAGAAGGATGCTCCACCATTTGTCCAAGATAGGCTCCATTGAAACATGAGGAGAATCAAGCTGCACCATGTCTCCAAGATGCTAGGCTCCATCGAAATACATTAAACCCAAGATACATTATTGCTAGTAGCCTGAGTGGTTTGGTCTCAAGATTCACCACTTTTATTAAGAATATGTGGTGTTAAGGTCCACCACTTGTCCAACCTATAAGGCTACATCTTAAAGGTTATTCTTTCTTACCACTTGGAGTGACCATGATAGGTTTTACATGGGGTTTGGTTCCAAGGTCCACCACTTGTCCAAGCTAACTCTATTGAAACATAGAGAGAAGCAAAGGTCCACCCCTTGTCCAAGCTAGGGTCCATTGAAACATGGAGAGAAGGATGCTCCACCATTTGTCCAAGGTAGGCTCCATTGAAACATGAGGAGAATCAAGGTGCACCATGTCTCCAAGATGCTAGGCTCCATCGAAAACATTAAACCCACGATATGTCGTAGATGAGGGGTTTACATTCAAGGTCCAACACTTGTCCAAGCTATTATTGTAGTAGCCTGAGTGGTTTGGTCTCAAGATTCACCATTTTCCACTCTATTCATTATATTAAGAATATGCCGTGTTAAGGTCCACCACTTGTCCAACCTATAAGGCTACATCTTAAAGGTTATTCTTTATTACCACTTGGAGTGACCATGATAGGTTTTACATGGGGGTTTGGTTCCAAGGTCCACCACTTGTCCAAGCTAACTCTATTGAAACATAGAGAGAAGCAAAGGTCCACCCTTGTCTAAGCTAGGGTCCATTGAAACATGGAGAGAAGGATGCTCCACCATTTGTCCAAGGTAGGCTCCATTGAAACATGAGGAGAATCAAGGTGCACCATGTCTCCAAGATGCTAGGCTCCATCCAAAAACATTAAACCCACGATATGTCGTACATGAGGGGTTTACATTCAAGGTCCACCACTTGTCCAAGCTATTATTGCTAGTAGCTGAGTGGTTTGGTCTCAAGATTCACCACTTTTCCACTCTATGTCATTATATTAAAAATATGCGCGTGTTAAGGTCCACCACTTGTCCAACCTATAAGGCTACATCTTAAAGGTTATTCTTTATTACCACTTGGAGTGACCATGATAGGTTTTACATGGGGTTTGGTTCCAAGGTCCACCACTTGTCCAAGCTAACTCTATTGAAACATAGAGAGAAGCAAAGGTCCACCCCTTGTCCAAGCTAGGGTCCATTGAAACATGGAGAGAAGGATGCTCCACCATTTGTCCAAGATAGGCTCCATTGAAACATGACGAGAAGCAAGCTGCACCATGTCTCCAAGATGCTAGGCTCCATCGAAATACATTAAACCCACGATATTCGTAGATGAGGGGTTTACATTCAAGGTCCACCACTTGTCCAAGCTATTATGCTAGTAGCCTGAGTGGTTTGGTCTCAAGATTCACCACTTTTATTAAGAATATGTGGGTGTTAAGGTCCACCACTTGTCCACCTATAAGGCTACATCTTAAAGGTTATTCTTTCTTACTACTTGGAGTGACCATGATAGGTTTTACATGGGGTTTGGTTCCAAGGTCCACCACTTGTCCAAGCTAACTCTATTGAAACATAGAGAGAAGCAAAGGTCCACCCCTTGTCTAAGCTAGGGTCCATTGAAACATGGAGAGAAGGATGCTCCACCATTTGTCCAAGGTAGGCTCCATTGAAACATGAGGCGAATCAAGGTGCACCATGTCTCCAAGATGCTAGGCTCCATCCAAAAACATTAAACCCACGATATGTCGTACATGAGGGTTTTACATTCAAGGTCCACCACTTGTCCAAGCTATTATTGCTAGTAGGCTGAGTGGTTTGGTCTCAAGATTCACCACTTTTCCACTCTATGTCATTATATTAAAAATATGCGCGTGTTAAGGTCCACCACTTGTCCAACCTATAAGGCTACATCTTAAAGGTTATTCTTTATTACCACTTGGAGTGACCATGATAGGTTTTACATGGGGTTTGGTTCCAAGGTCCACCACTTGTCCAAGCTAACTCTATTGAAACATAGAGAGAAGCAAAGGTCCACCCCTTGTCCAAGCTAGGGTCCATTGAAACATGGAGAGAAGGATGCTCCACCATTTGTCCAAGATAGGCTCCATTGAAACATGACGAGAAGCAAGTGCACCATGTCTCCAAGATGCTAGGCTCCATCGAAATACATTAAACCCACGATATTCGTAGATGAGGGGTTTACATTCAAGGTCCACCACTTGTCCAAGCTATTAATGCTAGTAGCCTGAGTGGTTTGGTCTCAAGATTCACCACTTTTATTAAGAATATGTGGTGTTAAGGTCCACCACTTGTCCAACCTATAAGGCTACATCTTAAAGGTTATTCTTTCTTACTACTTGGAGTGACCATGATAGGTTTTACATGGGGGTTTGGTTCCAAGGTCCACCACTTGTCCAAGCTAACTCTATTGAAACATAGAGAGAAGCAAAGGTCCACCCCTTGTCTAAGCTAGGTCCATTGAAACATGGAGAGAAGGATGCTCCACCATTTGTCCAAGGTAGGCTCCATTGAAACATGAGGAGAATCAAGGTGCACCATGTCTCCAAGATGCTAGGCTCCATCCAAAAACATTAAACCCACGATATGTCGTAGATGAGGGGTTTACATTCAAGGTCCACCACTTGTCCAAGCTATTATGCTAGTAGCTGAGTGGTTTGGTCTCAAGATTCACCACTTTTCCACTCTATGTCATTATATAAAAATATGCGCGTTAAGGTCCACCACTTGTCCAACCTATAAGGCTACATCTTAAAGGTTATTCTTTATTACCACTTGGAGTGACCATGATAGGTTTTACATGGGGTTTGGTTCCAAGGTCCACCACTTGTCCAAGCTAACTCTATTGAAACATAGAGAGAAGCAAAGGTCCACCCCTTGTCCAAGCTAGGGTCCATTGAAACATGGAGAGAAGGATGCTCCACCATTTGTCCAAGGTAGGCTCCATTGAAACATGAGGAGAATCAAGGTGCACCATGTCTCCAAGATGCTAGGCTCCATCAAAAACATTAAACCCACGATATGTCGTAGATGAGGGGTTTACATTCAAGGTCCACCACTTGTCCAAGCTATTAATGCTAGTAGCTGAGTGGTTTGGTCTCAAGATTCACCACTTTTATTAGAATATGTGGGTGTTAAGGTCCACCACTTGTCCAACCTATAAGGCTACATCTTAAAGGTTATTCTTTCTTACTACTTGGAGTGACCATGATAGGTTTTACATGGGGTTTGGTTCCAAGGTCCACCACTTGTCCAAGCTAACTCTATTGAAACATAGAGAGAAAGCAAAGGTCCACCCTTGTCCAAGCTAGGGTCCATTGAAACATGGAGAGAAGGATGCTCCACCATTTGTCCAAGTAGGCTCCATTGAAACATGAGGAGAAGCAAGGTGCACCATGTCTCCAAGATGCTAGGCTCCATCGAAAACATTAAACCCACCATGAGGGTTTTACATTCAAGGTCCACCATTATTGCTAGTAGCCTGAGTGGTTTGGTCTCAAGATTCACCACTATGTATTATATTAAGAATATGCGCGTGTTAAGGTCCACCACTTGTCCCAACCTATAAGGCTACATCTTAAAGGTTATTCTTTATTACACTTGGAGTGACCATGATAGGTTTTACATGGGGGTTTGGTTCCAAGGTCCACCACTTGTCCAAGCTAACTCTATTGAAACATAGAGAGAACAAAGGTCCACCCCTTGTCAAGCTAGGGTCCATTGAAACATGGAGAGAAGGATGCTCCACCATTTGTCCAAGGTAGGCTCCATTGAAACATGAAGAGAATCAAGGTGCACCATGTCTCCAAGATGCTAGGCTCCATCGAAAAACATTAAACCCACGATATGTCGTAGATAGGGGTTTACATTCAAGGTCCACACTTGTCCAAGCTATTATTGCTAGTAGCCTGAGTGGTTTGGTCTCAAGATTCACCACTTTTCCACTCTATGTCATTATATTAAGAATATGCGCGTGTTAAGGTCCACCACTTGTCCAACCTATAAGGCTACATCTTAAAGGTTATTCTTTATTACCACTTGGAGTGACCATGATAGGTTTTACATGGGGTTTGGTTCCAAGGTCCACCACTTGTCCAAGCTAACTCTATTGAAACATAGAGAGAAACAAAGGTCCACCACTTGTCCAAGCTAGGGTCCATTGAAACATGGAGAGAAGGATGCTCCACCATTTGTCCAAGATAGGTTCCATTGAAACATGACGAGAAGCAAGCTGCACCATGTCTCCAAGATGCTAGGCTCCATCGAAATACATTAAACCCAAGATACATTATTGCTAGTAGCCTGAGTGGTTTGGTCTCAAGATTCACCACTTTTATTAAGAATATGTGGTTGTTAAGGTCCACCACTTGTCCCACCTATAAGGCTACATCTTAAAGGTTATTCTTTCTTACTACTTGGAGTGACCATGATAGGTTTTACATGGGGGTTTGGTTCCAAGGTCCACCACTTGTCCAACTAACTCTATTGAAACATAGAGAGAAGCAAAGGTCCACCCCTTGTCTAAGCTAGGGTCCATTGAAACATGGAGAGAAGGATGCTCCACCATTTGTCCAAGGTAGGCTCCATTGAAACATGAGGAGAATCAAGGTGCACCATGTCTCCAAGATGCTAGGCTCCATTGAAAAACATTAAACCCACGATATGTCGTACATGAGGGGTTTACATTCAAGGTCCACACTTGTCCAAGCTATTATTGCTAGTAGCCTGAGTGGTTTGGTCTCAAGATTCACCACTTTTCCACTCTATGTCATTATATTAAAAATATGCGCGTGTTAAGGTCCACCACTTGTCCAACCTATAAGGCTACATCTTAAAGGTTATTCTTTATTACCACTTGGAGTGACCATGATAGGTTTTACATGGGGGTTTGGTTCCAAGGTCCACGACTTGTCCAAGCTAACTCTAATGAAACATAGAGAGAAACAAAGGTCCACCACTTGTCCAAGCTAGGGTCCATTGAAACATGGAGAGAAGGATGCTCCACCATTTGTCCAAGATAGGCTCCATTGAAACATGACGAGAAGCAAGCTGCACCATGTCTCCAAGATGCTAAGCTCCATCGAAATACATTAAACCCACGATACATTATTGCTAGTAGCCTGAGTGGTTTGGTCTCAAGATTCACCACTATTATTAAAAATATGTGGGTGTTAAGGTCCACCACTTGTCCCACCTATAAGGATACATCTTAAAGGTTATTCTTTCTTACTACTTGGAGTGACCATGATAGGTTTTACATGGGGGTTTGGTTCCAAGGTCCACCACTTGTCCAAGCTAACTCTATTGAAACATAGAGAGAAGCAAAGGTCCACCCCTTGTCGAAGCTAGGGTCCATTGAAACATGGAGAGAAGGATGCTCCACCATTTGTCCAAGGTAGGCTCCATTGAAACATGAGGAGAATCAAGGTGCACCATGTCTCCAAGATGCTAGGCTCCATCCAAAAACATTACATTAGGGGTTTACATTCAAGGTCCACCACTTGTCCAAGCTATTATTGCTAGTAGCTGAGTGGTTTGGTCTCAAGATTCACCACTTTTCCACTCTATGTCATTATATTAAGAATATGCGCGTGTTAAGGTCCACCACTTGTCCAACCTATAAGGCTACATCTTAAAGGTTATTCTTTATTACCACTTGGAGTGACCATGATAGGTTTTACATGGGGTTTGGTTCCAAGGTCCACCACTTGTCCAAGCTAACTCTATTGAAACATAGAGAGAAGCAAAGGTCCACCCCTTGTCCAAGCTAGGGTCCATTGAAACATGGAGAGAAGGATGCTCCACCATTTGTCCAAGATAGGCTCCATTGAAACATGACGAGAAGCAAGCTGCACCATGTCTCCAAGATGCTAGGTCCATCGAACATCATTACATTACCAACACGATACATTATTGCTAGTAGCCTGAGTGGTTTGGTCTCAAGATTCACCACTATTATTAAAAATATGGGTGTTAAGGTCCACCACTTGTCCCACCTATAAGGCTACATCTTAAAGGTTATTCTTTCTTACTACTTGGAGTGACCATGATAGGTTTTACATGGGGTTTGGTTCCAAGGTCCACCACTTGTCCAAGCTAACTCTATTGAAACATAGAGAGAAACAAAGGTCCACCACTTGTCCAAGCTAGGGTCCATTGAAACATGGAGAGAAGGATGCTCCACCATTTGTCCAAGATAGGCTCCATTGAAACATGACGAGAAGCAAGTGCACCATGTCTCCAAGATGCTAGGCTCCATCGAAAACATTAAACCCACGATACATTAACCAAGATACATTATTGCTAGTAGGCCTGAGTGGTTTGGTCTCAAGATTCACCACTTTTACCTCTTTATTAAAAATATGTGGTGTTAAGGTCCACCACTTGTCCAACCTATAAGGCTACATCTTAAAGGTTATTCTTTCTTACCACTTGGAGTGACCATGATAGGTTTTACATGGGGTTTGGTTCCAAGGTCCACCACTTGTCCAAGCTAACTCTATTGAAACATAGAGAGAAGCAAAGGTCCACCCCTTGTCCAAGCTAGGGTCCATTGAAACATGGAGAGAAGGATGCTCCACCATTTGTCCAAGGTAGGCTCCATTGAAACATGAGGAGAATCAAGGTGCACCATGTCTCCAAGATGCTAGGCTCCATCGAAAAACATTAAATCCACGATATGTCGTAGATGAGGGGTTTACATTCAAGGTCCAACACTTGTCCAAGCTATTATTGCTAGTAGCCTGAGTGGTTTGGTCTCAAGATTCACCATTTTCCACTCTATATCATTATATTAAGAATATGCGCGTGTTAAGGTCCACCACTTGTCCAACCTATAAGGCTACATCTTAAAGGTTATTCTTTATTACCACTTGGAGTGACCATGATAGGTTTTACATGGGGGTTTGGTTCCAAGGTCCACCACTTGTCCAAGCTAACTCTATTGAAACATAGAGAGAAGCAAAGGTCCACCCCTTGTCTAAGCTAGGGTCCATTGAAACATGGAGAGAAGGATGCTCCACCATTTGTCCAAGGTAGGCTCCATTGAAACATGAGGAGAATCAAGGTGCACCATGTCTCCAAGATGCTAGGCTCCATCCAAAAACATTAAACCCACGATATGTCGTACATGAGGGGTTTACATTCAAGGTCCACCACTTGTCCAAGCTATTATTGCTAGTAGCTGAGTGGTTTGGTCTCAAGATTCACCACTTTTCCACTCTATGTCATTATATTAAAAATATGCGCGTGTTAAGGTCCACCACTTGTCCAACCTATAAGGCTACATCTTAAAGTTATTCTTTATTACCACTTGGAGTGACCATGATAGGTTTTACATGGGGGTTTGGTTCCAAGGTCCACCACTTGTCCAAGCTAACTCTATTGAAACATAGAGAGAAGCAAAGGTCCACCCCTTGTCCAAGCTAGGGTCCATTGAAACATGGAGAGAAGGATGCTCCACCATTTGTCCAAGATAGGCTCCATTGAAACATGACGAGAAGCAAGCTGCACCATGTCTCCAAGATGCTAGGCTCCATCGAAATACATTAAACCCACGATATTTCGTAGATGAGGGGTTTACATTCAAGGTCCACCACTTGTCCAAGCTATTAATGCTAGTAGCCTGAGTGGTTTGGTCTCAAGATTCACCACTTTTATTAAGAATATGTGGGTGTTAAGGTCCACCACTTGTCCAACCTATAAGGCTACATCTTAAAGGTTATTCTTTCTTACTACTTGGAGTGACCATGATAGGTTTTACATGGGGGTTTGGTTCCAAGGTCCACCACTTGTCCAAGCTAACTCTATTGAAACATAGAGAGAAGCAAAGGTCCACCCCTTGTCTAAGCTAGGGTCCATTGAAACATGGAGAGAAGGATGCTCCACCATTTGTCCAAGGTAGGCTCCATTGAAACATGAGGAGAATCAAGGTGCACCATGTCTCCAAGATGCTAGGCTCCATCCAAAAACATTAAACCCACGATATGTCGTAGATGAGGGGTTTACATTCAAGGTCCACCACTTGTCCAAGCTATTATTGCTAGTAGGCTGAGTGGTTTGGTCTCAAGATTCACCACTTTTCCACTCTATGTCATTATATTAAAATATGCGCGTGTAAGGTCCACCACTTGTCCAACCTATAAGGCTACATCTTAAAGGTTATTCTTTATTACCACTTGGAGTGACCATGATAGGTTTTACATGGGGTTTGGTTCCAAGGTCCACCACTTGTCCAAGCTAACTCTATTGAAACATAGAGAGAAGCAAAGGTCCACCCTTGTCCAAGCTAGGGTCCATTGAAACATGGAGAGAAGGATGCTCCACCATTTGTCCAAGGTAGGCTCCATTGAAACATGAGGAGAATCAAGGTGCACCATGTCTCCAAGATGCTAGGCTCCATCCAAAAACATTAAACCCACGATATGTCGTAGATGAGGGGTTTACATTCAAGGTCCACCACTTGTCCAAGCTATTAATGCTAGTAGCCTGAGTGGTTTGGTCTCAAGATTCACCACTTTTAATGATATTAAGAATATGGGTGTTAAGGTCCACCACTTGTCCAACCTATAAGGCTACATCTTAAAGGTTATTCTTTCTTACTACTTGGAGTGACCATGATAGGTTTTACATGGGGGTTTGGTTCCAAGGTCCACCACTTGTCCAAGCTAACTCTATTGAAACATAGAGAGAAGCAAAGGTCCACCCCTTGTCTAAGCTAGGGTCCATTGAAACATGGAGAGAAGGATGCTCCACCATTTGTCCAAGGTAGGCTCCATTGAAACATGAGGAGAATCAAGGTGCACCATGTCTCCAAGATGCTAGGCTCCATCAAAAACATTAAACCCACCATGAGTTTACATTCAAGGTCCACCATTATTGCTAGTAGCCTGAGTGGTTTGGTCTCAAGATTCACCACTTTTATTAAGAATATGTGCGTGTTAAGGTCCACCACTTGTCCAACCTATAAGGCTACATCTTAAAGGTTATTCTTTATTACCACTTGGAGTGACCATGATAGGTTTTACATGGGGGTTTGGTTCCAAGGTCCACCACTTGTCCAAGCTAACTCTATTGAAACATAGAGAGAAACAAAGGTCCACCACTTGTCCAAGCTAGGGTCCATTGAAACATGGAGAGAAGGATGCTCCACCATTTGTCCAAGGTAGGCTCCATTGAAACATGAGAGAATCAAGGTGCACCATGTCTCCAAGATGCTAGGCTCCATCGAAAAACATTAAACCCACGATATGTCGTAGATAGGGGTTTACATTCAAGGTCCACACTTGTCCAAGCTATTATTGCTAGTAGCCTGAGTGGTTTGGTCTCAAGATTCACCACTTTTCCACTCTATGTCATTATATTAAGAATATGCGCGTGTTAAGGTCCACCACTTGTCCAACCTATAAGGCTACATCTTAAAGGTTATTCTTTATTACCACTTGGAGTGACCATGATAGGTTTTACATGGGGGTTTGGTTCCAAGGTCCACCACTTGTCCAAGCTAACTCTATTGAAACATAGAGAGAAACAAAGGTCCACCACTTGTCCAAGCTAGGGTCCATTGAAACATGGAGAGAAGGATGCTCCACCATTTGTCCAAGATAGGTTCCATTGAAACATGACGAGAAGCAAGCTGCACCATGTCTCCAAGATGCTAGGCTCCATCGAAATACATTAAACCCAAGATACATTATTGCTAGTAGCCTGAGTGGTTTGGTCTCAAGATTCACCACTTTTATTAAGAATATGTGGTTGTTAAGGTCCACCACTTGTCCCACCTATAAGGCTACATCTTAAAGGTTATTCTTTCTTACTACTTAGAGTGACCATGATAGGTTTTACATGGGGGTTTGGTTCCAAGGTCCACCACTTGTCCAAACTAACTCTATTGAAACATAGAGAGAAGCAAAGGTCCACCCCTTGTCAAAGTTAGGGTCCATTGAAACATGGAGAGAAGGATGCTCCACCATTTGTCCAAGGTAGGCTCCATTGAAACATGAGGAGAATCAAGGTGCACCATGTCTCCAAGATGCTAGGCTCCATGAAAAACATTAAACCCACGATATGTCGTACATAGGGGTTTACATTCAAGGTCCACACTTGTCCAAGCTATTATTGCTAGTAGCTGAGTGGTTTGGTCTCAAGATTCACCACTTTTCCACTCTATGTCATTATATTAAAATATGCGCGTGTTAAGGTCCACCACTTGTCCAACCTATAAGGCTACATCTTAAAGGTTATTCTTTATTACCACTTGGAGTGACCATGATAGGTTTTACATGGGGTTTGGTTCCAAGGTCCACGACTTGTCCAAGCTAACTCTAATGAAACATAGAGAGAAACAAAGGTCCACCACTTGTCCAAGTTAGGGTCCATTGAAACATGGAGAGAAGGATGCTCCACCATTTGTCCAAGATAGGCTCCATTGAAACATGACGAGAAGCAAGCTGCACCATGTCTCCAAGATGCTAAGCTCTATCGAAATACATTAAACCCACGATACATTATTGCTAGTAGCCTGAGTGGTTTGGTCTCAAGATTCACCACTATTATTAAAAATATGTGGGTGTTAAGGTCCACCACTTGTCCACCTATAAGGATACATCTTAAAGGTTATTCTTTCTTACTACTTGGAGTGACCATGATAGGTTTTACATGGGGTTTGGTTCCAAGGTCCACCACTTGTCCAAGCTAACTCTATTGAAACATAGAGAGAAGCAAAGGTCCACCCCTTGTGTAAGCTAGGGTCCATTGAAACATGGAGAGAAGGATGCTCCACCATTTGTCCAAGGTAGGCTCCATTGAAACATGAGGAGAATCAAGGTGCACCATGTCTCCAAGATGCTAGGCTCCATTGAAAAACATTAAACCCACGATATGTCGTACATGAGGGGTTTACATTCACGGTCCACCACTTGTCCAAGCTATTATTGCTAGTAGGCTGAGTGGTTTGGTCTCAAGATTCACCACTTTTCCACTCTATGTCATTATATTAAGAATATGCGCGTGTTAAGGTCCACCACTTGTCCAACCTATAAGGCTACATCTTAAAGGTTATTCTTTATTACCACTTGGAGTGACCATGATAGGTTTTACATGGGGTTTGGTTCCAAGGTCCACCACTTGTCCAAGCTAACTCTATTGAAACATAGAGAGAAGCAAAGGTCCACCCCTTGTCCAAGCTAGGGTCCATTGAAACATGGAGAGAAGGATGCTCCACCATTTGTCCAAGATAGGCTCCATTGAAACATGACGAGAAGCAAGCTGCACCATGTCTCCAAGATGCTAGGTTCCATCGAAATACATTAAACCCACGATACATTATTGCTAGTAGCCTGAGTGGTTTGGTCTCAAGATTCACCACTATTATTAAAAATATGTGGGTGTTAAGGTCCACCACTTGTCCACCTATAAGGCTACATCTTAAAGGTTATTCTTTCTTACTACTTGGAGTGACCATGATAGGTTTTACATGGGGGTTTGGTTCCAAGGTCCACCACTTGTCCAAGCTAACTCTATTGAAACATAGAGAGAAGCAAAGGTCCACCACTTGTCCAAGCTAGGGTCCATTGAAACATGGAGAGAAGGATGCTCCACCATTTGTCCAAGATAGGCTCCATTGAAACATGACGAGAAGCAAGCTGCACCATGTCTCCAAGATGCTAGGCTCCATCAAAAACATTAAACCCACGATATTTAAACCAAGATAGCTATTATTGCTAGTAGCCTGAGTGGTTTGGTCTCAAGATTCACCACTCTCTTTATTAAGAATATGTGGTTGTTAAGGTCCACCACTTGTCCAACCTATAAGGCTACATCTTAAAGGTTATTCTTTCTTACTACTTGGAGTGACCATGATAGGTTTTACATGGGGGTTTGGTTCCAAGGTCCACCACTTGTCCAAGCTAACTCTATTGAAACATAGAGAGAAGCAAAGGTCCACCCCTTGTCCAAGCTAGGGTCCATTGAAACATGGAGAGAAGGATGCTCCACCATTTGTCCAAGGTAGGCTCCATTGAAACATGAGGAGAAGCAAGGTGCACCATGTCTCGAAGATGCTAGGCTCCATCGAAAAACATTAAACCCACGATATGTCGTAGATGAGGGGTTTACATTCAAGGTCCACCACTTGTCCAAGCTATTATTGCTAGTAGCCTGAGTGGTTTGGTCTCAAGATTCACCAATTTTATTAAGAATATGCGCGTGTTAAGGTCCACCACTTGTCCAACATATAAGGCTACATCTTAAAGGTTATTCTTTATTACCACTTAGAGTGACCATGATAGGTTTTACATGGGGGTTTGGTTCCAAGGTCCACCACTTGTCCAAGCTAACTCTATTGAAACATAGAGAGAAGCAAAGGTCCACCCCTTGTCTAAGCTAGGGTCCATTGAAACATGGAGAGAAGGATGCTCCACCATTTGTCCAAGGTAGGCTCCATTGAAACATGAGGAGAATCAAGGTGCACCATGTCTCCAAGATGCTAGGCTCCATCGAAAAACATTAAACCCACGATATGTCGTACATGAGGGGTTTACATTCAAGGTCCACCACTTGTCCAAGCTATTATTGCTAGTAGGCTGAGTGGTTTGGTCTCAAGATTCACCACTTTTCCACTCTATGTCATTATATTAAAAATATGCGCGTGTTAAGGTCCACCACTTGTCCAACCTATAAGGCTACATCTTAAAGGTTATTCTTTATTACCACTTGGAGTGACCATGATAGGTTTTACATGGGGGTTTGGTTCCAAGGTCCACCACTTGTCCAAGCTAACTCTATTGAAACATAGAGAGAAGCAAAGGTCCACCCCTTGTCCAAGCTAGGGTCCATTGAAACATGGAGAGAAGGATGCTCCACCATTTGTCCAAGATAAGCTCCATTGAAACATGACGAGAAGCAAGCTACACCATGTCTCCAAGATGCTAGGCTCAATCGAAATACATTAAACCCACGATATTTCGTAGATGAGGGGTTTACATTCAAGGTCCACCACTTGTCCAAGTTATTAATGCTAGTAGCCTGAGTGGTTTGGTCTCAAGATTCACCACTTTTATTAAGAATATGTGGGTGTTAAGGTCCACCACTTGTCCAACCTATAAGGCTACATCGTAAAGGTTATTCTTTCTTACTACTTGGAGTGACCATGATAGGTTTTACATGGGGGTTTGGTTCCAAGGTCCACCACTTGTCCAAGCTAACTCTATTGAAACATAGAGAGAAGCAAAGGTCCACCCTTGTCTAAGCTAGGGTCCATTGAAACATGGAGAGAAGGATGCTCCACCATTTGTCCAAGTAGGCTCCATTGAAACATGAGGCGAATCAAGGTGCACCATGTCTCCAAGATGCTAGGCTCCATCCAAAAACATTAAACCCACGATATGTCGTACATGAGGGGTTTACATTCAAGGTCCACCACTTGTCCAAGCTATTATTGCTAGTAGCTGAGTGGTTTGGTCTCAAGATTCACCACTTTTCCACTCTATGTCATTATATTAAAAATATGCGCGTGGTCAGGTCCACCACTTGTCCAACCTATAAGGCTACATCTTAAAGGTTATTCTTTATTACCACTTGGAGTGACCATGATAGGTTTTAAATGGGGGTTTGGTTCCAAGGTCCACCACTTGTCCAAGCTAACTCTATTGAAACATAGAGAGAAGCAAAGGTCCACCCCTTGTCCAAGCTAGGGTCCATTGAAACATGGAGAGAAGGATGCTCCACCATTTGTCCAAGGTAGGCTCCATTGAAACATGAGGCGAATCAAGGTGCACCATGTCTCCAAGATGCTAGGCTCCATCCAAAAACATTAAACCCACGATATGTCGTACATGAGGGGTTTACATTCAAGGTCCACCACTTGTCCAAGCTATTAATGCTAGTAGCCTGAGTGGTTTGGTCTCAAGATTCACCACTTTTATTGAGAATATGTGGGTGTTAAGGTCCACCACTTGTCCAACCTATAAGGCTACATCGTAAAGGTTATTCTTTCTTACTACTTGGAGTGACCATGATAGGTTTTACATGGGGGTTTGGTTCCAAGGTCCACCACTTGTCCAAGCTAACTCTATTGAAACATAGAGAGAAGCAAAGGTCCACCCCTTGTCTAAGCTAGGGTCCATTGAAACATAGAGAGAAGGATGCTCCACCATTTGACCAAGGTAGGCTCCATTGAAACATGAGGAGAATCAAGGTACACCATGTCTCCAAGATGCTAGGCTCCATCCAAAAACATTAAACCCACGATATGTCGTATGAGGGGTTTACATTCAAGGTCCACCACTTGTCCAAGCTATTAATGCTAGTAGCCTGAGTGGTTTGGTCTCAAGATTCACCACTTTTCCACTCTATGTCATTATATTAAGAATATGGGTGTTAAGGTCCACCACTTGTCCAACCTATAAGGCTACATCTTAAAGGTTATTCTTTATTACCACTTGGATGACCATGATAGGTTTTACATGGGGGTTTGGTTCCAAGGTCCACCACTTGTCCAAGCTAACTCTATTGAAACATAGAGAGAAACAAAGGTCCACCACTTGTCCAAGCTAGGGTCCATTGAAACATGGAGAGAAGGATGCTCCACCATTTGTCCAAGGTAGGCTCCATTGAAACATGAAGAGAATCAAGGTGCACCATGTCTCCAAGATGCTAGGCTCCATCGAAAAATATTAAACCCACGATATGTCGTAGATGAGGGGTTTACATTCAAGGTCCACACTTGTCCAAGCTATTATTGCTAGTAGCCTGAGTGGTTTGGTCTCAAGATTCACCACTTTTCCACTCTATGTCATTATATTAAGAATATGCGCGTGTTAAGGTCCACCACTTGTCCAACCTATAAGGCTACATCTTAAAGGTTATTCTTTATTACCACTTGGAGTGACCATGATAGGTTTTACATGGGAGTTTGGTTCCAAGGTCCACCACTTGTCCAAGCTAACTCTATTGAAACATAGAGAGAAACAAAGGTCCACCACTTGTCCAAGCTAAGGTCCATTGAAACATGGAGAGAAGGATGCTCCACCATTTGTCCAAGATAGGTTCCATTGAAACATGACAAGAAGCAAGCTGCACCATGTCTCCAAGATGCTAGGCTCCATCGAAATACATTAAACCCAAGATACATTATTGCTAGTAGCCTGAGTGGTTTGGTCTCAAGATTCATCACTTTTATTAAGAATATGTGGTTGTTAAGGTCCACCACTTGTCCCACCTATAAGGCTACATCTTAAAGGTTATTCTTTCTTACTACTTAGAGTGACCATGATAGGTTTTACATGGGGGTTTGGTTCCAAGGTCCACCACTTGTCCAAGCTAACACTATTGAAACATAGAGAGAAGCAAAGGTCCACCCCTTGTCAAGCTAGGGTCCATTGAAACATGGAGAGAAGGATGCTCCACCATTTGTCCAAGGTAGGCTCCATTGAAACATGAGGAGAATCAAGGTGCACCATGTCTCCAAGATGCTAGGCTCCATTGAAAAACATTAAACCCACGATATGTCGTACATTAGGGGTTTACATTCAAGGTCCACACTTGTCAAAGCTATTATTGCTAGTAGCCTGAGTGGTTTGGTCTCAAGATTCACCACTTTTCCACTCTATGTCATTATATTAAAAATATGCGCGTGTTAAGGTCCACCACTTGTCCAACCTATAAGGCTACATCTTAAAGGTTATTCTTTATTACCACTTGGAGTGACCATGATAGGTTTTACATGGGGGTTTGGTTCCAAGGTCCACGACTTGTCCAAGCTAACTCTAATGAAACATAGAGAGAAACAAAGGTCCACCACTTGTCCAAGTTAGGGTCCATTGAAACATGGAGAGAAGGATGCTCCACCATTTGTCCAAGATAGGCTCCATTGAAACATGACGAGAAGCAAGCTGCACCATGTCTCCAAGATGCTAAGCTCTATCGAAATACATTAAACCCACGATACATTATTGCTAGTAGCCTGAGTGGTTTGGTCTCAAGATTCACCACTATTATTAAAAATATGTGGGTGTTAAGGTCCACCACTTGTCCCACCTATAAGGATACATCTTAAAGGTTATTCTTTCTTACTACTTGGAGTGACCATGATAGGTTTTACATGGGGGTTTGGTTCCAAGGTCCACCACTTGTCCAAGCTAACTCTATTGAAACATAGAGAGAAGCAAAGGTCCACCCCTTGTGTAAGCTAGGGTCCATTGAAACATGGAGAGAAGGATGCTCCACCATTTGTCCAAGGTAGGCTCCATTGAAACATGAGGAGAATCAAGGTGCACCATGTCTCCAAGATGCTACGGTCCATCCAAAAACATTAAACCCACGATATGTCGTACATGAGGGGTTTACATTCAAGGTCCACCACTTGTCCAAGCTATTATTGCTAGTAGGCTGAGTGGTTTGGTCTCAAGATTCACCACTTTTCCACTCTATGTCATTATATTAAGAATATGCGCGTGTTAAGGTCCACCACTTGTCCAACCTATAAGGCTACATCTTAAAGGTTATTCTTTATTACCACTTGGAGTGACCATGATAGGTTTTACATGGGGTTTGGTTCCAAGGTCCACCACTTGTCCAAGCTAACTCTATTGAAACATAGAGAGAAGCAAAGGTCCACCCCTTGTCCAAGCTAGGGTCCATTGAAACATGGAGAGAAGGATGCTCCACCATTTGTCCAAGATAGGCTCCATTGAAACATGACGAG
Source organism: Adiantum capillus-veneris (assembly GCF_014529385.1). NCBI lineage: Eukaryota > Viridiplantae > Streptophyta > Polypodiopsida > Polypodiales > Pteridaceae > Adiantum > Adiantum capillus-veneris. Next base: position 945,189 of record NW_028221436.1, read on the forward strand.
AAGCAAGCTGCACCATGTCTCCAAGATGCTAGGTTCCATCGAAATACATTAAACCCACGATACATTATTGCTAGTAGCCTGAGTGGTTTGGTCTCAAGATTCACCACTATTATTAAAAATATGTGGGTGTTAAGGTCCACCACTTGTCCCACCTATAAGGCTACATCTTAAAGGTTATTCTTTCTTACTACTTGGAGTGACCATGATAGGTTTTACATGGGGGTTTGGTTCCAAGGTCCACCACTTGTCCAAGCTAACACTATTGAAACATAGAGAGAAGCAAAGGTCCACCCCTTGTCCAAGCTAGGGTCCATTGAAACATGGAGAGAAGGATGCTCCACCATTTGTCCAAGGTAGGCTCCATTGAAACATGAGGAGAATCAAGGTGCACCATGTCTCCAAGATGCTAGGCTCCATCGAAAAACATTAAATCCACGATATGTCGTAGATGAGGGGTTTACATTCATGGTCCAACACTTGTCCAAGCTATTATTGCTAGTAGCCTGAGTGGTTTGGTCTCAAGATTCACCATTTTCCACTCTATCATTATATTAAAAATATGCGCGTGTTAAGGTCCACCACTTGTCCAACCTATAAGGCTACATCTTAAAGGTTATTCTTTATTACCACTTGGAGTGACCATGATAGGTTTTACATGGGGGTTTGGTTCCAAGGTCCACCACTTGTCCAAGCTAACTCTATTGAAACATAGAGAGAAGCAAAGGTCCACCCCTTGTCTAAGCTAGGGTCCATTGAAACATGGAGAGAAGGATGCTCCACCATTTGTCCAAGGTAGGCTCCATTGAAACATGAGGAGAATCAAGGTACACCATGTCTCCAAGATGCTAGGCTCCATCCAAAAACATTAAACCCACGATATGTCGATAGGGGTTTACATTCAAGGTCCACCACTTGTCCAAGCTATTATTGCTAGTAGCCTGAGTGGTTTGGTCTCAAGATTCACCACTTTTCCACTCTATTTTATTAAAAATATGCGCGTGTTAAGGTCCACCACTTGTCCAACCTATAAGGCTACATCTTAAAGGTTATTCTTTATTACCACTTGGAGTGACCATGATAGGTTTTACATGGGGGTTTGGTTCCAAGGTCCACCACTTGTCCAAGCTAACTCTATTGAAACATAGAGAGAAGCAAAGGTCCACCCCTTGTCCAAGCTAGGGTCCATTGAAACATGGAGAGAAGGATGCTCCACCATTTGTCCAAGATAGGCTCCATTGAAACATGACGAGAAGCAAGTGCACCATGTCTCCAAGATGCTAGGCTCCATCCAAAAACATTAAACCCACGATATGTCGTACATGAGGGGTTTACATTCAAGGTCCACCACTTGTCCAAGCTATTATTGCTAGTAGCCTGAGTGGTTTGGTCTCAAGATTCACCACTTTTCCACTCTATGTCATTATATTAAAATATGCGCGTGTTAAGGTCCACCACTTGTCCAACCTATAAGGCTACATCTTAAAGGTTATTCTTTATTACCACTTGGAGTGACCATGATAGGTTTTACATGGGGGTTTGGTTCCAAGGTCCACCACTTGTCCAAGCTAACTCTATTGAAACATAGAGAGAAGCAAAGGTCCACCCCTTGTCCAAGCTAGGGTCCATTGAAACATGGAGAGAAGGATGCTCCACCATTTGTCCAAGTAGGCTCCATTGAAACATGACGAGAAGCAAGCTGCACCATGTCTCCAAGATGCTAGGCTCCATCGAAATACATTAAACCCACGATATTTCGTAGATGAGGGGTTTACATTCAAGGTCCACCACTTGTCCAAGCTATTAATGCTAGTAGCCTGAGTGGTTTGGTCTCAAGATTCACCACTTTTATTAAGAATATTTGGGTGTTAAGGTCCACCACTTGTCCAACCTATAAGGCTACATCTTAAAGGTTATTCTTTCTTACTACTTGGAGTGACCATGATAGGTTTTACATGGGGGTTTGGTTCCAAGGTCCACCACTTGTCCAAGCTAACTCTATTGAAACATAGAGAGAAGCAAAGGTCCACCCCTTGTCTAAGCTAAGGTCCATTGAAACATGGAGAGAAGGATGCTCCACCATTTGTCCAAGGTAGGCTCCATTGAAACATGAGGAGAATCAAGGTGCACCATGTCTCCAAGATGCTAGGCTCCATCCAAAAACATTAAACCCACGATATGTTGAGGGGTTTACATTCAAGGTCCACCACTTGTCCAAGCTATTATTGCTAGTAGCTGAGTGGTTTGGTCTCAAGATTCACCACTTTTCCACTCTATGTCATTATATTAAAAATATGCGCGTGTTAAGGTCCACCACTTGTCCAACCTATAAGGCTACATCTTAAAGGTTATTCTTTATTACCACTTGGAGTGACCATGATAGGTTTTACATGGGGGTTTGGTTCCAAGGTCCACCACTTGTCCAAGCTAACTCTATTGAAACATAGAGAGAAGCAAAGGTCCACCCCTTGTCCAAGCTAGGGTCCATTGAAACATGGAGAGAAGGATGCTCCACCATTTGTCCAAGGTAGGCTCCATTGAAACATGAGGAGAATCAAGGTGCACCATGTCTCCAAGATGCTAGGCTCCATCAAAAACATTAAACCCACGATATGTCGTACATGAGGGGTTTACATTCAAGGTCCACCACTTGTCCAAGCTATTATGCTAGTAGCCTGAGTGGTTTGGTCTCAAGATTCACCACTTTTATTAAGAATATGCGCGTGTTAAGGTCCACCACTTGTCCAACCTATAAGGCTACATCTTAAAGGTTATTCTTTATTAGCACTTGGAGTGACCATGATAGGTTTTACATGGGGGTTTGGTTCCAAGGTCCACCACTTGTCCAAGCTAACTCTATTGAAACATAGAGAGAAGCAAAGGTCCACCACTTGTCCAAGCTAGGGTCCATTGAAACATGGAGAGAAGGATGCTCCACCATTTGTCCAAGGTAGGCTCCATTGAAACATGAGGAGAATCAAGGTGCACCATGTCTCCAAGATGCTAGGCTCCATCGAAAATACATTAAAACCCACGATACATTAATTGCTAGTAGCCTGAGTGGTTTGGTCTCAAGATTCACCACTTTTCCACTCTTTATTAAAAATATGCGCGTGTTAAGGTCCACCACTTGTCCAACCTATAAGGCTACATCTTAAAGGTTATTCTTTATTACCACTTGGAGTGACCATGATAGGTTTTACATGGGGGTTTGGTTCCAAGGTCCACCACTTGTCCAAGCTAACTCTATTGAAACATAGAGAGAAACAAAGGTCCACCCTTGTCCAAGCTAGGGTCCATTGAAACATGGAGAGAAGGATGCTCCACCATTTGTCCAAGGTAGGCTCCATTGAAACATGAAGAGAATCAAGGTGCACCATGTCTCCAAGATGCTAGGCTCCATCAAAAATATTAAACCCACGATATGTCGTAGATGAGGGGTTTACATTCAAGGTCCACACTTGTCCAAGCTATTATTGCTAGTAGCCTGAGTGGTTTGGTCTCAAGATTCACCACTTTTCCACTCTATGTCATTAATTAAGAATAGCGCGTGTTAAGGTCCACCACTTGTCCAACCTATAAGGCTACATCTTAAAGGTTATTCTTTATTACCACTTGGAGTGACCATGATAGGTTTTACATGGGGGTTTGGTTCCAAGGTCCACCACTTGTCCAAGCTAACTCTATTGAAACATAGAGAGAAGCAAAGGTCCACCCTTGTCCAAGCTAGGGTCCATTGAAACATGAGAGAAGGATGCTCCACCATTTGTCCAAGATAGGCTCCATTGAAACATGACGAGAAGCAAGCTGCACCATGTCTCCAAGATGCTGCTCCATCAAAAACATTTTGTCACAAGAGTTTATTGCTAGTAGCTGAGTGGTTTGGTCTCAAGATTCACCACTTTTATTAAGAATATGTGGGTGTTAAGGTCCACCACTTGTCCAACCTATAAGGCTACATCTTAAAGGTTATTCTTTCTTACTACTTGGAGTGACCATGATAGGTTTTACATGGGGGTTTGGTTCCAAGGTCCACCACTTGTCCAAGCTAACTCTATTGAAACATAGAGAGAAGCAAAGGTCCACCCCTTGTCTAAGCTAGGGTCCATTGAAACATGGAGAGAAGGATGCTCCACCATTTGTCCAAGGTAGGCTCCATTGAAACATGAGGAGAATCAAGGTGCACCATGTCTCCAAGATGCTAGGCTCCATCCAAAAACATTAAACCCACGATATGTCGTACATGAGGGGTTTACATTCAAGGTCCACCACTTGTCCAAGCTATTAATGCTAGTAGCATGAGTGGTTTGGTCTCAAGATTCACCACTTTTCCACTCTATGTCATTATATTAAGAATATGCGCGTGTTAAGGTCCACCACTTGTCCAACCTATAAGGCTACATCTTAAAGGTTATTCTTTATTAGCACTTGGAGTGACCATGATAGGTTTTACATGGGGGTTTGGTTCCAAGGTCCACCACTTGTCCAAGCTAACTCTAATGAAACATAGAGAGAAACAAAGGTCCACCACTTGTCCAAGCTAGGGTCCATTGAAACATGGAGAGAAGGATGCTCCACCATTTGTCCAAGATAGGCTCCATTGAAACATGACGAGAAGCAAGCTGCACCATGTCTCCAAGATGCTAGGTTCAATCGAAATACATTAAACCCACGATACATGATTGCTAGTAGCCTGAGTGGTTTGGTCTCAAGATTCACCACTATTATTAAAAATATGTGGGTGTTAAGGTCCACCACTTGTCCCACCTATAACGCTACATCTTAAAGGTTATTCTTTCTTACTACTTGGAGTGCCCATGATAGGTTTTACATGGGGGTTTGGTTCCAAGGTCCACCACTTGTCCAAACTAACTCTATTGAAACATAGAGAGAAGCAAAGGTCCACCCCTTGTCCAAGCTAGGGTCCATTGAAACATGGAGAGAAGGATGCTCCACCATTTGTCCAAGGTAGGCTCCATTGAAACATGAGGAGAATCAAGGTGCACCATGTCTCCAAGATGCTAGGCTCCATCGAAAAACATTAAATCCACGATATGTCGTACATGAGGGGTTTACATTCAAGGTCCACACTTGTCCAAGCTATTATTGTAGTAGCCTGAGTGGTTTGGTCTCAAGATTCACCAATTTTCCACTCTATGTCATTATATTAAGAATATGCGCGTGTTAAGGTCCACCACTTGTCCAACCTATAAGGCTACATCTTAAAGGTTATTCTTTATTACCACTTGGAGTGACCATGATAGGTTTTACATGGGGGTTTGGTTCCAAGGTCCACCACTTGTCCAAGCTAACTCTATTGAAACATAGAGAGAAGCAAAGGTCACCCCTTGTCCAAGCTAGGGTCCATTGAAACATGGAGAGAAGGATGCTCCACCATTTGTCCAAGATAGGCTCCATTGAAACATGACGAGAGAACAAGCTGCACCATGTCTCCAAGATGCTAGGCTCCATCGAAATACATTAAACCACGATATTTCGTAGATGAGGGGTTTACATTCAAGGTCCACCACTTGTCCAAGCTATTAATGCTAGTAGCCTGAGTGGTTTGGTCTCAAGATTCACCACTTTTATTAAGAATATGTGGGTGTTAAGGTCCACCACTTGTCCAACCTATAAGGCTACATCTTAAAGGTTATTCTTTCTTACCACTTGGAGTGACCATGATAGGTTTTACATGGGGGTTTGGTTCCAAGGTCCACCACTTGTCCAAGCTAACTCTATTGAAACATAGAGAGAAGCAAAGGTCCACCCCTTGTCTAAGCTAGGGTCCATTGAAACATGGAGAGAAGGATGCTCCACCATTTGTCCAAGGTAGGCTCCATTGAAACATGAGGAGAATCAAGGTGCACCATGTCTCCAAGATGCTAGGCTCCATCCAAAAACATTAAACCCACGATATGTCGTACATGAGGGGTTTACATTCAAGGTCCACCACTTGTCCAAGCTATTAATGCTAGTAGCCTGAGTGGTTTGGTCTCAAGATTCACCACTTTTCCACTCTATGTCATTATATTAAAAATATGCGCGTGTTAAGGTCCACCACTTGTCCAACCTATAAGGCTACATCTTAAAGGTTATTCTTTATTACCACTTGGAGTGACCATGATAGGTTTTACATGGGGGTTTGGTTCCAAGGTCCACCACTTGTCCAAGCTAACTCTATTGAAACATAGAGAGAAGCAAAGGTCCACACTTGTCCAAGCTAGGGTCCATTGAAACATGGAGAGAAGGATGCTCCACCATTTGTCCAAGATAGGCTCCATTGAAACATGACGAGAAGCAAGCTGCACCATGTCTCCAAGATGCTAGGCTCCATCGAAATACATTAAACCACGATACATTATTGCTAGTAGCCTGAGTGGTTTGGTCTCAAGATTCACCACTTATTATTAAAAATATGTGGGTGTTAAGGTCCACCACTTGTCCACCTATAAGGCTACATCTTAAAGGTTATTCTTTCTTACTACTTGGAGTGACCATGATAGGTTTTACATGGGGGTTTGGTTCCAAGGTCCACCACTTGTCCAAGCTAACTCTATTGAAACATAGAGAGAAGCAAAGGTCCACCCTTGTCCAAGCTAGGGTCCATTGAAACATGGAGAGAAGGATGCTCCACCATTTGTCCAAGGTAGGCTCCATTGAAACATGAGGAGAATCAAGGTGCACCATGTCTCCAAGATGCTAGGCTCCATCGAAAAACATTAAACCCACGATATGTCGTACATGAGGGGTTTACATTCAAGGTCCAACACTTGTCCAAGCTATTATTGCTAGTAGCCTGAGTGGTTTGGTCTCAAGATTCACCACTTTTCACTCTATGTCATTATATTAAGAATATGCGCGTGTTAAGGTCCACCACTTGTCCAACCTATAAGGCTACATCTTAAAGGTTATTCTTTATTACCACTTGGAGTGACCATGATAGGTTTTACATGGGGGTTTGGTTCCAAGGTCCACCACTTGTCCAAGCTAACTCTATTGAAACATAGAGAGAAGCAAAGGTCCACCCTTGTCCAAGCTAGGGTCCATTGAAACATGGAGAGAAGGATGCTCCACCATTTGTCCAAGGTAGGCTCCATTGAAACATGAGGAGAATCAAGGTGCACCATGTCTCCAAGATGCTAGGCTCCATCCGAAAAACATTAAACCCACGATATGTCGTACATGAGGGGTTTACATTCAAGGTCCACCACTTGTCCAAGCTATTAATGCTAGTAGCCTGAGTGGTTTGGTCTCAAGATTCACCACTTTTCCACTCTATCATTATATTAAAAATATGCGGTGTTAAGGTCCACCACTTGTCCAACCTATAAGGCTACATCTTAAAGGTTATTCTTTCTTACCACTTGGAGTGACCATGATAGGTTTTACATGGGGGTTTGGTTCCAAGGTCCACCACTTGTCCAAGCTAACTCTATTGAAACATAGAGAGAAGCAAAGGTCCACCCCTTGTCCAAGCTAGGGTCCATTGAAACATGGAGAGAAGGATGCTCCACCATTTGTCCAAGATAGGCTCCATTGAAACATGAGAGAAGCAAGTGCACCATGTCTCCAAGATGCTAGGCTCCATCGAAATACATTAAACCCACGATATTTCGTAGATGAGGGGTTTACATTCAAGGTCCACCACTTGTCCAAGCTATTAATGCTAGTAGCCTGAGTGGTTTGGTCTCAAGATTCACCACTTTTATTAAGAATATGTGGGTGTTAAGGTCCACCACTTGTCCAACCTATAAGGCTACATCTTAAAGGTTATTCTTTCTACCTTGGAGTGACCATGATAGGTTTTACATGGGGGTTTGGTTCCAAGGTCCACCACTTGTCCAAGCTAACTCTATTGAAACATAGAGAGAAGCAAAGGTCCACCCCTTGTCTAAGCTAGGGTCCATTGAAACATGGAGAGAAGGATGCTCCACCATTTGTCCAAGGTAGGCTCCATTGAAACATGAGGAGAATCAAGGTGCACCATGTCTCCAAGATGCTAGGCTCCATCGAAAAACATTAAACCCACGATATGTCGTAGATGAGGGGTTTACATTCAAGGTCCACCACTTGTCCAAGCTATTATTGCTAGTAGCCTGAGTGGTTTGGTCTCAAGATTCACCACTTTTCCACTCTATGTCATTATATTAAAAATATGCGCGTGTTAAGGTCCACCACTTGTCCAACCTATAAGGCTACATCTTAAAGGTTATTCTTTATTACCACTTGGAGTGACCATGATAGGTTTTACATGGGGGTTTGGTTCCAAGGTCCACCACTTGTCCAAGCTAACTCTATTGAAACATAGAGAGAAACAAAGGTCCACCACTTGTCCAAGCTAGGGTCCATTGAAACATGGAGAGAAGGATGCTCCACCATTTGTCCAAGATAGGCTCCATTGAAACATGACGAGAAGCAAGCTGCACCATGTCTCCAAGATGCTAGGCTCCATCGAAATACATTAAACCCACGATACATTATTGCTAGTAGCCTGAGTGGTTTGGTCTCAAGATTCACCACTATTATTAAAAATATGTGGGTGTTAAGGTCCACCACTTGTCCCACCTATAAGGCTACATCTTAAAGGTTATTCTTTCTTACTACTTGGAGTGACCATGATAGGTTTTACATGGGGGTTTGGTTCCAAGGTCCACCACTTGTCCAAGCTAACTCTATTGAAACATAGAGAGAAGCAAAGGTCCACCCCTTGTCCAAGCTAGGGTCCATTGAAACATGGAGAGAAGGATGCTCCACCATTTGTCCAAGGTAGGCTCCATTGAAACATGAGGAGAATCAAGGTGCACCATGTCTCCAAGATGCTAGGCTCCATCGAAAAACATTAAACCCACGATATGTCGTAGATGAGGGGTTTACATTCAAGGTCAACACTTGTCCAAGCTATTATTGCTAGTAGCCTGAGTGGTTTGGTCTCAAGATTCACCACTTTTCCACTCTATGTCATTATATTAAGAATATGCGCGTGTTAAGGTCCACCACTTGTCCAACCTATAAGGCTACATCTTAAAGGTTATTCTTTATTACCACTTGGAGTGACCATGATAGGTTTTACATGGGGGTTTGGTTCCAAGGTCCACCACTTGTCCAAGCTAACTCTATTGAAACATAGAGAGAAGCAAAGGTCCACCCCTTGTCAAGCTAGGGTCCATTGAAACATGGAGAGAAGGATGCTCCACCATTTGTCCAAGATAGGCTCCATTGAAACATGAGGAGAAGCAAGGTGCACCATGTCTCCAAGATGCTAGGCTCCATCAAAAACATTAAACCCACGATATGTCGTACATAGGGGTTTACATTCAAGGTCCCCACTTGTCCAAGCTATTATTGCTAGTAGCCTGAGTGGTTTGGTCTCAAGATTCACCACTTTTCCACTCTATGTCATTATATTAAAAATATGCGCGTGTTAAGGTCCACCACTTGTCCAACCTATAAGGCTACATCTTAAAGGTTATTCTTTATTACCACTTGGAGTGACCATGATAGGTTTTACATGGGGGTTTGGTTCCAAGGTCCACCACTTGTCCAAGCTAACTCTATTGAAACATAGAGAGAAGCAAAGGTCCACCCTTGTCCAAGCTAGGGTCCATTGAAACATGGAGAGAAGGATGCTCCACCATTTGTCCAAGATAGGCTCCATTGAAACATGAGAGAGAAGCAAGTGCACCATGTCTCCAAGATGCTAGGCTCCATCGAAAAACATTAAACCCACGATATGTCGTAGATGAGGGGTTTACATTCAAGGTCCACCACTTGTCCAAGCTATTATTGCTAGTAGGCTGAGTGGTTTGGTCTCAAGATTCACCACTTTTCCACTCTATGTCATTATATTAAAAATATGCGCGTGTTAAGGTCCACCACTTGTCCAACCTATAAGGCTACATCTTAAAGGTTATTCTTTATTACACTTGGAGTGACCATGATAGGTTTTACATGGGGGTTTGGTTCCAAGGTCCACCACTTGTCCAAGCTAACTCTATTGAAACATAGAGAGAAGCAAAGGTCCACCCCTTGTCCAAGCTAGGGTCCATTGAAACATGGAGAGAAGGATGCTCCACCATTTGTCCAAGGTAGGCTCCATTGAAACATGAGGAGAATCAAGGTGCACCATGTCTCCAAGATGCTAGGCTCCATCGAAAAACATTAAACCCACGATATGTCGTAGATGAGGGGTTTACATTCAAGGTCCACCACTTGTCCAAGCTATTATTGCTAGTAGCTGAGTGGTTTGGTCTCAAGATTCACTCTTTTATTAAGAATATGTGGGTGTTAAGGTCCACCACTTGTCCAACCTATAAGGCTACATCTTAAAGGTTATTCTTTCTTACCACTTGGAGTGACCATGATAGGTTTTACATGGGGGTTTGGTTCCAAGGTCCACCACTTGTCCAAGCTAACTCTATTGAAACATAGAGAGAAGCAAAGGTCCACCCCTTGTCTAGCTAGGGTCCATTGAAACATGGAGAGAAGGATGCTCCACCATTTGTCCAAGGTAGGCTCCATTGAAACATGAGGAGAATCAAGGTGCACCATGTCTCCAAGATGCTAGGCTCCATCAAAAACATTAAACCCACGATATATGTCGTAGATGAGGGTTTACATTCAAGGTCCACCACTTGTCCAAGCTATTAATGCTAGTAGCCTGAGTGGTTTGGTCTCAAGATTCACCACTTTTCCACTCTATGTCATTATATTAAGAATATGCGCGTGTTAAGGTCCACCACTTGTCCAACCTATAAGGCTACATCTTAAAGGTTATTCTTTATTACCACTTGGAGTGACCATGATAGGTTTTACATGGGGGTTTGGTTCCAAGGTCCACCACTTGTCCAAGCTAACTCTATTGAAACATAGAGAGAAACAAAGGTCCACCACTTGTCCAAGCTAGGGTCCATTGAAACATGGAGAGAAGGATGCTCCACCATTTGTCCAAGGTAGGCTCCATTGAAACATGAGGAGAATCAAGGTGCACCATGTCTCCAAGATGCTAGGCTCCATCCAAAAACATTAAACCCACGATATGTCGTACATGAGGGGTTTACATTCAAGGTCCACCACTTGTCCAAGCTATTATTGCTAGTAGCCTGAGTGGTTTGGTCTCAAGATTCACCACTTTTCCACTCTATGTCATTATATTAAAAATATGCGCGTGTTAAGGTCCACCACTTGTCCACCTATAAGGCTACATCTTAAAGGTTATTCTTTATTACCACTTGGAGTGACCATGATAGGTTTTACATGGGGGTTTGGTTCCAAGGTCCACCACTTGTCCAAGCTAACTCTATTGAAACATAGAGAGAAGCAAAGGTCCACCCCTTGTCCAAGCTAGGGTCCATTGAAACATGGAGAGAAGGATGCTCCACCATTTGTCCAAGATAGGCTCCATTGAAACATGACGAGAAGCAAGCTGCACCATGTCTCCAAGATGCTAGGCTCCATCGAAATACATTAAACCCACGATATTTCGTAGATGAGGGGTTTACATTCAAGGTCCACCACTTGTCCAAGCTATTAATGCTAGTAGCCTGAGTGGTTTGGTCTCAAGATTCACCACTTTTATTAAGAATATGTGGGTGTTAAGGTCCACCACTTGTCCAACCTATAAGGCTACATCTTAAAGGTTATTCTTTCTTACTACTTGGAGTGACCATGATAGGTTTTACATGGGGGTTTGGTTCCAAGGTCCACCACTTGTCCAAGCTAACTCTATTGAAACATAGAGAGAAGCAAAGGTCCACCCTTGTCTAAGCTAGGGTCCATTGAAACATGGAGAGAAGGATGCTCCACCATTTGTCCAAGGTAGGCTCCATTGAAACATGAGGAGAATCAAGGTGCACCATGTCTCCAAGATGCTAGGCTCCATCCAAAAACATTAAACCCACGATATGTCGTACATGAGGGGTTTACATTCAAGGTCCACCACTTGTCCAAGCTATTATTGCTAGTAGCCTGAGTGGTTTGGTCTCAAGATTCACCACTTTTCCACTCTATGTCATTATATTAAAAATATGCGCGTGTTAAGGTCCACCACTTGTCCAACCTATAAGGCTACATCTTAAAGGTTATTCTTTATTACCACTTGGAGTGACCATGATAGGTTTTACATGGGGGTTTGGTTCCAAGGTCCACCACTTGTCCAAGCTAACTCTATTGAAACATAGAGAGAAGCAAAGGTCCACCCCTTGTCCAAGCTAGGGTCCATTGAAACATGGAGAGAAGGATGCTCCACCATTTGTCCAAGATAGGCTCCATTGAAACATGACGAGAAGCAAGCTGCACCATGTCTCCAAGATGCTAGGCTCCATCGAAATACATTAAACCCACGATATTTCGTAGTAGATGAGGGGTTTACATTCAAGGTCCACCACTTGTCCAAGCTATTATTGCTAGTAGCTGAGTGGTTTGGTCTCAAGATTCACCACTTTTATTAAGAATATGTGGGTGTTAAGGTCCACCACTTGTCCAACCTATAAGGCTACATCTTAAAGGTTATTCTTTCTTACTATTTACTGGAGTGACCATGATAGGTTTTACATGGGGGTTTGGTTCCAAGGTCCACCACTTGTCCAAGCTAACTCTATTGAAACATAGAGAGAAGCAAAGGTCCACCCTTGTCTAAGCTAGGGTCCATTGAAACATGGAGAGAAGGATGCTCCACCATTTGTCCAAGGTAGGCTCCATTGAAACATGAGGAGAATCAAGGTGCACCATGTCTCCAAGATGCTAGGCTCCATCGAAAAACATTAAACCCACGATATGTCGTAGATGAGGGGTTTACATTCAAGGTCCACCACTTGTCCAAGCTATTAATGCTAGTAGCCTGAGTGGTTTGGTCTCAAGATTCACCACTTTTCCACTCTATGTCATTATATTAAGAATATGCGCGTGTTAAGGTCCACCACTTGTCCAACCTATAAGGCTACATCTTAAAGGTTATTCTTTATTACACTTGGAGTGACCATGATAGGTTTTACATGGGGGTTTGGTTCCAAGGTCCACCACTTGTCCAAGCTAACTCTATTGAAACATAGAGAGAAACAAAGGTCCACCACTTGTCCAAGCTAGGGTCCATTGAAACATGGAGAGAAGGATGCTCCACCATTTGTCCAAGGTAGGCTCCATTGAAACATGAGGAGAATCAAGGTGCACCATGTCTCCAAGATGCTAGGCTCCATCGAAAAATATTAAACCCACGATATGTCATAGATGAGGGGTTTACATTCAAGGTCCACCACTTGTCCAAGCTATTATTGCTAGTAGCCTGAGTGGTTTGGTCTCAAGATTCACCACTTTTCCACTCTATGTCATTATATTAAGAATATGCGCGTGTTAAGGTCCACCACTTGTCCAACCTATAAGGCTACATCTTAAAGGTTATTCTTTATTACCACTTGGAGTGACCATGATAGGTTTTACATGGGGGTTTGGTTCCAAGGTCCACCACTTGTCCAAGCTAACTCTATTGAAACATAGAGAGAAACAAAGGTCCACCACTTGTCCAAGCTAGGGTCCATTGAAACATGGAGAGAAGGATGCTCCACCATTTGTCCAAGATAGGTTCCATTGAAACATGACGAGAAGCAAGCTGCACCATGTCTCCAAGATGCTAGGCTCCATCGAAATACATTAAACCCAAGATACATTATTGCTAGTAGCCTGAGTGGTTTGGTCTCAAGATTCACCACTTTTATTAAGAATATGTGGTTGTTAAGGTCCACCACTTGTCCCACCTATAAGGCTACATCTTAAAGGTTATTCTTTCTTACTACTTGGAGTGACCATGATAGGTTTTACATGGGGGTTTGGTTCCAAGGTCCACCACTTGTCCAAACTAACTCTATTGAAACATAGAGAGAAGCAAAGGTCCACCCCTTGTCAAAGTTAGGGTCCATTGAAACATGGAGAGAAGGATGCTCCACCATTTGTCCAAGGTAGGCTCCATTGAAACATGAGGAGAATCAAGGTGCACCATGTCTCCAAGATGCTAGGCTCCATTGAAAAACATTAAACCCACGATATGTCGTACATTAGGGGTTTACATTCAAGGTCCACACTTGTCGAAGCTATTATTGCTAGTAGCCTGAGTGGTTTGGTCTCAAGATTCACCACTTTTCCACTCTATGTCATTATATTAAAAATATGCGCGTGTTAAGGTCCACCACTTGTCCAACCTATAAGGCTACATCTTAAAGGTTATTCTTTATTACCACTTGGAGTGACCATGATAGGTTTTACATGGGGGTTTGGTTCCAAGGTCCACCACTTGTCCAAGCTAACTCTAATGAAACATAGAGAGAAACAAAGGTCCACCACTTGTCCAAGCTAGGGTCCATTGAAACATGGAGAGAAGGATGCTCCACCATTTGTCCAAGATAGGCTCCATTGAAACATGACGAGAAGCAAGCTGCACCATGTCTCCAAGATGCTAGGTTCCATCGAAATACATTAAACCCACGATACATTATTGCTAGTAGCCTGAGTGGTTTGGTCTCAAGATTCACCACTATTATTAAAAATATGTGGGTGTTAAGGTCACCACTTGTCCACCTATAAGGCTACATCTTAAAGGTTATTCTTTCTTACTACTTGGAGTGACCATGATAGGTTTTACATGGGGGTTTGGTTCCAAGGTCCACCACTTGTCCAAGCTAACTCTATTGAAACATAGAGAGAAGCAAAGGTCCACCCCTTGTCTAAGCTAGGGTCCATTGAAACATGGAGAGAAGGATGCTCCACCATTTGTCCAAGGTAGGCTCCATTGAAACATGAGGAGAATCAAGGTGCACCATGTCTCCAAGATGCTAGGCTCCATCCAAAAACATTAAACCACGATATGTCGTAGATGAGGGGTTTACATTCAAGGTCCACCACTTGTCCAAGCTATTATTGCTAGTAGCCTGAGTGGTTTGGTCTCAAGATTCACCACTTTTATTAGAATATGCGGTGTTAAGGTCCACCACTTGTCCAACCTATAAGGCTACATCTTAAAGGTTATTCTTTATTACCACTTGGAGTGACCATGATAGGTTTTACATGGGGGTTTGGTTCCAAGGTCCACCACTTGTCCAAGCTAACTCTATTGAAACATAGAGAGAAGCAAAGGTCCACCCTTGTCTAAGCTAGGGTCCATTGAAACATGGAGAGAAGGATGCTCCACCATTTGTCCAAGGTAGGCTCCATTGAAACATGACGAGAAGCAAGGTGCACCATGTCTCCAAGATGCTAGGCTCCATCGAAAAACATTAAACCACGATATGTCGTAGATGAGGGGTTTACATTCAAGGTCCACCACTTGTCCAAGCTATTAATGCTAGTAGCCTGAGTGGTTTGGTCTCAAGATTCACCACTTTTCCACTCTATTCATTATATTAAGAATATGCGCGTGTTAAGGTCCACCACTTGTCCAACCTATAAGGCTACATCTTAAAGGTTATTCTTTATTACCACTTGGAGTGACCATGATAGGTTTTACATGGGGGTTTGGTTCCAAGGTCCACCACTTGTCCAAGCTAACTCTATTGAAACATAGAGAGAAGCAAAGGTCCACCACTTGTCCAAGCTAGGGTCCATTGAAACATGGAGAGAAGGATGCTCCACCATTTGTCCAAGGTAGGCTCCATTGAAACATGAGGAGAATCAAGGTGCACCATGTCTCCAAGATGCTAGGCTCCATCGAAAAACATAAAACCACGATATGTCGTAGATGAGGGGTTTACATTCAAGGTCCACACTTGTCCAAGCTATTATTGCTAGTAGCCTGAGTGGTTTGGTCTCAAGATTCACCACTTTTCCACTCTATGTCATTATATTAAGAATATGCGCGGTGTTAAGGTCCACCACTTGTCCAACCTATAAGGCTACATCTTAAAGGTTATTCTTTATTACCACTTGGAGTGACCATGATAGGTTTTACATGGGGGTTTGGTTCCAAGGTCCACCACTTGTCCAAGCTAACTCTATTGAAACATAGAGAGAAGCAAAGGTCCACCACTTGTCCAAGCTAGGGTCCATTGAAACATGGAGAGAAGGATGCTCCACCATTTGTCCAAGATAGGCTCCATTGAAACATGACGAGAAGCAAGCTGCACCATGTCTCCAAGATGCTAGGCTCCATCGAAATACATTAAACCCAGATACATTATTGCTAGTAGCCTGAGTGGTTTGGTCTCAAGATTCACCACTTTTATTAAGAATATGTGGGTGTTAAGGTCCACCACTTGTCCCACCTATAAGGCTACATCTTAAAGGTTATTCTTTCTTACTACTTGGAGTGACCATGATAGGTTTTACATGGGGGTTTGGTTCCAAGGTCCACCACTTGTCCAAGCTAACTCTATTGAAACATAGAGAGAAGCAAAGGTCCACCCCTTGTCTAAGCTAGGGTCCATTGAAACATGGAGAGAAGGATGCTCCACCATTTGTCCAAGGTAGGCTCCATTGAAACATGAGGAGAATCAAGGTGCACCATGTCTCCAAGATGCTAGGCTCCATCGAAAAACATTAAACCCACGATATGTCGTACATGAGGGGTTTACATTCAAGGTCACCACTTGTCCAAGCTATTATTGCTAGTAGCCTGAGTGGTTTGGTCTCAAGATTCACCACTTTCCACTCTATGTCATTATATTAAAAATATGCGCGTGTTAAGGTCCACCACTTGTCCAACCTATAAGGCTACATCTTAAAGGTTATTCTTTATTACCACTTGGAGTGACCATGATAGGTTTTACATGGGGGTTTGGTTCCAAGGTCCACCACTTGTCCAAGCTAACTCTATTGAAACATAGAGAGAAGCAAAGGTCCACCCTTGTCCAAGCTAGGGTCCATTGAAACATGGAGAGAAGGATGCTCCACCATTTGTCCAAGATAGGCTCCATTGAAACATGACGAGAAGCAAGCTGCACCATGTCTCCAAGATGCTAGGCTCCATCGAAATACATTAAACCTACGATGAGGGGTTTACATTATTGCTAAGTAGCCTGAGTGGTTTGGTCTCAAGATTCACCACTTTTATTAAAATATGTGGGTGTTAAGGTCCACCACTTGTCCAACCTATAAGGCTACATCTTAAAGGTTATTCTTTCTTACTACTTGGAGTGACCATGATAGGTTTTACATGGGGGTTTGGTTCCAAGGTCCACCACTTGTCCAAGCTAACTCTATTGAAACATAGAGAGAAGCAAAGGTCCACCCCTTGTCTAGCTAGGGTCCATTGAAACATGGAGAGAAGGATGCTCCACCATTTGTCCAAGGTAGGCTCCATTGAAACATGAGGAGAATCAAGGTGCACCATGTCTCCAAGATGCTAGGCTCCATCCAAAAACATTAACCCACGATATGTCGTACATGAGGGGTTTACATTCAAGGTCCACCACTTGTCCAAGCTATTATTGCTAGTAGCTGAGTGGTTTGGTCTCAAGATTCACCACTTTTATTAAGATATGTGGGTGTTAAGGTCCACCACTTGTCCAACCTATAAGGCTACATCTTAAAGGTTATTCTTTCTTACCACTTGGAGTGACCATGATAGGTTTTACATGGGGGTTTGGTTCCAAGGTCCACCACTTGTCCAAGCTAACTCTATTGAAACATAGAGAGAAGCAAAGGTCCACCCCTTGTCCAAGCTAGGGTCCATTGAAACATGGAGAGAAGGATGCTCCACCATTTGTCCAAGGTAGGCTCCATTGAAACATGAGGAGAATCAAGGTGCACCATGTCTCCAAGATGCTAGGCTCCATCCAAAAACATTAAACCCACGATATGTCGATAGATGAGGGGTTTACATTCAAGGTCCACCACTTGTCCAAGCTATTATTGCTAGTAGCCTGAGTGGTTTGGTCTCAAGATTCACCACTTTTCCACTCTATGTCATTATATTAAGAATATGCGCGTGTTAAGGTCCACCACTTGTCCAACCTATAAGGCTACATCTTAAAGGTTATTCTTTATTACCACTTGGAGTGACCATGATAGGTTTTACATGGGGGTTTGGTTCCAAGGTCCACCACTTGTCCAAGCTAACTCTATTGAAACATAGAGAGAAAAAGGTCCACCCTTGTCCAAGCTAGGGTCCATTGAAACATGGAGAGAAGGATGCTCCACCATTTGTCCAAGGTAGGCTCCATTGAAACATGAGGAGAATCAAGGTGCACCATGTCTCCAAGATGCTAGGCTCCATCGAAAAACATTAAACCACGATATGTCGTAGATGAGGGGTTTACATTCAAGGTCCACCACTTGTCCAAGCTATTATTGCTAGTAGCCTGAGTGGTTTGGTCTCAAGATTCACCACTTTCCACTCTATGTCATTATATTAAGAATATGCGGTGTTAAGGTCCACCACTTGTCCAACTATAAGGCTACATCTTAAAGGTTATTCTTTATTACCACTTGGAGTGACCATGATAGGTTTTACATGGGGGTTTGGTTCCAAGGTCCACCACTTGTCCAAGCTAACTCTATTGAAACATAGAGAGAAAAAAGGTCCACCACTTGTCCAAGCTAGGGTCCATTGAAACATGGAGAGAAGGATGCTCCACCATTTGTCCAAGGTAGGCTCCATTGAAACATGAGGAGAATCAAGGTGCACCATGTCTCCAAGATGCTAGGCTCCATCGAAATCATTAAACCCACGATATATTATTGCTAGTAGCATGAGAGGTTAGGGTCACCAGATTCACACTTTATAAAGAAATATAGTTGTTGTTAAGGTCCACCACTGTCCACCTATAAGGCTACATCTTAAAGGTTATTCTTTATTACTACTTGGAGTGACCTGATAGGTTTTAATGGGGGTTTGGTTCCAAGGTCCACCACTTGTCCACT
>NW_028221436.1:964228-1006154 GCF_014529385.1 Adiantum capillus-veneris
TCTCGCTCATAAGTCCACAAACTTTGACTTCGTAGGTGGCATACTCCAGCAGGCCTGGTCCTCCCTGTTTTAATTCTGTCATAGCTACCATAGCTTCTCCGAGGTTGTGCCTCCACCAAACCTCTTTACAAAAGCAGCCCTTAAACACATCCCATGCATTATTGGTATCCTAGGGCAATGCATTATACCAGGACTTGGCCTCTACTTTCATCAGTAGAGGAAAAATTCTAAGTCGTGAAGCGTCGTCATCTCTGTTGGAGACGACACAAGCAATGTTGAAATCATCCGAAAAGTTGGTGTGAGATCCTCTCCCTTCTTTCCACTGAACGTTGGGAAAGAAACACTTGCCATGGTGGTGACTCGGAAAATTACAAACCTTTTTCTTTTTTTTTTCTCTATTTTTTTTTTACCATCACAGCGGCGGCTCAAGCAGCGGCGGTTACAGAGGGGGGATGGATGAGGTTAAAACAGGATAAAAATAGAGACATTAAATGAATGATGGTAATCTAATATGGGAGAATGATAGGGTTCGGGAATTGAGGATTTCTCCTAGTACCGCCGCACTCCGAATAGGTAAACAATCTTTTGTGGTAGAAGACTTTCCTATCTACATAGATATTCACATGCATATGCTACAGGAATGTGAACGGGAAATGCCGTTGGCCCGTTTTCATTATGCACAGAGGTGGAAACTTACTTATACTCTTACCGTGCCAGTGTTGATGAGATCGGCACATCCACAAGATCGTCGTCGCCTTTCATGGGCTCTTCTTTCCTTCGTTGCTCAGCACGTACGGGGTGATGCGACGGGTCTGACCACTCCCACCTCTTGGCTAACAACAATTGTAATCAGCATTGGAGAGGGGGAATGGGGAACACACCCGACACACATGCAACGGCCCCTATAATAGCTCAGGGTATTCACAACACCCCTGTCGTCTCGAAAACACCTTCAAAGAAGACGATTCAGACTAGCAGGGCTCGCCTACACTTCGCCCACGCACACACAACCTATACAAGTCTCAGAGAGCGACCACCCGATATTGGCCTCTTTCAGCTCTTCCACAACTTGACGCCTCTCTCTCTTTCTCTCTCACACACACAAGGGGCCCGGGGGACGCACACGCTCACACACACCGGCACCACACACCTGGGAGACGAGCAAAGAAGAAAGGGGGGAAGGGAAAGAGACGACAACAAAAATCGGCAATGATAGCTTCTTTACACACCATGTACAAAACTCATTGGCCTGCTCTAGGTCGCGCCATGGCCATCACCAATCCATACAGAGGGCAACACCCCTCCTCCCTCGCCACTCGACCTTCCGTCGGCACACGCCTCGACGGGAACATCCACCTCTGGTTTTTACTTTCGACGACAACTCCTCCTCCTGGCAGCCGTCGTTGACTGCCTCTTTTGCAAGCCCTTTTTCTCTTCGTAGCCGCGTCCCAACAATCCACAATCTTGTGCGGCTTCGACTCCTCGAATGTTCAAAGCTCCTCCTCGTGGTAGCTCTCGCTAGCCAATTCTCTTCAAGGTGCCCACTCTTTTCGTACCGCTTCACGGACTACACCTTGTGTGCTAGCTTCGATTGCCGAGCGCACGCGCACAAAGCTTCCTTTCTTTTTTTTCCTTCCTCCAAACACCTTTCTTCTCCCTCCCCCAAGCCAAAGAAAAAGACCCTTCTCTAAAAACGTCACCCTCCTTTTTTCTCACCTTCACTCCTTCTCTTACAAGGCAAAGAAAAAGGTTTCTTTTTTAAGCCATAGCGCCCAGGGCCACTGCCTATGGCCCCTTCACTCACTTTCTCTTTTAATTTCCTCTTTGCCTCATTAGCCTAGAAGTTCACTTCTTGCTTTCTTTTTTTTTCCCCAAAAGTGAAGTTCCACTATTTCCCTTTATCTTCATAAAATGAGAGTTGGAATCCCCGATTCTTATGGTTCCGGTGTTCGCATGTGCACAAGCCTGCTGAATATTTGTGGCAGCTTCACTTTGCTACCATCGAACCCCAAGAGTTCTGCCGCATCTTAGCCATGATTCAACTACTCCAGGTCCGCAAAACGGAAGCGAGAAAAAAATCGGCCGAATCATTTGTACACACCTCCTCGTAAACTGCATTCCACTTTGCCGAGCTGTATCTTGCTGAATGTAAATCCGATCATCGAGCTGTCACTTTTGGTTGGCCCTACATAGTGCAGACTCACTTCTAGAACCCTGGTGAGGATAAGAGACCTGCACAGGACAGGTCCATCGAGACGGTCATACCATGCCAAAACTGCCCCCGGACAAATGTTCATCGGCCCGTAACTTGCACATCCGGACCTCAATTGACAATCCGAAAAGACCGGCATGCTCCACAGCTCAAACAGTTCACGTGTATCCACTGATCCTGATTCTATTCGCCTGTCTGTACCTGCCCTGTCCGTCGGGGATCTACAAAGCCTTCTAACTTCAGACTGGCATATCTTTCACACCCGGACTCCGTTTGAGGAGCCATCTGGACCAACTTGCAAAGCATCTCGATCGAAGACCATATTCTAGAACATCAAATCAACATCTCGGGCACCTTCACCTGCCTTTCCACATGGACCATTATGGGGCCTTTCGGCCTTAAAAAACCACATTAAGCATACATTTCCGATGCCACTCTCCTGCTGAGGTCTCCCACACTAGCTTTAGCCCTCTACCATGCACCTATCAGCATACATAGCGCTGCACTGCACACTTCTCAGCACGGACCAACTTTGGTTGGACTAGCGTGTTTGCATGAATTCTACTCCATTCAGCTGCAGCTCGTCTCCTGCCCACTAGGTCTCTCCCATGGTAGAGAGATGCTTCAGGATAAGTTGTACAGGGAGAGGAGGAAGGTCCTCCACTCGCTTCCCAAAACAGCGAGAGCAGTAGCCAAACCAATCTTCTCTAGGACATGGGAATCTTCTTACCACTTCTTCTTCTGGATTTTCAAAGTGGATTGGTAGCACTCGCATGCGTCGTGCAAATCGGTAGGCGACCTTCCGCCGCTTAGCTTCGATGACTTCTTCCTTGACAAAGTGGGTACGACCCGGCTATTTGAGCTTGAAGCACTTGCTTGGAAAGATGCCTCTCCCTTCGGGGTCATGTGTTTCCAGGCTAGCCTATCTTCTCCTTGCCTTTGGCTCGAGAAGCCCCTTTAGGCCACTTTGGAGTTATATCCTTGATTGTAGTTTCTTTAGGGAAAAGAGGCCTCACCGTTTGCTTCCCTTCCTTGACGTGAATGATTTCTTTGCGATGAATGTCGATGTAGATGACTTCAGCCCTTTCGCTGCCTTCGTTGCTGGCACTCATCGACCGTGTGCCTTGGTTGACAACAGTGATGGCACTTCACCAATCTCCCACCTGATGCTTTCGATTTATAGTTAGAACGAGCGACACGAGATGGAAAATTTACCTCTTGAATGCTGATGACACTGCAACCTGGCAGTAGCACCTCAATAAAGGCGGCAAGTGTCCCCTTCATCTCCTCTCTTCCGTCCTCCAATTAGAAAACTCCTTCAGCCACTCGTCCATGATTGATAGTGGGTGTCACTTTCAGCATTGTAAACCGAAGGGTCTTAGTAAAGCCCTCCTTAGTGGGGACACCAAATGAGGGACGCAACGGACCTCGAACCCCAACGGCCTCTAAAACGCCGGGACCAAATGGCGCGCCTTGAGCGTGCCGCGGTAAAGTGAACAGGGGGCACCACCTAGCTTTGAGCGGCTAGGATGCAAAACCACGATGATATGAACACCCCAAACCTACACACACACACACACACACCACACACCACACACACACACACACACACACACAACACACACACACACACACACACACATACACACAGAGAGAGAGAGAGAGAGAGAGAGAGAGAGAGAGAGAGAGAGAGAGAGAGAGAGAGGAGAGAGAGAGAGAACATTTGCAAATGATGAAAACCCTCGGGGTGTGAGGATGAATTATTTCTGCAATATTTACAACGTGGCTTGCCATGGTGGTAGAGAGGTAGGGGGAGGAGGTGGTGCAACCTACTTGGTGCGTTCTCTAAGACGGCTCAATAATTGTGAATACTTACCACCAAAAGCGTGCATACGTGTGTGCATCGACCATTGGAGTCGAGAGATGGCTGTGGTTCCCTTTGCATGGTGCAATTCCCAAGGAAAAATGCAACACACAAGACCCTCCCCGTGATGGTGATAGTGTCAATCCTTCCCACTACACTCTACCAAATGCTTGGTTCCTCATGAATTGCCCCCCTCGATAATGATCTCTCAGTGCCAATTTATAGGTGTTGGATGCTTGGATTATGGTAATCCCAGTGTGGTTAGGGTAAGCTTAATCGGGGAGACAAAGCAAGTGGTGGGCCCGTTGTGGTTGACCCTTGCTTTGTTTTGGGAGGTTATTAAAAGATGGGAATCTCTAGGTGGGCCTTTGTGACCATCACCTAGAGAGAGGATATTTACAAAAAAAGGAAATTTACAATGGTTCGGGTGAAAATTGAAGATAATGATGAAAATACCTATAAATTACTGGGATGGCGTTGTGGTTGCATGTTGCCGGCGAATGGCGTGTTGCTGGTGCGTCGGTGTCAAGCATACTTCTTTTCAGAGTCGGCCGGGGCATGCCTTCGGTGCATTTTCTCTTTTTGTTGTTGGTGGCGCGTGCTTTGGATCCTTCTTCTTTTGTTTGTTGATGTCGTAGCCGTTTTTCCTTCTATTTGTGGTGTGGTGCGTATATGCGTGTGTGTGTATGTTTTTGTGCATGAGGACGTGTGTGTGTGTGTTTTGTATAGGTATGTGTGTGTGTGAAAACGTGCGTGGGAAGGGGGGCTATATATATATAATGTATATATAGTTTTTTTTTGTTTTTTTCTTCTTGTTGGTGGCGGATGGCCGGCGGCCTGTTTCTGTGCAAGGCAGATGGAAGGGGGAATAGGGGTATAGAGTGTGTGTGTGGTGTGTGTGTATTGTGTGTGTGTGCGTGTGTGTGTATTGTAGACTGCGCAAGTCCCGGAAGGGTGTGTGTGTGCGTGCTTTGGACTACGCCTACGCACAGTGCCGAGGGAGAGAGGGGGTGATTGTGTGTGTGCGTGTGAGGGTGGTCCTATGTGACGTTGCCCTGAGAGGGAGAGAGAGGGAGGATTTTCCTTGCTTGTGTGGCCTGAGCACCCATGTGAGAGAGAGAGAGAGTATCTGCGCTGAGCTTGAGAGAGAGTGTGTGAGGAAGAGGGAGGGGTGAGGCTTTTGGATAAAGAGAGAGAGAGTGTGTGAGAGAGAGGGAGGGGTGAGGTGTGGAGTGGGGTATGGGAGATGTGTGGGTGAGAGGGAGAGGGGGGGGGGGTTCATTGTCTTGCATGGGAGCTTGAGGACGAGGGGAGGGATAAGTCAATGGATGGAGTGAGGGAATATATCCGCGGGCCAAGAGGGGGGGGGGGGAATGAGGTCGAGGGGAGGGGAATGAGGCCGATGGAGGTTGAGACAAGTGGGTGGGGAAGAGTGAGGAGGGGTTGGGGAGGGAATATTAGCGGCCGGAGGGGGGCGTTGGGGTAGGGGGGGGGGGGGTTTTCCATGCGGCTCACACAGAGAGCACGAGAAAGAGTCGGGAGTGTTTTTATCCAATGCCCGTAGGGCGGTTGTTAAAAGGAGTTTTTTTTCTTTTTTTTTCTTTGATTTCCGAAAGTTGGCTATCAATGCTATCATAGAGCTTGTACAAAGCTAACTCAATGCTTACTGAATGCTAAACATTGCGAGCACACAGTGTCTTAGGGTGTGGGAGAACCTCTCACCACAATACCCTCTAACAATGGACACAAAATTGCCAATGAAATCACACTAGCTTTCTCAAACAAGATTAAATGATGGAAACTTAAAATACACAAGTCACTTTGAATTCACCAAACCGTATTGCACAAGTGGAAGGACGAAGATTTGAACGTCGATTACTCCTTTGATACACCAAACCTTAATTTACTGATGGTGGAGGAACATATACAATAGTGGTTTTGAGATTTTGAACTCATGCTCTCTCACTTGTGACGTGTAGCTTGAAATATTTTCTCACACCAAAAGTGAAGCTCTCAAAGTGGTTGCTACACCTAAGTCTCTCCTCCCACATAGAGTGTTGGGGTGCTATGTGAGATATCGGGCATTGTTTACAAGGAGGAGAGGGGCCTATTTATAGGTTGGAGACCTCTCATCAAGATTATTGAAAATCCTAATTTACAAGCTAACAAATCAGGATTATGATTTTTGTTTAATATCAAAACATTGCGAGCCTTCTTTATCTGCTTGAATCATGGATGTGGGCTCAAAGAGAGCATTATTGATGGTAGATAAGGTTAAAGTAGAGTTTTAAGGAGGGGGAGAGAGAGAGAGAGAGAGAGAGAAGAGAGTTACTATGTACATGTCTTGAGGTAAGGTGTCTTTTATGGTTAGGTCAATGGCTATTTTGTGTTAGTATATTAATAATTAGTGTTAGTAATCACTAGAAAGTTAATGATATATTTACAATGAGTAGAATGAGGTGGATGATTGAAGTAAGATGGTTGAATGAAGTGAGGAAATCCTTGTGCTGGTGAAGCTTGAAGAAGGACTTACTTGTTTAGGTTCTCAAAATGACTATCGATCCTCTTCGTCTTCTTCTCGTCTTTATGCGCCCACCACCATCAAGGTTGATTATCACAATGAAAATGACAATTCGGTTGATG
Source organism: Adiantum capillus-veneris (assembly GCF_014529385.1). Taxonomy (NCBI): domain Eukaryota; kingdom Viridiplantae; phylum Streptophyta; class Polypodiopsida; order Polypodiales; family Pteridaceae; genus Adiantum; species Adiantum capillus-veneris. The sequence continues at coordinate 970,948 of NW_028221436.1, forward strand.
ATATCTCTCAATTTGCAGAGGTTAAGTATGGTTTACATGCTGAAATTTATATATATAGAGAAGGGGTAAGATGGAATTGTACTTTGGAAGTAATAGAGAGAGAGCATAGAGATGGTGTATGTACATGTAGAGCTCAAATGAGAGCTATGGAAGTAAGAGGGGAGGTTAATGGTGAAGAAGGTGGGAGAAAACCATGGAAGGTGTAGGTTTGAGTGAGGGATTGAGAGGAATGAGTGTGTTGCGTGTTAGTGTGTAGGTGAGAAAAGTGGGCAGACTGGGGTCCCCAAAACATCATACCTCACCGGTGGTAGCTACAACAATTATCAAAATTTTTGAGGTGATTATTCAGCTCTTGTTCCACATTTGGTCTTCTAATTACTACTTCAAATTCGAAGTGGAGATGAATATAAAAAAACCCCACCAAAAAGCCTATTTTTCTTCACAAAAAAAGTCTTCAGTGGTCCCCTTCTTGTTGAACCTGCATAAAGACTCCAAAGGTGAGCCCCTCCTTGCATTAGAGCATGACTTAATTGATTCTGTTTGAAAATATTCATGGTTGTGGATTATGCATAAATATAAATATGGGTATGATGGAAAAAAATAGGCGAGTATATATAAACAATTCATGGAATCTAGAATAGTGTGGGTTATATAAAAAAAAATATATATATGAAAATATAGGGAATCAAATGAGGAGGGCGCTCATTTATTTTTATTGATGTTTATTTATTTACAAGAGATAAGAGAGAATACCCGTAAAAATAAGAATTTAGTGAAAGGCAATGAGTGATGGTGGAATTTTTTTTTAGAGGTTTTTCCTTGGAGTGGATTCACATAAAAATAAGAGAAAGCTTGCATGAAATGATTTTTTATAGAATACATAGGTAAGAAAGATCATGTTAATGCTGAGTAAATATACATACTGTACTTAGGTAAATAAACACACCTAGACAAAAAAATGTAAATAAACATTAAAATAAAAATCCTTATATTTAGGACCTATACAATGAAATACAATAACACAAAGGGCAATAATATGCTTTAGCTTATATTTTTATTTATTTTTTTTTTTTCAACTCAACTAGCACAGTGACTAGCTAAGGGAGGGTTTTTAAAGAAGATATGGAAAAAGTCCCCTAACTCTCACACACCTATGTACAATGAAAAGGTGAGGATAGCCACAATGTTTGCGTGATTTTGATAGGGTGAGGTAGCTCACTGTGGCAATTATGGAGAGCCAAAAAACGGCTATCAGTGGTGTAGAACCCTTTTGTTTAGGATGCTTCCACAAGTAACCATTCCTCAAAAAGTACCCATATGCTTTCTTGCGTATCCTCTTGAGTTCTTGTTCACACCAATCATCCTGTTTTGCTAGAGTACTCAAATAGATTCCAATTGGAAGCCAATCACCTTCATAAAGATTGTTCAAGAACAATTCAAGTGGATTAGTCATGCATACATTGTACCTTTGACATGAGAGATAGAATATAACTTTATGTCTACATCATCTCCCTGTCAATCATTTTGTGACTCATCTTCATACCACCTTGCCCTTGATAGCATATCAGCCATTGTTTTGTCTTTACCTGCAATGTGCTTAAACTCGGGGTTTAAGGACTTAATGTAGGCAATCCACCACAACACTAGCAATGTCTCGCATTGAGAAACTTGTATTCATCCCAAGAAGTGGTAGACAATCTGTTTCTACAACCACACATGCACCAATTAGGTACTCTTTCCTATTTTTCAAGGCTATAACCATACCCCATAACTCTCTCTTTATTTGTGGATAGTTTCTTTGGCAAGAACTTAGTACCTTTGCTCAAAATCTCACCTACCTGTGTCCTTCTTCGTCATCTTTCCCATATTGCCCATCCAATTCCTGTAGGACTGGTGGTCTACTCTCACAATTACTGACCTTTGACACTCATAGTCTACCTTTCTCAAAATTGGTGCTGACTAGAGCAACTCCTTTAGCTTTTTCGTGGCTTTTATATGTGCTTCTGTCCATTTGAACTTTTGATTCTTTCTAAGAATTGATAAAGAGGATCAACTACATGTGCATAATGTGGAATCCAAATAACATAAAGACATATGCTCCCAAAAAACTTCTAACCTCGGTGATTCTTAGTGCATGTTTCTTTCATTGTTTGGATGGCATTTATCTTTGTTGGACAAGGTTTCCTACCATATGGCCCGCACGTGCCCCACAATGAGCACTTCACTGACACAAAACATAAACTTTTTCCATGACAAAGTAAGATTCACTTCCTCCAGCTTAGATAGAATTTTATCACAATCATTTATGTGATTTACCACAAACCTGTAACATCCTCTGAGATCCAAAGCTTCATCTTTGTCACTTTCCTCCTCACATCCTTTGAGAGGCAAATCATCATGAAAGGCATTGTGATTTGAGGAAAAAGTCACATAAGACCTTATTCATTCCATTCATCATATGTGAAACCGAGTTGGTTGCTTCCTGTGGCAAGGTAGATACCCTTACCAAATCCAAAGGTGTCCTCATGGTTGTCAAGTCTCTGCTTTCAATTGCAAGTTGAAATTGATCATACCCTGAGTAGAGATCCCCATTGAGTAGATTTCCCTCCTTGCAAACACCTTTGTAAACTCATCCACAATCGGTCCTGTACCTACATTTCTAATTGTCACCATTGTTCAGTGGTTGCATATCTTGGATGAAGCGTAGAGAACCATTTCTTCTTCGGCATTTGGAACCACCTGTTGAGTATATGGAGCACAAGAAGGCTCCAAAAATCCCCATTTTGATCTTTTTATTCAATAGCTCTACTAACTGGACAATGAGCCTTTGGAAACCGGAAATAGGCCATAGATTCCAAGGCACATGAGGTATTGTAAAGATTACTATAGAAGCTACAATAGAAGAATCAACACATCCTATCTCATGTGGCTCAAATGCAAAATCCTTACCATGCTTTGAAAGAATTTCTTTTTAAGCACTTTGTCTCCTCCTGTGTTAGAAACTCCTTGCCACCAAACCTGCAACTCTTGAAAAGACTCCTCTGTGAAGGTGTGCCCCAATATTTTTAGGATTCCTCAAACTTGGTTGCAAAGCAGCTTGCTTAATCTTTTCCCTGTTGGTGGGTGGTAAGGATGAAGCTACTGGTTTTACCTTCTTTGCTACACTCTTGTATTTAATTTCAACAGGACTTCTGGGCCAATTGTTTGCTTGAAACATTGGTTTTTCTTAAAGGCTTCTATGAATTGATACATTTCCATAGAGCATACTTCCACAAATTCATTTTCAAAATGCAAACTAGACTCCATTATAGAATCAAGCTCACCCATAGTATCTACAAAAGAAACTTGCTCACACAAACTGAAAACATTTTAAATAGTCTCTAGCAACCCACTCTCTTTCATGCCTTTGTAAGAACATTATTTATAATATTGCCTTCTCACATCTCTTCAAATTTTCAAGTTTTGTAAAACATACTGATCCCATTCCTTGTTACCAAGGAGCCCGTTGAGAAATTTCACTATTTTTGGATCAGGCAAGACCCTTTTTTCTTTCTGTACCACTGCAAGTCGCTTTACAATGGTACTTGGCTAAAAACCCAACATTTCCCTATGATCATCTTTCTTCCCTTGCTTAAAAAATGTGCTCCTCATCAATTGAAGCTCGTTGTAGCCCAATTTGCTGCAAATTGATTTCTTGCTTGCTAATAATGATTCTCTATAGCTTTCAAGATCTTCCAACCTTAGTTGCTATATGGAAGACTACACATGCCAAGAGATCCAAGATCCATCGGATCTCTTCTCGATGTCTTCGATCTTGGCTCCTCCACACCGGATCTAGCACCGCCAAGCTCAAGCTTCCATAGCCGAGCTCCATGCTTTCGTGCCTAGCCAAGAAGATTCCACACATGGGCCGCTCACCAAGCCATAGTTGTGATACTAGCTAAAAGAGTGAGCGTGTGCACAAATGCGTTCGAGAATGCGTGCTATGTTGGGTGGAGCAAGCCTCCAAGTGGTAGGATCCCCTTATTTAGTATGTATATGTACATCAATAAGTTAAGATGATGGTCAATGGATGGCCGGGGACATCGGACGCCTGGCCTTGGGCAAAGGCACAGTGCCCTACCCCCAACATAATAAACCACAACAAAACTGTGCAAATGATTTGGCTAATGTCGAGAGTGTGTGTTGCAATCAATTTCTCCTAGTTCACGTTTAGATTATAAAAAGTAAATAGGTAATTGGAGAAAACCACCACAATTCATCTCATTTAGATAGTACGTGCACCAAAATTCAGCAGAACATCTAGTCAAAAATGGCATATAAATAGAAAATCATGTTATTTGCTTATTTAGAGAGTGCACAACAATTCATCTAGTAAAAAAAAAGGCATAAAATAGATGGTCCATTGGACCACTTCAAGCTATTCTCAAATTTTGCTTATGTGTCCCTAGGTTCCCTAAAGATAAGCTAGCCCACTATAAGATTATAACAAGCAATAAAGTGCTCCAAATATCTCTTCCATGAGGCACTAAACTGAAGTGCGTGAGAGGGAGCGTGTGTGAGTGTGTGTAGTAATATGGAGAAGAGAGGAGAAGAGGAGACCTTGTTTTGCAGGGGCTAAAAAAACTCACTCACAATATGTGAGCCCCCTTATTCTATTATGTACATAATGAAGAAGTGTAGTGGACGGGCTTTACCCCAAACAAACTCCCTTGTAAAAGGCCAATGTGTAGTGAAGGGAGAAAACAAAGAAAACTCTACAAACCTGTACAAAATGGGCCATCACAAGTATGAACCTCCAGCCAACTCCCACTAGACACAAATCTTTGTGCCAACCATGCTCCCAATTTAGAAAAAGTCACACTCGATCAAACCACATACTCCTTAACAAAGTGAGGGGGGGGGGGGGGGGGGGGGGGGGGGGGGGGGGGCATAAAACAATTTGCACTCTAGAATGTGCAAGAATAGAGTGAATGAATGAGCTTTATGGGCTCATGATGAGTGATACAAAGACTCAATGGGGCTGAGGGAGACTTGAAATTACAAAGGGGGGGGGCTCTTTATATAGGCAAGAGAGTGATTAGGAGTGAGGCTAAGATCGAAGTGCAATTTGTACAAATGAAGCTTGATTAGGGACATTCCACCAATGAAGAAGCTCCTTCCAAGTGATTTGTTGACCAATTTGCAACTAATTGGCTCCATCATCACTTGTGTTGTCTTCACTCCTTCCTCCATAGCTTGAGTCCAAGAGCTTCCTTATTTTAAAATGTAAAGAATCTTCATAAAATCAATGTATATCTAGTAATAATAGGAAGGGGTTCAATGACAACTTATGAATTACAACAAGATTAAGCATGATTTGAGCGGTGATTAGAAGAGGAATTTGTGAGGTTTTATGAGCTTGAGAGAGAGGATAAAAGATGGGAGGGTGAGGAGACTAATGGATGATTTTTAGAGAAGGATTCAATGTGGAAAAGGAAGGGTGTGTGTGTAAAGGTAGAGGGGGTGGTCTCCACCACAGTTGGAAAAATTGGCATCCACCATTTTTGCCATATTTCCTAGACCGTAACTGCAAAAATTATAAAAAAACTATGGTCAAAATATCCAGCTCATAAGCTACAACTTTGATGAAGACAACTTTTCTTGGATTGGAGTGGACGTATTTTTTAAAAAATCAGCAAAATCATGTGTCTGTTTCCTTCCTTCACCAAGTCTTCCACCTGGGTCCCATCTGTTTGAATCATTATATGGCTCCAAAGCCATGATGATATGAACCCCTCATGACCCTTGAATCATGGGTGCATGGCTCCACAACCACATCATATCTTTTCTTTTCACATTTATGATATTTTCCCTTCCCTTTACCACTAGGTTCTACCTTTCACCTGCGGTGAACTAGTCAGTCATTTTTTGAATTTTTCCAAGTGGTTGTTCTCACTCTTTATTTTATTGTAAACCACTAGAAGTAGGGAAAACAAAAAAAATATAGTAAACAAAAAATGTGTGATAGCTTGGATCATAGCCCCCCAAACCTGGCTAGAGGTATTTATGCCTCTAGCCTTCTTTCTTTGATCTTGGGCTGACCTTATTCTGATGTGATAAGGCTTTAGACACCATCTATTTGTCCTGGTCTTGTGCACTTTACCATCAATGTCTTGAAGTCTGTAAGAGCCATTTTTGAACTTTTTGGTGACCAAGAACGGGCCTTCCCATAGAAAAAGAAACTTTCCATCCTTACGAGTGTCAAAGCGATTGTCATATTGAAGCACTAGAGATCCCTTTTTGATGTCTTTAGATGCTAGCTTTTTGTTGAACTTTTCTCTGCGCTTCTCTGCTTCTTAAAAGTAGTGGTTGATGGCTTCTTCATGATCCAATTGCAGCCTCTCTAGATCCATGATCCTTTGATGTACTTTCTCCTTTTGAGAGCCTACCTATCTACCCAATATTCGAAGACTTGTTAACTTCACTTCAATGGACAAAAGTGCCTCCTTTCCATGAACCAAATAAAAGGGTGTGTACCCTAATGCGGTTTTGAAGGAGGTTCTATAGGCCCATAGAGATACATTCAGGTGTTTGTCCCAATCTTGGCGCCTGGCATGTACCTGTTTGGTGAGAATTTTGCAAATGATTCCATTTACCTTTTCCACCAAGCCATTGCACTAAGGGTAGTAAGAAGTAGAGTGTTGATGCTGAATATTTAGCTTCTACATGAGTTCTCCTACCAATTTTTCTCTAAACCCTAGTCCTCTATCAGATAGTATTTCAAGAGGGGTGCCAAACCGGCAACAGATGTGGTCAAAGATGAACTGACTCACATCCTTAGCAGTAATTCTATTGGTTGGCATACCCTCAACCCATCTAGTCATGTAGTCTACTCCCATAATGATGTACTCTTTACCTGACTGAGTGCGTGGTAGAGGCCCTATGGCATCAATTCCCCACTTCTCAAAGGGTCCATATACCTTTATTGGGTTCTGAGGTTCATCTATGAGCCATCGTGGTCCTGCTTTCTGACATTCATCACATGTTTGACACCAGTATTTAACATCACAATGAAGACTTGGCCAAGTAAAACCAGCTTGTAGAATCTTTCTACTAGTGATGTCGTGTGCAAAGTGTCCTCCTCACACATCATCGTGACAAGATTTTAAAATCTCTTCAATTTCACTCTTCAAAGACACTCTCCTAAGCACATCATCCTTACCAAGGCAATACAAATTATCATTTACTGTGTGATACCTGGTATCCTTCCTAGCTAACCATCACCTTTTCCCTGCATTCAAGTGTTTAGGAGCCTCTCCTTGCTCCAAAATGTGCATAGTATCTTCTAAGTCCTCCTTGCCTTGCTGAAGTGGAAGTTGGATGGACACTGCTCCCATTATTGACTCATTTAACTTCGATGATGCTAGGTGGTCTGCATCCTTGTTCTGGTCTCTTGGCACATGATGTACTTGTGCCTCCCTAAATCTCCTCATCAGATCTTTGGCTTCTCTCATTTTAGTAGAGAGACTGGAATCTTTGCAAGCCCATGTACCTTGCATTTGCCTTACCAAATGCATGGAGTCACCAAAAGCATTTAATCTCTCAATTGAATTATCCAGGCACCAACAAAGGCCATGAATTAGAGCTTGATATTCTGCTTCATTGTTGGAGTAGACATCTTCTAGAGTGATCCCTTCACCATGGATCCTCTCTCCCAATGGAGATAAGACCACAATGCCTGTAGCTGCCTTATCCTTGGTTCTGTTGTATGCTCCATCAAAGTAGAGGCTATAAGCATTGACTAGAGCCTCTAGAGCTCACGGTGGTGGAACATTAGGAAATTTCGGAGGTCATTTGGAGGGCCATATGAAGAGAGAGAAAAATAGAGCGCGTCCAATGATCATGAGGGCTACGTTACGTAGGAAAGTACGTGGAAAGACTCAAAAAATAGGAAAATAGCCTAAAAACTTGGATTGTGGCATCGTAACTTCCTTGCTTTTACCGAGCTATTAGGTGCTTGCCAGTGGTCCCACTGCTGATATTCTCTTATGGCCATTAACGTACTGGAGGGTGACCATTAAGCCTGCACAAGATATTGAAATTCTAAAACACTTTCCCTCCATTAGAATGCTTTCAAAGTGAATCTCCCTCCACTAAAGCTTTTCTCTGAGAGCGATGGCTTCCACGTCTTCTCGCCCAAGAAGCTCTAGGTGTTTACTGTCTCTCACACCAACAACCAACAGCTGCTCTTTGCCTAGAAGGCCAAGTAGTAGCATATCCTCAATTACAATATCAACTTCAATAAGTGCAGAGAACCAATGGGTTGGACAAAGGATAAACAAAGGTTCATGGGTCCTCATGCAACCAAGAAGACCCAAGAGGTCTAGTGGTATCAATGTTTACCGCTCAGCATGGAAGGCCAGAGTGTTGGATTTCAAAGTTGAAATCGACAAAAGATCTGTAAAGGAAGTTCTTGTTCAGCATGTGTTTACCCATCCAGACGTGATAGCAAATGGTGGAAATGTATCAGATATACATCAACCACGTTGCAATTGTAAGTACTCTTGACATTTGAACTTCCTTTGATTTGTCATTTCACTTATTGATACTCTCATTATAACTTTTCGTATATATTTTGCAACGTTTATCCCTCTTCTTATGAGCAATGTCTCCATTCTTCACAGCTCAACTACATTAGATTTGTCATTTTTACTTATTGGTACTCTTAGTTTAACTCTTCTTATATATATTGCAGATGTTTATCCCTCTTCTTATGAGCAATGGGATCCTGTGGAGTGCATCATAGGCCTCTTCCTTGTTGTTCATGCCCACATTGGTTCTCTACAGTATTCAGGGAGGAGCAACAAAAGTCTGGCTGATGAAGGGATATTTTTTTATGACCACTTCTACCAACTCAGCTCAGGGAATAAGAATGGCATGTTGGTGAAACTGCCTCTACCAACCAATACTGTGGACTAGCCAGTTCCTGAGGAAACAATGGTGGAGGCAATGCGAAGTAAGCTCTACAAGGATATACAGAGGTCTCTACGTAGCTCTATTCCCACCAAACTGGTTAGAATTGCAAACTTTTGTCCTGCGACACTCTTCATAGAGTTATTTCATAGCTACAATATCCGTGTTACGAAAACTATGTTCATGTGCAAGTCATTTCAGCAGTCATCCTGTGACAAGCTTCTTGACAGAGGATGGTATGTAAAGGAAGAGATTGGCTTACGGTGCGAGGTCGCGCTTGATACTCTAGTTGTCAAGTACATGATTGCAATCCAATCAATGTTACTCTCCTTTTGGTATATGCGATCACAAATGCTCAATGGTAAGTACATTCCTATGGACCAGGTTTTTGCAGGTTTCGAAGATAATCCTGCTCTGGATGTGGAAGTGATTGATAAAGGGCATGGCCTAATGTTGGTGGCTACAATAAGGGAGCTATGCACTCTTCTGCAGTTGCGGCATGACATAATTGAAGAGTCAATGGACAGGGACCTATCAGATTTTTCCTTTTTTTTAGTTATCCGTAAGGTGATGCGGCGAAGGGAAAAAGATATTTTGTGCAAAGAGTTGGATGGTCGGGTTGAAATAGTGTCAATGTAGCAGAGATTCTTGTGAACCAAAGTGTATACTGTTAGGAAATAAGACGTAGCTAAATAGATAATTGAGTAGATTACTTAATGGAGAGAGACAGATTTACATACATGAGATTATAGAGTAGAGAGAGGGAGAGAGTACACACGATATACGTGGTTCACCCAATGTGGGCTACGTGCATGGGAAAGAAGCCACTCAATGGCTTTAGTACTTCAAAACAAGAATTAGTTTACAAAGGGATTATACCCTTAATGGAGCTCCCGCCTTGCTTCACTCTCACCACCTCACACTCACCTTGTTGCATCAACTTCACACTATGAAATGTGTGTAGAAATGTCCTCCTTTTATAGGCCAAAAGGGATGCCCTCTCTTATGAGAGACAGCCATGTGTAGCCGCCCTTGTGCGAATAAGTCCAAATCGGACCCTCCAATCCGCCCATGTGTGGCCGCCCTTGAGAAGACAAGTCTGCTTTTGAATTCGGCCACCGGCCATTGACTTCCGACCACCGGCGATCGGCCATTGACTACTGGCCACCAGCCAACCGACCGGTTGTTTTCCGACCACTTTCCGGCCGCCGTCCGGCCATAATATTCCAGCGAAAAAGAATATTCTGACGAAAAAAAAGTCTCGGGGGCCTCTGCCCCCAAGGCCTTTAAAGTTGCCCCTGATTCTTGTCCGTGAAAATTTTGGTTTCTGATGAGTGATTTTCCTTCACGCACGATGGCTTCTCCTCATAATGGGGTGGGGGCCTTACAAATGTGCGCTTTTACCACAGAAAATTACAAGGGTAAATCAGGCTCCATACTTAACAATCTCCCACTTGGAGACTGATCTCCAAACCAAACCTGTGACTGCTTTCCATTCTGGCTTCTTATTCTTGAATGCCGATTGAAGATGAGCAAAAGCTCAACTTCTCCTTGTTGACCACCTTTGTAAACATGTCTGCAAGATTTCACTTGTATGCACCTTTCCTAGCTTTAGTTTTCCCTCTTCCAAAAGAGTGCGTATGAAGTGATATCTCACCTAAATGTGCTTTGTCCTTGAATGAAAGGCTGAGTTCTTCGCAAGATGGATAGCCCTTTGGCTATCACTGTACAAGACACAATTATCTTGTTTGTATCCAAGCTCTTCTAAGAATTTGTGAAGCCACATAATTTCTTTGCTTGCCTCCGTCATTGCTACATACTCTGCTTCCGTAGTAGAAAGTGAAACCACTTTCTGCAGCTTTGAAGCCCAGCTTACTGCTGCGCCTCCAACCGTGAACACATAGCCAGCAGTGCTCCTTCGAGTATCTTTGTCACCTGCCATATCTGCATCAGCATACCCTTCTAGAAAAATATCAGTTCCTCCAAAATACAAAGCATTTGTTGTTATCCCTTTTAGATACCTAAGTATCCACTTCACAGCTTGCCAATGCTCTTTACCTAGGCTGTCCATGAACCTACTCACAACTCCCACTGCATGTGCAATGTCTGGCCTTGTCCAAACCATAACATACATTAGAGAGCCTACCGCTGCAGCATATGGAACTTTAGACATATAGGCTATCTCCTCTTGTGTCTTTGGACACATATCCTTCATTAGTTTAAAATGACCAGCCAAAGGTGTAGAAACTGGTTTTGCATTTTGCATTGCAAACCTTTCTAGTACCTTCTTGATGTAATCTTCTTGAGATAGCTTTATTGCCTTCTTCGTCCTGTCCCTTGATATTTTCATACCAAGTATCCTGTTTGCAGCACCTTAATCTTTCATTGAAAAAGATTTGGATAGCTCCTCTTTTATGTCTTTGATGTCCTGCATGTTAGCACTTGCAATCAACATGTCATCAACATACAACATTAGGATGATGAATTTCCCATCTCGCAAATTCTCCGTGTAGACGCAGTGATCCGAGTTGCATCTTGTGAATCCATGATCCAACATCTATCGATCAAACTTCAAGTACCATTGTCTTGATGCTTGCTTTAAACCATACAAGCTCTTCTTTAATCTGCAAACCATTTTCTCCTTACCTTTTACTTCATACCCCTTTGGTTGAAGCATGTAGATTTCCTCCTCTAAGTCTCCGTGAGGGAATGCCGTATTTACATCCATTTGCTCGAGATTTAGATCATGAGCAGCCACAAGGCTTAAGACAAGCCTAATTGAGTTCATTTTTACAACAGGAGAAAATATTTCATTGAAGTCAATACCTTTCTTTTGAGAAAGACCTTTTACCACAAGCCTAGACTTGTACCTTTTCTTCCCACCTTCTTCTTCCTTTAGCTTGTACACCCATTTTTTTGAAGTGCCCGCTTACCTTTAGGCAACTCAACCAACTCCCATGTTTGGTTGCGATGTAGTGAGTCCATCTCCACTTGCATGCTCTTCATCCATTCTTCTTTGGATTCATGTTGCATAGCTTCTTCATATGATTCCGGCTCTCCAAAATCTGAGATCAAGAGATGGTTGAAGGAAGGAACAAACCTTTCTGGAGGTCTACTTGCTCTTGTAGATCTTCGGGGAATAGGTTGAGGCTCCTCATTTGGTTAACGTTGTTGCACATTGTCACCGTTTGCAGTCCTTGAGTCTTCACCGTCCTCAAGCTCCATGTACTCATCACCTGTTTCTTTTGTTTGTTTTCTTTCCAAGTAATCTTTGTACATATTTTGTTCGTTAAAAATTACATCCCTACTCCTTAAGATTTTACCATCTTCAGGATTCCATAGGCGATACCCAAAGTCTCCTTCTCCATAGCCAATGAAGAAACACTTTTTGGACTTTGCATCTAACTTTGATCTTAGGCTTCTATCTATGTGCATGAAAGCCTCACACCCAAACACTTTGAGAAATGCATAATTCACCGGTTTACCTGTCCATGCCTCTTCTGTAACTCCCCCATCCAATGCCATTGAGGGTGACCGATTGATTAAGTACACAGACGTACTTACAACTTCCGTCCAAAGCTCAAGCGGTAGGCCTGCATGTAGTCGCATGCTTCGTGCTCGTTCCATGATTGTCCTGTTCATCCTTTCCGAAATCCCTTTTTGTTGAGGTGTCCTTGGGGTTGTCCTTTGCCTCCGAATACCATTGCTAGCACAAAAGCTTTCAAAAGCTTGGCTGCAATATTCGCCTCCATTGTCGGATCTGAGGCATTTAACCTTGGTACCTGTTTCATTCTCCACAAAGGCTTTCCACCTTTGAAATATGGAAAATACATCAGATTTATTCTTCATGACATAAAACCATGTTTTTCTAGTCGCATCGTCTAAGAATTTTACATAGTACAATGAGCCACCAAGTGATGGTGTACTTGCAGGACCCCAAACATCAGAATGAACCAACTCAAGTTTTTTATTTTTTCTTTCATTTCCTGATTTTTGAAATTTTACCCTCTTTTGTTTACCATAAACACAATCTTCACAGAACTCTAAGTCCACTTCTTTCAAACCTGGTAGAAGCTTCTTTGTTTGAAGGATTTGCATTCCTTTGGCACTCATATGCCCAAGTCGGTAGTGCCACACTGAACTGTCAACTTCTGTAGTTGCTGCACAAGCTGAAGGTTGCGTGCTAACAGTACACAAGTAAAGTGTACCGACTTTTTCACCCTTGGCAACCACCAAAGATCCCTTTGAGATCTTCCACCGTTTGTTTCCGAATGCAATGTTGTGACCTTCATCGTCCAATTGTCCTGTAGAGATCAAATTTTTGCGAAGAGAAGGAACATGCCTAACATCTTTAAGCTTCCATTCATTTCCGTTAGCAGTTTTGACAGAAACTGTACCTTTGCCGACAATCTCACAAGCTTCATCATCTCCCACATATACATACCCAAAATTACCTTTGGTGTAGTCTTGGAAATGTTGCTTGTGTGGTGTCGCATGGAATGAAGCCCCAGAATCTACTATCCAGGAATTAGACACATTGTCTAATGAGAGAATTAGAGCATCTTGCTCTACTTTACCTGCCACATTGGCCTCCGATGTTGGCTTGTTGTCTTGAGACTCTGTCTCCTTCTTCTTCTTCGACCAGCAATCCTTCTTGACGTGGCCCTTCTTGCCGCGGTTCCATTATTCAAGAACTGAATTTGTGTGTGACTTGCTCCGCCTTGAGCGATCACGACCCTTTTGGTTTTTGAACCTCTCCTTAAGCCTTCCTCTTGTTTCCACTGATAGTGCAGCACTTGATGATTCTCCTGTGCTTCTCCTTAACATTTCCTCGCTTAGGAGAACACCCACAACATCATCAAACTTAAGAGTATTTGTGCCAGAGATAGAATTACTTACAGCAGTCACAAGGCTGTCCCAACTATCCGGTAGAGATGATAGTATAAGAAGAGCTCGCACTTTGTCATCGAAATTGATTTTCACTGATCGAAGTTGACTTATGTTTGTGTTAAAGTCATTTAGGTGTTCTGCATCTGAACCATTCTCTGCCATCTTTAGATTGAACAAACGCTTCATAAGAAATACCTTATTGGATGCCGATGGTTTCTCGTAGAAGTCGTCAAGTGACTTCATCAAGTCCTTCGTGGTCTTCATCTCCGAAACATTGAAGGCCACCGTTGACGCCAAGCTTAACCGGATTGTTCCCAGTGCCTTTCGATCAAGGACAATCCATGCTTCATCTGCCATTGTTGCGGGCTTCTTCGCAAGACCGCCTAGTGGCAAATAGAGGTCCTTCTGGTAGAGATAGTCTTCAATCTGCATCTTCCAATGTTGGTAGTTTTTGCCATGGAACTTCTCAATCTTGAGCTTCCCTTCCTCTTCCATAACTCCCACTCAATTCAAGGAATCCTTTCCTTGAGATAATTTAGCTACGAGCAAACCTTGCTCTGATACCAGTTGTTAGGAAATAAGACGTAGCTAAATAGATAATTTAGCTAGATTACTTAATGGAGAGAGATAGATTTACATACACGAGATTATAGAGTAGAGAGAGAGAGAGAGAGTACACACGATATACGTGGTTCACCCAATGTGGGCTACGTCCAAGGGAAAGTAGCCACTCAATGGCTTTAGTACTTCAAAGCAAGAAGTAGTTTACAAAGGGATTATACCCTTAATGGAGCTCCCGCCTTCCTTCACTCTCACCACCTCACACTCACCTTATTGCATCAACTTCACACTATGAAATGTGTGTAGAAATGGCCTCCTTTTATAGGCCAAAAGGGCTGCCCTCTCTTATGAGAGACAGCCATGTGTAGCCGCCCTTGTGCGAATAAGTCCAAATCGGACCCTCCAATCCGCCCATGTGTGGCCGCCCTTCAGAAGACAAGTCCGCTTTTGAATTCGGCCACCGGCCATTGACTTCCGACCACCGGCCATCGACCATTGACTTCCGACCACCGGCCATCGGCCATTGACTACCGGCCACCAGCCAACCGACCGGTTGTTTTTCGACCACTTTCCGGCCGCCGTCCGGCCATAATATTCCAGCAAAAAAGAATATTCTGATGAAAAAAAAGTCTCGGGGGCCTCCGTCCCCCAGGCCTTTAAAGTTGCCCCTGATTCTTGTCCGTGAAAATTTTGGTTTCCGGTGAGTGATTTTCCTTCACGCACGATGGCTTCTCCTCATAATGGGGGCCTTACAAATGTGCGCTTTTACCACAGAAAATTACAAGTGTAAATCAGGCTCCATACTTAATATATACGAATGACTTTTAATACAGGAAGTTTTTTGAGCTCATTTGTCAATTCTGCCCTGTGAATATAACTGTGCTTGAAATACATTTCTTTAGCATGTCAAATCTCTCTCTCTCTCTCAATGTTAGACAAGAAAAAGACATGATAGAAGAGTCATTTTAATTCATTAGAAAGTACAAACTCGTCCATGAACAATGGACTAAGATACAATTTCTGTAAGTATGAAATCAGAATGTCTTCAAGGTAAAAATCAAAGGAATGCCCCTCGAAAGAAGATGGTGAGCTGATAGTTGTTCCCGGTGGATTTAGTTCTCCCTTTTCAGGAGTATCATCAATCAGTAGTGTATTAGTTGCATCAAAGGGTACACCGATTTCTCTAAATGGTTTGTACAAAAGAGGTAAATGTGGCTTTTTAGGGTGGTAGTGGCCCTCGACGGTAACACATTTTCTTTGATCATACAAAAAGGCAAAATCTGACGTGTGAGCGCCGCATACAGCACAAACTATTGTAACTAGTGGCGACAAGTTTTGCCTTTGCATTGAAGACCATATGGCAACTCTAAAGCGCGGGGGAAGAAACTGAACAAATTCCTTGGTTCCTGGACGAACCACGACTCGACAAGTTCCCATTCGAAACGTCTACAAATCCTCAAAGGGTTTCGTGTCACCGAGAGGCATGGGCATCAGCAGCAACCCATTGAGGTCCAAGATAATCAACCTCTGTAAAAGTTGACAAGTACATATAAGTAGTTAGAAGCTGAATATATTTTGCCATACTTGAATAGACATTACCGGAAAAATTGTATCTATAGGTAGCAAGGGTCCATACTGGGTCTCTGTAGTGTTGTTGTCGTTGTTGCTCTCCTCTGCTTTAGCTTCATCATTCACATCTTCATCAAGGGTCTCCCCCATGGCTCTTTCGGCCTCATTCAAGGTTTCCTCCAAGGTCTTTTCCTCTCCCGCGGTTGACCGGCTTGCATCATCCATCCTTGCCCCATCCATATCAGTTTGCTCATCCATAGGCTCTCTTTCCTCATCCATTGGCCTGCTTTCCTCATCTTGGGTTTCATCCATAGGCTCTTTTGTCTCCTCCACTGGCTGCCTTGCCTCATCCATATCAGTTTGCTCATCCCTAGGCCTGCTTTCCTCATCCATATTCTTTTGCTCATCCATTGGCCTGCTTTCCTCATCTTGGCTTTCATCCATATCCTTTTGCTCATCCATAGGCTCTTTTGGCTCCTCCACTGGCTGACTTGGCTCTTTCATTGTCTCCTCCATAAGCCCCTCTGGTTGTACACTAGCACCTTCCATATGCTCATTTGACCTTTCCTCATCCTCGGCTCTTTCATCTTCAGCTGATATGATGCCCTCTGCCCATTGTGATTCCACTGTATCGAATGAAGGGGTTTGTCGTGGTGGCACGTCATGTATTGTCATTTCAATTGTGCAGTCATCCAAGCCGCTATCTTCAGGTTCTCTAGGGATCGACATAGTAAGCAGGTGTTGTATCAAACTTACCCGGTATCTTTGCAAATAATCATATGTATAGTTTTTTAAAGCAGTCTGCAAAATTGAAAGACGACATGGTGAGAATTCTTGTATAAACTAAACCAAAACTGACTGAATGTATTGCCAAATGGTTACCTTAGTCATGAAAGGTTTTAATGCAAAGAAGCTTTGCAGGACATATTTTGCATGGAGAAGACATCTCCAGCCGTAAGAATTTCCATCGGTTTGATTTGGGACAGGTACATCTTTGATTGGGGCCTTGTATAGTTCATACCTTCCACATAGCTTGCCATAGGCAAGCAACAACCTCTTTATACAAGTGCACAAAGCAGAATCAATATGTTAGCTTCAGGCTTCAAATTTACATGGATATCTATAAGAAACAGTTTTTGATACATAACACTTACAGCCTAATTTCAGGGTGGGTTCCTTTTATTGAATTGAACACCCAGACTGCTGGTTGGTCAACATCAACGCATATGAGACTCCAGTGATGGTTGTTCTAATATGGAAAGACATTGATAGTTACTTCCAACATAGAACAGTGGAGAAACCAACTCTCAAAGGTCCAAGATGGACTATTCTTCTGTCTAATAATCACTGACATTTGTGGATCAAGAAGAAACAGCTCCGTGTGGGTGTGCGGTGGGAGTTGACTTTTGATCAAGCTGCAGAGAGTATACCTGAGTTAGTAAGCCTATTATCTGAGTTTTCAAAGTTGGCAAGATAGAAACACTGATGGGGGCTTTTCATAAGCCAAGCTCCCATACCCCTCTTCTCTCGTCCCCACCCCATGAAAACCCCCTCTTAGGGAGGGAGTGATAAAAGGCATTGGAAAAAGTAAGAAAAAAATAAAGTATGATTATGTAAATATATAAGAAAGGTGAAATAGGCCACCTCATGCCTACGGGGTAACCCATCCCCACCTTGCCTCCTTTTTTCTTCATTGTTGCCCCGCCATGTGCCCCTTTTCCTCTCCTCCACTCAAAAGGTCAACCCCCTCTCTCTTCCCCTTGTCCTTTCTCCTTTCTCTCTCCCCTCAAGCTACCCCACCTCTCACCAATAATGCACCCTAACTCACATGCAACTTACCCTATCTTCCAAAATAGTATACCCCACCCCCTCTTTCTCTCTCCTATCATATCCCATGACCCAAATACCCCCCTCTCTCTCTAAAGGGCGCCATATCTCTTGTCTTGTAGCTAAATAACCTTCCCCAAACTCACACACACTCAGTTTCAATGAAAAAGGTGCCCACAAACCCATCCCCACCCAGTGGTTACCTGATTTTTCTTGTGTTCACACACATCTGCACACAGATTCACCTCTTAACACACTCCCCTCTCTCCCCTCTTGTAATTACTTTATTCTCCATGTCACCTCTCACTTTTTTTCATCAACCCATCTCTCTCTCTTAGTCTCTCTCTCATGAGACTGTTGTTCTGGCACATATACACACAGCCAGACAAGTGGGGCCTACAGTCACATGGCCTATGTAGATAATGATTTCTTCATTTCTAAATTCTATAATTTCTCCCCCCTCCTCCCCTATATAAAGAGGGGTTGCCATCACACTAAACACGCACACAACATCACCAAAGAACACACTATGCACTGTGTGTGCCTAGTGCACACACACACACCCACACCATCACCATCACCGCAATCACCATGCTTGTCTTGAGCATGACCTCTACACCCTTGGCTATGGAAGATGAAGGGCAACTAAATGAAGGATGATGGCCATAACCCTCGTGCGAGTCTTCGCCATCAACTCCCACCTATCCGCCATGTGCTCTACCACTCTCTCCCTTCTCATTCCCCTACCCTATGCTCCCCATTTCATTGCCTTATTCTCTAAATAAAGCTTGAGGTTTTGTGAGTATGTTTTCTTGCAATGTTTTGCCCATGTGAGGTGTGCGGAATCGCCACCTAATCTTGTGTTTGGAGTGAGATTATGTATGTGTGTCAGGGTGTGCGGATTCTCCATCCTTTTGTGGTGCCTAAGTACTAAGCTGCTATACCCCCTCCCTCTCTCTCTCTCTCACTTGATCTCATTCCCTTTCCCTCTTCATCATTACTCCCAAGAATCCATCTCTCTTGGATGAAAACTTTGTTATGGTGGTGTGTTGTTTGCGTCCTAGCCGTTGAAGCTAGGTGGTGCCCCGTGTTTGCTTTACCATGACACGCTCGAGGCGCGCCATTCGGTCCCCGGTGTTTTAGAGGCTTGTTGGGGGTTTGGGGTTCGCTTTGCCCCCCCCATTTGGTGCCCCCACTGAGGATCTTTTCATGAAACCCTTCTGTTTACAAGACTGAAACCCCTAAACTATTGTGAATGGATGAATGGCTAGCAGGATTTGCTAATTGGACGACAGAAGAAGAAGAGCTCCAAGCACAACAAGACGAACTCCACATCTCCATCAAAGCTCGAGTGCCAGGCGTAACGGTAATCGGTTTGCAGTGGGAGAGTCAACCAACACGCCAAACCCAGTGGATATACATAGGCCAAGTGCCAAGAAGAAGAAGGAGAAGGTCGAAACCATGTCCGCAACCTACAACCACCCCACAACAACAAAATGGAAGGAGCTCTACACAATAGAGAATCAACAATATTCTACTTTGAGAATCGGGTAACTCAAGTCACCGAGGTAATTATCACAGTCAGTTTTCAAGTCGCACCTGATGCTGCAGCACAGATAACGGAATCATTGGCTCACACTCTCACTAGAGAAACTAGGGATCTACTGAGTTTGTTTCAGGAAAGAACACCACCCTCTCCCACAAGCTTGGACAGTGACTAAGCACCTCTAAGCTTCACATGAATCAGTACAACCTACCTCAAGACAGATCACACATACCAACACGTGTATGCTCAATCAAGGTAATATTGGATTTGAAGTCTCACTACCATCACGTCATTGACACCATTTGTCCTACCTTTGGTACAAGGCAATGTACCGTTTGAAGTTTTAATCTATGTCCTAGTATAAGAGGATATACACGCCTCCTTGTAAAGAAGAAAAAAAGTTTTGCAAGTTAAGCAGTGTGTCTTTCTAGATCTCTCTCAGTAATCATGGCAAGTGTAGCATTTCCAACATTTAAAGGAAAGAAGGGGGAGGACTTGGTAACAGACTTCCTAGATGACTTTGAAGTAGCATGTGTAGTGAGCAACAAAGATACGGATGAATCCCGGGTTAGAATCTTTAAGCATCTCATGGAGCTAGAAGCTAGATCATGGTACAATGCACTTCCACAAGCAACCAAGGATGACTGGGAACCCTTAAAAACCGCTTTTAAGAGGCGCTTTGGGGGAGGTACCACTTCAGAAAAGTTGTGGGACAAGTTGAGAGACTTGAAGCAGGAGGGTTTTTTAGAATATGCCACCTATGAGTCCAAATTTGTGGATTTGTGGGAACGGTGGGTTGAGTCACTGGCAAGGGGGGAAGCCACACCCGATTTCCTAAAAAACGATCGGTTCACGCATGGCTTACGGCCGTTTCTCAAGGAGAAGGTGAAAGGTAGATTGCCGGCTACGTACGAGTTAGCCGTTGAGATTGCTCGCTTTAAGGACAAGAAGCTGCGAATGAAAGCCAAAGAAACTGAGTCAACAGAAGCAGGAACTCGCGTCGACCAGCAACTACGACGACCACCATACCACCACCACCAGCTCTTGGGTTAAGAGATGACCAACAAGATATGTTGGCCCATATTACTGACCAACTTCAGAATTTTTCTGTCCACTTAATACAGCAAGGGAGGAGTCAAGAAAGAGATCAAAACCCTGGAAGATCACGACGACAAAACAGGGAGTATCATTGCTACAACTGCGGAGAAGACGGCCACGGTATGTACTACTGTCCCAAACCACGACAAAACTATAATAGAGGAGGTAGGAGGTAGGAGGAACCAATTGTCACCCCCTAGAGAAAGAACACCCCCACCCCGAGTACCAACCCCACCAACAAAAATTCTACGTCCACCCCAAACACCACTACAAGCATCCATTCCACCTCTTCCACCAGCCCCACCACCTGATCGCCCTATAAACATCATAAGGCTAGAATAGAAAGGAAAAGCCGTAGTAGTGGATCCACCCAGAGCAAAGGAGAGGGACGAGGGTAAGGAGAAGGTAACCATTTTGGAACCACTTGAGGCCATGACTGTGAAAAGAGCTAGGAGGGAGAAGGCTACACAATCAGATGATGAGAGAAGCATGAGAGGAGAAACTAGCAAGAGGCCATCCAGGCCACGACGGAAATTGGGCATCACCGACTTCCAGCTAGGGGAAAGTTCTAAGCCCTATGATCTAACATTGGATGTGGCAGAGCAAGGACCGAAGATTACATGGCCACAGCTGCTACATCTTGTACCTAAAGTAAGGCAACAATGGTCTAAAATGGTAAGTACAAGACGCTCCAAAACAAAGGTAGCCGGAGCAATTTCGGGATGCAACATGGATGACATCCTTCCAATTGTCGACGTAAACATAAAAGGAAAGAGGGTTGGAAACACCTACATTGATGGAGGTGCACAAATCTGTGTAATGAGCGAAGCTATGATGCTTCGATTAGGGCTCGAGGTTGATAGGCCTTCTCCATGCAAGGCAAAGATGGCAAACAACGCAAAAGTAAAGTGTGTGGGTGTGGTAAGTGCCGTGAAAATCAAAGCTTTCAACACTGAGGTAGAGGTAGATGTTTTTGTAATGCCTGCTAAGGGGGAGGGCTATCCACTAATTTTGGGAAAGCCATGGTTGATGGCCATGAAGGCAAAACAGGACTGGGGTACTGGCCTTCTACGCATGACCGGTAAGAAAGGGGAGACAATCTACTACGACATGAGGATTGGCAAGCAGAAGCAAATGAATCTGGAAACATCGGCAGATGAAACCGCTAGCGAATCTTCCAGTTCTGAGGAGGAGACCACATCCACCGACGAAAGTGACAGTTCCATTGATGTGATGGGTATCATTATGAAGGATCCACAAAGGGTAAGCACAACTGGTGATCCATCACCAAAAGGGCAACCCAATGAAGAGGAGAGCAAATCACCTGGCCTAGGAGGAAGTAGATTGAAGGGTATGTTGTCTACGGAATTAACACTTGAGGAGAAAGATAGTTTTTTGCAAATGTTGATGGGATTTCCTAACCTGTTCATTGACAACTATGAAAGAATCACAGGCATTACAGTGGTGGAACATCATATTAAGCTGACGGAAGGGGTAAAACCAGTTGTGCAAAAGCTACGACGTCTGGGGGTCATACAAGAAAAGGCACTCTTCGCCGAGGTAAGGAAACTGCTGGAGGCGGGATTCATCTATCCTGTAGAAAACTCAGAATGGGTGTCACCCGTAGTGGTGACGCCTAAAAAGAATGGTAAGTGGAGAGTCTGTGTTGACTACAAACCACTAAATGCAGCTACAAAGAGATACCAATTTCCTCTCCCTTTCTTGTATGAAATTCTGAATGAAGTAGCGGGTTTTGAATGCTATACTGTCTGTGATGGTTATTCAGGATACATTCAAATATGCATAGCCTTGGAAGATCAGCTAAAAACCACTTTTATCACGCCATGGGGTTGTTTTGCATACAGGGTTATGCCATTTGGTCTCACAAATGCACCTGCCACATTCCAAAGATATGTCACATATGTTTTTCAACCGTTCTTTGGAACATCCGTAAGAGTGTTCATTGATGATTTTTGTATATATATCTCCCGTATTTCACATTTAGAAAAGGTAACTGAAGGTTTGGCCAGGTTGCAGAGCCTAGGTGGGCAATTAAATGTGGATAAATGTCACATTGGGGAGAGTAAAGTCATTCTACTAGGCCATGAAATTTCAGCAAGAGGTATCAACGCCGACCCAAGTAAGGTGTCTGCACTCATAGCCCTACCTTCACCAACGACCGCACGTCAACTGGTTTCTTTTCTACAGAAGGTGAGGTACTTAAGTAGATTCATACATCTACTATCACAACTTGTTCTACCACTGCAACAACTCACTCAAAGATCAACTTTCACTTGGGACGAGGAAAGCGAACATCACTACAACAAGGTAAAGGAGGTCTTAGCCACTCTGCCAACTATCTCACCACCTAAGTGGGATGAAAAATTCTATGTCACCTCAAGTGTTGGTGATGATTCATTGGGGGTTGTGCTACTCCAAAAGGATATGAAGACATCTTTCATGAGGCCAATCTACTTCTCTAGTGGAATGATGATAGCAGGAGAGAAAGGTTTCACCCATGTGGAACACTTAGTCCTAGCTCTTAGATTTGCAACTACAAAGATTAGGTCATATTTTCTGCCTAAGCAATTTGTGATTCTAACCACGGATGAAATATTTCCCTATGTTGTACAACACATGGATGTGTCTGCTAGAATTACTAAATGGCTAGTTCGTCTGCAAGAGTTTGACTACACAGTACAGGTAGAAAGCACGACAAGGGCAAGTTTGGGGGGACTCATGACCTACCAAGTCTTTGAAGGGAAGGAGAATTCTGATTACCTCCAGTACCACCGATGGTAGAAGGAGCAAACTCTCTCTACTTTGATGGAGCCTACAACCGAGCGTCCGACAAAGCAGCCGCAGGCATAGTGGTCTTTGATGACAAAGGTATTTTCGTTGGGCCAATTGTTAGATTCACATTCTAACAATGAAGCTGAGTATGCAGCACTAACCAAGGGTCTACAATGGTGCGTCTCACAAGGTGTACAACGCCTTAATGTATTTGGGGATGCTTTACTTCTGGTAAGGCAAGTAAATGGAGCATGGACATGCAAGAATCCTAGTTTAAGGACTCACTTAAGTGGTGTAAAAACCTTGTTGGGTAAGTTTGAAGAAGTTCAAATACACCATATCCCAAGGGCTCAAAACCAAGAAGCAGATGCCCTAGCAAGTGAAAGACTACAGGAAGTGGTGGTTGGAGCAATAAAACTAAAGCTCCCTCTATTTCAAGGAAGTGATGCCTTGCCTGACATCATGCATTTTTTGGAACAGGGGAATGCCCATCAGATTTAACAAAGGGACAGAAGCAATGGCTGACGCGGAAGGCCACAAGGTATCGACTCATCAATGACGGTTTGTACTGTAAGGGTAAGGACCAAATACTCAGGAAGGTCCCTCTCTCTCAGGAAATCACGGGAGTAATTGCTAGTTGTCATGACAGGGTTTGTGGTGGTCACTTTGCCCTAGACATAACAAGTAGGAAAATCTTGCAGGCAGGCTTCATATGGCCTAGCCTCAACCGTGATGTACACCACTGGTGCAAAACGTGTAAGTTGTGTCAAAAGGCCGGCACTAGGTCACTTATGCTTGAACCACAGACACATATTCTCTCATATGGCCCATTTGAAAAATGGGGTATCGATGCCATTGGGCCATTACCTAGGGCCAAGTCAAGAAACTTCTACATTATCATGGGGGTCGACTACATGACTAGATGGGCAGAGTCTACAGCCACCACTAGAATCACAGCGGTAGAGGTAGCTAAATTTATCTACGAGCACATATGTTGTAGGTTTGGCACACCTTTAGAGATCATCTTTGATAGAGGACCAAGTTTCAGAGCAGACTTGGTAGGAGAATTAATGTAGAAATTGGGCATTACAAGGAGGCACTCTTCACCATATTACCCTCAATGTAATGGCTTAGTTGAAAAGGTAAATGGAATGGTTTCTAAAATTATTACCAAGAAGGTAAACAATCATCCTGGAGACTGGGATAAGTATCTACTACCAGCTTTATGGTCCTATAGAACTTCATTTCGTACATCCTTGGGATTCACACCGTATCATCTAGTATTTGGTAAGGAAGAAATCTTGCCCATTGAAGTGCAACTACAAAGTCTCAGAGTAATGGCAAGCCAGCTTCAACAGCCCAACATGCATTTGAGAGATCACATCTTCAACTTGGAAAGACTGCAGCTGGACAGAGAAGAAGCAATAAATTATTATGCAGCACAAGGAGAGCATAGACGGCTTAGCTTTAACGAGCATCTCCTGAAAAAAGAATTGAAGAAAGGAATTTTGGTGCTCCGCTACGACAATCGCTTCGACACACGCAAGGATAAGAAACTCCTACTCCAATGGGAAGGTCCTTTCATCATCAGGAAAAAGTATGCCAATGAAAGCTACCAGCTTATGGAGGCTGATGGAAAACTTCATAAAACCAGGGTAAATGGTTGGTGACTTAAACCTTATTTTCATCGATTTGACCAGGCTCCACCAATTGACATTCCAGATGAGGACACACCATCAGCCGCCACCTCCGACGATAATGATCAAACAAATGAGCTAGAGACATGAATGCCTCTAGCCAAAAGGGGAGGGCTAATGATGGGGTCTTTTCACAAGCCAAGCTCCCATACCCCTCTTCTCTCATCCCCACCCCATGAAAACCCCCTCTTAGGGAGGGAGTGATAAAAGGCATTGAAAAAAGTAAGAAAAAAATAAAGTATGATTATGTAAATATATAAGAAAGGTAAAATAGGCCACCTCATGCCTGCGGGGTAGCCCATCCCCACCTTGCTTCCTTTTTTCTTCACTGTTTCCCCGTCGTGTGCACCTTTTCCTCTCCTCCACTCAAAAGGTCAACCCCCTCTCTCTTCCCCTTGTCCTTTCTCCTTTCTCTCTCCCCTCAAGCTACCCCACCTCTCACCAATAATGCATTATAACTCACCAATAATGCACCCTAACTCACATGCAACTTACCCTATCTTCCAAAATAGTATACCCCACTCCCTCTTTCTCTCTCCTATCATATCCCATGACCCAAATACCCCCCTCTCTCTCTAAAGGGCGCCATATCTCTTGTCTTGTAGCTAAATAACCTTCCCCACACTCACACACACTCAGTTTCACTGAAAAAGGTGGCCACAGATCCATCCCCACCCAGTGGTTACCTGATTTTTCTTGTGTTCACACACATCTGCACACAGATTCACCTCTGAACACACTCCCCTCTTGTAATTACTTTATTCTCCATGTCACCTCTCACTTTTTTTCATCAACCCATCTCTCTCTCTCTTAGTCTCTCTCTCATGAGACTGCTGTTCTGGCACATATACACACAGCCAGACAAGTGGGGCCTACAGTCACATGGCCTATGTAGAGAATGATTTCTTCATTTCTAAATTCTAGAATTTCTCCCCCCTCCTCCCCTATATAAAGATGGGTCGCCATCACACTAAACACACACACACACATCACCAAAGAACACACTATGCACTGTGTGTGCCTAGTGCACACACACACACCCACACCATCACCATCACCGCAATCACCATGCTTGTCTTGAGCATGACCTCTACACCCTTGGCGATGGAAGATGAAGGGCAACTAAATGAAGGATGATGACCATAACCCTCGTGCGAGTCTTCGCCATCAACTCCCACCTATCCGACATGTGCTCTACCACTCTCTCCTTCTCATTCCCCTACCCTATGCTCCCCATTTCATCGCCTTATTCTCTAAATAAAGCTTGAGGTTTTGTGAGTATGTTTTCTTGCAATGTTTTGCCCATGTGAGGTGTGCGGAATCGCCACCTAATCTTGTGTTTGGAGTGAGCTTATGTATGTGTGAAGGGTGTGCGGATTCGCCATCCTTTTGTGGTGCCTAAGTACTAAGCTGCTATACCCCCTCCCTCACTCTCTCTCTCTCTCTCTCTCTCTCTCTCTCTCTCTCTCTCTCACTTGATCTCATTCCCTTTCCCTCTTCATCATTACTCCTAAGCATCCATCTCTCTTGGATGAAAACTTTGTTATGGTGGTGTGTTGTTTGCGTCCTAGCCGCTGAAGCTAGGTGGTGCCCCCTGTTTGCTTTACCATGACAGGCTTGAGGCGCGCCATTCGGTCCCCGGTGTTTTAGAGGCCGCCGGGGGTTCGGGGTTCGCTTTGCTCCCATCAACACTTACTTAAGACAAGCATAGATAATTGTGTCTGAGATCTGAGCATCTGGATTCAGCAATAACTTAATGTCCACTTTTTCCAGAGCAAGCTTTCTGGCTCCATCTACAAATGGTATCTCTGCAAGCAAACCATCCTTCATTGAAAGTATATTTTCTTGATTGCTTGCCTCTATGGACAGGGTCACATTGCATTCTGTTTGCCTCTTGGACTCCACTGCTACTTTTGCTTTCTCCTTAAGCTCTGCTTCCCTCATGTCCTCTGTTTGGCGAGCAAAAGTCTCTGCCCTAGCCCTTGTATTCACATCATGTGTGACATCTACAACTGTGAGTTGTGGCAATAGCTCAGGGGGGTATAACAAAATTTTCCTCATTTTCTTATCCCTGCAGAGATTGGGGACCAGTAGTTTGTCATACCTCCACCTTATTCTTTTTAGTGTCTCACTATCTTTGTCCATTCCAGTAACCCTGTGGGCATGGGCTGCTACAATGGTGATGTCACTGAAGTACTCGAGTAGGAAGTCCTCTGTTGCTTCTTGTAGAGCCATCAAAGCCACCACCTTCCACCTTTTAGTGCCCCAGGTAGCTTCTTCACATATGGACCTTACCATCCTTTGAAAGGGAAGCTTTGGTATGCACAAATCTACACATTTCTGTGCCTTTCTAATTTCTCTGAAAAGTCCCAAGCAGCTTTGTAACTTCTTCACCCTTGGACCTTTCCAAATTTTATTTGGTTTTCCAGGTCTCTTCTTTGGGGTTGTAGATCTGCTACTTGCCTTAGCTGCTAATCTTGGTCCCTTCCCTGCCTTCCTTGTAGTTGCTTTTTTTCTAGCCATTTCACTGTATAAAAAAAGAGGAGTCTCTCCCTCTCTCTCTCTCTCTCTCTCTCTCTCTCTCTCTCTCTCTCTCTCCTTTCTATAGCTTACCATATTTAAAGAGAGAGAGTGAGAGACTCACATTACTAACGGAGCGCGTGGGGCATGTTTTAACCCCAAAAGAAACCTTCGCGCGCCGTTAGGATAAGGGTACTGAAAGACTCTCTCTCTCACTCTCTTTCTCCCGCCTTCCCCAGTCTCTACACTTTCTTCCTCTCTCTATAACACACACACACTCGTGGATGCACAGTACTAAAGGCGCGCAAAGAGACATGCAAACCGGATGTGCCTCTCTATGCGCGCCTTTAGTATAGAGAGAGAGAGAGAGAGAGAGAGAGAGAGAGAGAGAGAGAGAGAGAGAGAGAGAGAGAGAGAGAGAGAGGGGTTGTGTGTGTGTGTGTGTGTGTGTGTGTTCTATTTGTGTGTGTGTTTGTGTGTATGCTATATTTGTCTGTGTGTGTGTGTGTGTGTGTTTGTGTGTATGTTATATTTGTCTGTCTGTGTGTGTGTGTGTGTGTGCGTGTGTGTGTGTGTGTGTCTGTGTGTATCTATGTTATATTTTGTGTCTCTGTGTGTTTGTGTATATGTTATATTTGTCTGTCTGTGTGTGTGTGTGTGTGTGTGTGTGTGTGTGTGTGTGTGTGTGGTGTGTGTGTGTGTGTGTGTGTTTGTGTGTGTGTGTATGTGTTGTATTTGTGAGTGTATGTGTGTATGTGAGCTAGATATGGAATATACTTTGACAAAAACAGAGAGAGAGATAGAGGGAAAGGTAGAGGGACATTTCAGAAGCAGAGGGAGAGAGAGAAAGAGAGAGGGAGAGGGCCAAACCTTCTAAGGACGCAGAACTGCGTTGTGTCGAAGATGGGTCGGCTTTCTGTCGGAGACGCAGACGAAGGATCTCTCCCTCTCTCTCTTTGACGCGGTGTGGTTTTTCTCTCTCATGACCTTTATATGTGACGTACAAAAGTATACGGGCTCAATAATGACCGCACGTGCGATGGCATGCAATTATATTCTATTTTATATTAACACGTGGGGCGCCGCCGTGTGTATCCGTTATAAGTGTGATTTTGAGAGAGAGAAAGAGAGACAACCGTAGAAAGAGAGAGAGAGAGAGCTAGAGAGAGAGAGAGAGACAGAGAAAGAGAGAGAGAGAGAGAGAGAGAGAGAGAGAGAGAGAGAGAGAGCCTCATTACTGTCAGAGTGTGATAGAGAGAGATAGAGAACCATAGAAAGAGAGAGGGAGAGAGAGAGAGAGAGAGACAGATTGAAAGAGAGATAGAGAGGGGGACTCATCACTGTCCGAGGGAGAGAGAGAGAGACAGAGAGAGATTGACAGACAAAAAGCAATGGAGGAGACACCTCCTATGGAGTTTCTGCAAACTCCACCAACAAAAGGTGGTCTCTCACTCTGTCTCTCTGTATTTCTAATAAGTTGGTAGAAAATTGTGGCTGTGTGTGTAAACAAAGAAAAACCCATACTGTTGTTCAACACACATACATACACACACACACACACACACCTCAACACATACTTACATAGACAGACACACACACATACACACACACACACAGGCACTCTCTCTCTCTCTCTCTCTCTCTCTCTCTCTCTCAATTGTACTTAAGGCGCGCGTAGAGAGTTGCTAAAAGTATGTTCTTATCTATGCGTGCCTTTAGTACAAAGAGACACAAATAGAGAGCGAGAGAGAGAGAGAGAGAGAGAGAGAGAGAGAGAGAGAGAGAGAGAGAGAGTCTTTGTGTATTTTTTAATGTTCTTTAAAGAGAGAGAGAAAGAGAGAGAGAGAGAGGAGAGAGAGAAGAGAGAGAGAGAGAGAGAGAGAGAGAGAGAGAGAGAGAGAGAGAGAGTCTATGTGTGTTTTTTAATGTTCTTTGGAGAGAGAGAGTGAGAGAGAGAGTCTTTGTTTGTTCTTTGGAGAGAGAGAGAGAGAGAGAGAGAGAGAGAGAGAGAGAGAGAGACTGAGACTTATCATGTTTCCTGATGAATAGGATTAAGGTCCAGTAGGCAGAAGAGGCTGAAACCAGACCCAGAGCTTGTGCCAGGATTTCAGCCTTTGCAGACTTAGTTGCTTAATGTTTCTTCCAAAAGAACTGTTGACTTTTGTCATGACATATCTGAAGAAGAGTCAAATGGTGAAGATCAATCAGAGAGGTCACTACGCCAAGAGGATCCATCACCCTACAAGGTTCCCTCACCCTTTATAGTACTTGTCAAGAAAAATACAAGAAAGAGGAATATAGACTTCTCACATGATGTAGATGTGCCAGAAAGCAGTCCCTGTGGAAGTAAAGGTAAAGCCAAAGAGGATGTGTCTTCTCTCAAAGACCCAGCTACAACTGATGAGAGGCTGTTCGATTTTGCAGCCTCTTGTGGTGCTGGGGACAAATTTGATCTAGTTCATTCTATGTTTAACCCAAAGTTTGACATTGAAGACCTGTTAGCTCAGCACAGTGAATTCTTGCAGTCCTACAGAGATAAATTTGAAGTGATGGTGCAGGTAGGGAGGGTTGTTCTGCCCACTATGACTGTTGTGCATTTAAATGACTGTGGTGGAAGGGACAGGGACTGAATAAGTATAGGGAATTACCACCTGCTTGCCGACATTCAGCCTGCCCTTTGCACCAAAAGGAGTGCAAACTTATTCAGGAATCTTTTGGCTTTATGATTTACTTGAACAGCCTGTATGGATTCCTCATGCAGAATCCTGATGAGGTGTTAGAGGAGCAGGATGCAGCACCAGATGAAGAATGCGAGGAGACAACACATATACAAGAAGTCGAGGAGGTTGAAGATACAGTGGACCTTGAGATTGAAGCAATTGAAGTACAAAGAAGTAAGATGCTCTCTGTGAAACCACAGAAATCAAAATCCCTTTGGATGTCAGTAACTTCACTGAGAAGCATGCTCAGATGATTCTGCCTGCTATGCTTGACTTCAGGATTGGAGACAGGACCTATATCTTCTTACATGATGTGCAAAGCATCTTTTATTTAAGGGAGGACTTCTCCCTGGCTATCATTTCCAGATTCCAAGAGGAGAGGAGTGGATTTGTTTCAGAGGATAGTAGTGATGATGAGGCAATGGAAACATCCAGCAATTCAATGGAATGCCTCCGAAGATTCTTTGAGAAAGCTGAAAAATACAAGGAGACACTACCTGATGAAGCCACCTTCCAAGAAATAAGACAAAGCCTAAGACCATCAACGAGTAACAAAGAAGTGGAGGATTGTTTAACCATTCAGGTCAGGGATCAACTACATCTGTAGACCTGTGGCAGGAAAATCTCTTTCTGCAGGATGAGAGCTTCATGGTAACTCTGTGTGTGTGTGTGTGTGTGTGTGTGTGTGTGTGTCACTTACTCTGACATGATATGTGCAGTCTTGGATTGCTGACAAGGATGACTTCCTTCGGAGGAGGACTCGAGAGTATCGTGGAAGGGATACGGCCCTAGCGCAGTACCTTTCAAAGCTTTGCGAGTCGCCGATAGTAGTTTTTCACAATTCCATGTCACAAGAGGGTTCAATAGCAACTTACACATTCAAGACACTATCACGCTTCTTGGGTGGACCCGTGCTGCCCAAAAGTGCAGATAAAGTCATTCTTGTGGACAAAGTGTTTTCTAGAGATTGTTTTGGTTATTGCCCGGCTATACAGGTGGCCGGGCAGCATATTACTACACTTACACAACAATGGCACTAGATCTTGGTAGACAAAACCCATATGAACTTTTAGAGTATGGCAAACATCTCCTGATTCGTTACAAGGGTGATGTGCCAAAAATCAAAATTGAACCTTCTAAATCTTGATACACTTCAAGTAGCAATTGTATAAGATCATGTATTACATAAATTTTGTACAATGTCATCCACTCAGAGTATCTTCTCTCCACTTGTGGTTCACATACACCATTGTCTCTCTCCACCTTCGTTGACTTTCACGAGAACCGGAGTTGTTGTATGCCATTGATCTTTTAAGTTTTTGTTGTTGTAAATGTCTGATGGCTTGTGCTGTTGCTGAAGAGGCCAAGACTTCTTTTGCCTGCATTCGATGAATGATTCTACAATAGAACCATTCAAATAGTTCTCTCAAACTATTAGCCTTGATTCGAGAGCCACCATGTCGTGTGTGCCTGAAATAAGCATTTCTCGCCATCCAATGAGACTTTTCCATCGCTTGGGTATTCCATATTTCCAGGTTCCCATAATTTTGTATAAAATATGGTAAATGATTGAAGATGATGTGCTGGATATGAAAACAGATTAGTTAGAATATTTTACACTCACATAGTTGCACATAAAAGAGAATCAAATACACGATAATACCATGTAGTGAGTAATCTGGGTGTCTATCCATGATGTCTTGAATGATCTTTTGAGAAGGTTGAGATTCTCCTTGAACTTGTTCATATCACCTTGTGACCAGTCATCTTGGTCTCACATCAAAAATAGGATGTTTATTGATCGCCAAACCTCAGCCTTTGCGTTACGAGTAATTGGTTCTTGGTCTTTGAGTGCAATATGTAGCTTTTTCCAGGTCTTATACTCTACCTTGATAACATAAGATGTGTTATATATTTTTCCATGTTTTGTTAGCTTCAGATCTCTTGTACCTTGGGGTTTAGATAAAAACCTCCGTGCCTTCACCCCACCAATGGATGGTTTGCATGGGACATCCTTCTCAGTAGTTGATCTCTTTTCATCCCGCTGGATTTTCACATTGCCACCATGAAGCCCCATATCCGACAATACCAATTCTAAGCATTGCAGGGCTACTTGTCGCTCTACTGAGTGCTTAATCTTCCAAGCAAACCCAATATATAAGTAGACCAATTTCTCCACAATTCTACAAAGGGCATGCATTGTACAGATGTGGACATTCACAAGTGGTATTTTCAAAACCGGTCGAAAAGCAGGATCCTCAATGTGATGTGTTGGTGCTTTTCTCCACCACTTTGGGTCCATGAACTTTGCGGGCTCCATGCAGAACAAACACAGCGACTTTGCCATTGCACCCATTCCACAATTATACATGCACATTAATGTTTTGAGGTCACCTGCAAGATGCCACTGAACTTGAAAGTCTCCCCTTCCATCTAGATGTAGTACCTCTCCCTGGTTAGTCTGTCGATCAATCACCTCCGGAATATTAGTTCGATGGAAAACCCAATATAGAATCTCATGATCTTCTTTCTTTACCTGCAACACAAAATAAATTAGACTTAAGTAGATGTGAACATTTGAGCTTCCTTGAGAATCTCGCTTACCTCAAACGCACCAAGCCACCATATGTTAGATTCTGATTGAACACTAAAATACAAAGGATCATCACTGGGACACTTTGAGAGGGCTCTATTCATTAAAGTAATAGTAACACGCTCTAGCTTTTTCTCTTTAACAAGCTCACACTCATCCAGTTTTAACACAAAATGTAATACCCCTCGTGACTCTTCAAATGTGATGTTGTAAAACTCCACCATTCTCTTGTGTAACATATGCAGGTCCATAAAAATATTATTGAACTCATCATATGCCATGTTTGCTCCATGACCACTGTATGTTGCTTTAATATGAAAGGGCTATCCAAGATAGTCTCCCTGTGCCTCGTTAAGCTGAAGCCTCTCTTTCCAAACACTTGAGGCTGATGGTAAAAGTTTGGATTTTATACCCTTATTAACAAAGATGGATGAGACAGATTTTTGTATAGCCGAATATCCTCTTTGCTTACACCAAGTGAATCAAGTGTGCCTTGTATCTCTTTTGCAGGCACTGAGTTCTCTGAAATAAAGAGGTCAACTACATTTTGTTGTAGGACCTTAAACTTCTTGTCATGTACTATATCTGCTGCCAGGCTTCTACTTATAAGTGGCTTCAATCTCTTTCCTATATTGGCTTTGGGGTCAATGTTTTCCTTGTCAGGATAGATTGAATCTCTACATGAAGACAATGCATAAGTAAATAACATAAAATTTGCTTAACTAACAATATTTAGGCACATGAAAACAATGCATGACAAGAAAAAACAAAAAGATTACTTAACTAAGACAATGTAGCCAACCAAGAAGCATCACCTTAATGCTCGGATTCTTTTCTTGAGGCCTCCAGATGCAACCTGTAATGTTTCAAGATTGCGCAATTTCTTCTTTCGAATACGACCACCCAAGATGGTGTCCTTCATTTGACAACTTCGTACCTTTCCTTTCAGTTCTTGTACCTTTGTTTTGTGTTGAAAAATGGTAACCTGATCTGTAGAATGTAAATGTGAAAGGCGAACAATCTCATATTGTTGAGCTTGGAGAATGCCCTTATAAGTTTCACAGCTTCTTTGTAAGAGATTTACAATAACCCAGAAGGCCCTTTTCTCCATCACCAGCAAAGGTCAATAAGCTTGTAGGATTGACAAATGGTGGAGACGCATTAGTCATTGGATTATTAAGGTAGAGAGAGCCTCTCCTCCAGATATCTATGTGTTTAGCTCCCTGAGCTCTGAGCGTGTCTATGGAAGCGGGAGGTATATGTGTGTTTGTTTTACTACGCTTAGTCAATGGTTGGTACTCATTGTCCAAATCAATGTGTGGGTGATATTTAGCTCGTTTTTCTGGGTAACATTTGTGCCATTTGAGGAGTGCGCCATTAGCGAAATGTGAAGGTTTAATGGAAAGTGAATAGCGCCTGCGCCTTCCTCCCTCCATGTTAGCCTCATTCCCTCCATATTGACGAGGTTCATTCAATGCAACTGAAAAGAAGATTATCCCTCAATCACTACGAACGAATGTTCAGAAGAGTAAGGAATCTACTTAAAGTACACTTTTTGAACTTTTACTATGAAAGACCCAGCTCCAATTATTGCCATTTTTTCTAGAGAGAGAGTGCAAAAAATACATTTTCTTAGAAGGCCCTCCAAATGACCTCCGAAATTCCTAATGGTTCCTTTCTCTTCAAATGGAAAACTTTTTCATAGCACTTGTTGTTAAAATGTCGGCTAAGCATGCTCGAGTTGTTCGTTCAACTTGTATTGTATAATCAAACTCTTGAAGTCGCACCACCCCCTTGGCTATTTTGTCAGAGATTTCCATATGTTGTAGTGCATAGGGAAACATATCCTCCACAATGATAATTACAAACCTCTTTGGCAGCAAGTATGGCCAAAATTTGGTTACCACAAACATGAGGGCTAACACTAGCTGTTCCATCGGGGTGTAGGCCTTCTCTGTGTTTTCCATGAGGCGGCTAGCAAAATACACAGGCCTCATAAAGGATGTTTTTTGGATCTTTTTTTAGGAGGGCAGCACCAATGGCTTCTTCCACCGACACTAGGGTTTACAAAGAATGTTTCTTCCCAACAAGGTTGGAGGATTACAAAGAGTGACCCAACTAACATTTTTTTTATCTCTCTAAAATGCCCATCACTTTCTTCACTCCAAACAAGCGTCTCTTGACGAGTCAGCTGTTGTAGAGGAAATATCACTTGGGAGAGTAAGTGTATGAATCTACTCAAATATCTTAGCTTTTGCAAGAAAGAGATTAATTGTTTGATGGAAGTTGGGGAAGGTAGAATTAAACAATGTTTCTATCTTTTTTTCCCTCAATTCTCACCATCCTTTCCCAGGACATAACCCCCCTTCCCCTGCAATTCCTTCAATGCGACATTTTCTTTAGTTGTCCAAACCCTTAGCAAAATTCAATGGAAAGAT
>NW_028221436.1:1006354-1048023 GCF_014529385.1 Adiantum capillus-veneris
CCTAGACGCGTAGGATGTCTATTTTTGCGTATGTTTCAGCTCAAACTTGCATTGTAGCTTCCCCTTGATGTGCTCAAACTCACAGCTATTTTTACTTTTGATTCTGACACCTATAGGTTGGTCAAATGATTAAGAAGCTGTTCCAAAAGCCTGATGTCTGTTCTGATGAAGTCCTAAGTCAAATCAACTCCAAATTGGATCAAAATTGACTAGGAGGCTTTCCTAAGGCTTACAACAACATGGTATGGTCACAGTAGAATTTTGGTTTCAGAATTATCCATTAGACATCCTACACGTAGGATGTCTAACTGCTCAGAATTGCCCCAAATTTGAACCACAGACTCTCCTTAAGGTGCTGATCACTGTGGTATGCTCAGAATTTTGTTTAGTGTCTAAAATCACACAGAAGACATAGTACGCGTAGAATGTCTTTTTGGCCTGTTTGACCCCATACTTGTCCCATAGCTTCCCCTTGATGTCAGTAACCCAGTGGTATGCTTAGATATTGGTTTTGGATTTCAAAAGTACCAAATTTTAGCTGTTCTTGCCTTTTGTCTGTCCAAAAACGCTAAAGTCTTCTTAAAACCCAATTTTCTCACCCAAATGAGGTGAAACCCCTTTCAGTCACTCAATATATCATTCAATACATGTTCATGCAGCCATATTATGGTTTTGGTCGCAAAATAATGCTTTGGCACAAATTGGGTAGGATGTCTTGTAATTCTCGTCTTTTGGCTTTAATCTGTCAAAATTTGGTCAAATTTCCACTTTCCAGGTGAAAATAGGGTAAAACCTTTCTTCTAAACACACTGGTAACAACAGATTTTCAAAATTTCCACCAGATCACCTTGTAGACATCCTATGCGTAGGATGTCTACTGCTGATTTTTTGAGACTGCAAGTGTCCCTCATGCTTCCTTATGCTCTCAACAAGTGCAAGTATGCTTCACAATTGCAAAAACATGCAAAAATCACTCAAATTAAGCCTTTTCTGAAATTTTACGTTTTCTGACTCCGCCTTTTGGCTTTTGGTCAACAAAAATAGGGAAAAACACCCAAGTCAAATGTTTCTAGGGTAAAACCTACCCTCTGAAGCCACTGGTGCAGTTAGAATTTTCAAATTTGGTCTCCAGAACCCCCTTGAGACATCCTACGCGTAGGATGTCTATGTTTACAGAATTGCAAGTTTTCTTCACAGAACCCTAGCAAATGCTCTTTTATATGCACAGCATCAGTCAGTCATACAAAAATATCCACAAAAGCTTGTTTACACTAGAATGGTAACCTAACAGGACATAAAAGTGTCCTTTCAGGGTTTTGGGAAAAAATTCCAAAACCATAGTAGATCCACTCATTTTGAAAATCCTTTCATGAGTTTATAGTTCAATAACTACTACATATGGAAAAAATGATAAACTTGTAATTTTTCTCATCCCTTGGTCACTACAAGCCTCCAAAGTTGATGGACCAGTGCATTTTGCACAAAACAACAATTTGTTATGGTTGATTGCATATAAATAAGAGTAGGGATTTTTGTAGGACATGAGATAAAATGCCCCGTTAACTTCAATGGGTTGGTGACCAAAAAATATGGTTGCTTTTACCTCACTAAATTTTTTTTGGGCAAAAAACGAAAAAGTTGCATTTTTGTCATTCTGCGGACCTATCATCAAAGTTTTTATAGTCACGCTCAATACAGATACTATATACATGTTTTATTAGTTCCCTTTGGGCCTCTCAATTCAAAAGGAGCCATGGATCATGTCAAAAGGATAATGGATATCTTACAATTGGAACCTTGGGGGCAATGATAAAGTGCTAAATACAGCAAACATGAAAAAATTGGGTTTAGCATTATGACCTCTAGAAACCCAGAGAAACTACTCAATATCTAGCCAAGTTTGTAGTGTATGATTAGATATGGTTACTGCCTAATAAATACATACAATTGGCCTAAGAAACTAGCAATATTGAGAAAGTTATACTTGATACTCTAAAATGTATCGTATTCTTCAGCAATCAAAAACCTCAACCATCATCATATACTATGCTATATAGCATATTAGGTCTCCCAAAACTCAAGGAAGATTAGCTTTATGTTATACATTACACTTACACAATCAAAATTGAATTTGGATATCAAGAAAGCCACCAAAAAAATCATAAAAGTGCTAATTTTGGCCAAAAAACAGGATTATGCAATTCTTGTAAATTGGTCATAACTTTCAATTTTAACACTTAGCTCTCCCTACAAGCATCAAAACATTTTGAGAACTATGAAGCCTAACCTCTAGCCATCTAAACCTCACAAACATGAAGTTTAGAGTGGTATAGTTGCCAAAATTTGAAAAAAAGACAAAAAACAGGACCCATTTTTTCACACACTTTAGGTTCAAAAATGTTGTGAAAGAGTAAGGTTAATGGTGAGATCGATACTAAAAAAAAAAATGCTAAGTTTTTTTTAGCTCATAAAGCAACTTTGTGGATATATAGCACCTATAAATTCATTTTCATACTCTTCAAATAATTCAAGAAAAATGGTCACTTAGCAGGACACAAAAGTGTCCA
Source organism: Adiantum capillus-veneris (assembly GCF_014529385.1). Lineage (NCBI taxonomy): Eukaryota > Viridiplantae > Streptophyta > Polypodiopsida > Polypodiales > Pteridaceae > Adiantum > Adiantum capillus-veneris. The sequence continues at coordinate 1,008,922 of NW_028221436.1, forward strand.
AGGACATAAAAGTGTCATGTTACCATTCTAGTGTTAATGCATTTTTACCCTCAAAAGCACACTTTTTCATGATTTCAAATGCAATCAAGCACTTTAGCAAATAATTCAATGCTGAATAGCTCTATATCAGAATGGGATCACTTACCTAAAGCGACTCCTACAAATCATATGGGGTTTTGCATCTATGAGTAGAATAACGCTTCAATTCCACACACGGACTAGTAAACGCTTTTATCACCTCACAAATCACTCGACCACCAACAACTACTCTAATCCATAGATCCTAACTAAACCTATCTAGTCGCAGACCCTCGGCAAGACACACGCTTCTTGGCTATCCACTTGATCGCGGAATAATATCCTCTTCCGGATCCACTTAAGAAAAATGCTTTCTTTAGCCAAAACTAAATCAAGCAACCATCACACGAGTGTTAGTAGGAAACCTACTTAGGTCCTTGCGTCCCCGACAGCGGCGCCAATGTTGGACGGGGAGACTCACACACCCATGAAGTGCATGCAAACACTACCTAGATCAACATAATGTCAATCGAGGACACAGATGACACGATAGGTACATGGAGGAAATATCTTAAGCCTATCAAGCTAAGACCATCCTACACATACAACAGTCTGGAAGGCCAACTATACCACAATCAAGAACTTCACTACCCTCAACTACACCACCTAGCCACATACACACATACGGAAGGTAACTCACCTAATCATGCCAGATTCGTAGGAAACTTAAGTAACACCATCCCCTCACTAGGATACACCTGTCCCTAAGCTTCTACACTCAAAACCCTCACTCTAAACCCATCTGCGAAAAACGCGTAGGATGACAAAACAGAATGTTGAAAGTGCCCGAAACTGAAATTTATGAGTACCTATGCATAGCTTATGTCGCCACGATTCTATAGACTACTAGCACGCAGAAAACAGACATTGTTTGATACACTTACGGCCACAAAAAGCTCGTAGATGCGTCGGTGTGTGCACTTCGTCTCGTGTGGAATGCTTGGCGTTGTCACGTAGCTCTCCTCGAGCCTACAACAATGGTGCAGTCGGATCTCCAATGTGTTGAGCGAGCCGGGCGTAGAGAGAGGATGAATCTCACGCTCACTCTCCTTCTCTGTCACACACAGTAGACGGCACTGCTAAAGTTTGATTATGATTAAAAGTCCTCTTACAAAATGACCTAGGTACCTTATATACTAAGGCTACCTTAGGTTTAACAAAAAATGGGGTTGAAAGGGTCAAATGGCTTTGTATTTACAATCTAGAAGTGCCATTGCACCCCGGCTTCTGAAACTAGAATAACTAATCATTACAAATGACGTTTATAGCCATAATCCGCAACATTTCATAACTCGCAAAAGATAAGACTTTGGTACGAAACTTGAGTTATGTTGTGTTGTTGACCAAGGGGTCAACAGCGATTAACCTTAGTAAACATTGGGGATTGGGGATGAATGTTTTTTGGCCCCTTTTCCAATCAAATTTGAGGATGAGAAAAATCAATTTTATGAACATATTAAATACAAAAATTCCTTCAATGTACAGTTAAAGAGGGAAACTTTTAAAAATACGGGATTTTTTTTGTAATTTAACTCTATTTTCTTAGATTTTTCAAACGTATTTTCTTCTTCTCACCTCCCTTCAACTGATTGTTTTGATTTCTCAACCGGCCCATGGCTAAGCTGAGGCACGCTTTTCTCGAACACTTTTAAAAGGGAAACTCACTTTTAACCCATACAAAATATCCAAAGCAGATATATTTCTTGTCAAAAATCAAGCCTGCAAGTCAAGTCATCTTAGCATGTCATTTGCATTCACACAAGATTGGTTGTTAGGGGAGTATTGACCAAAATGTCAACTCGAGTTTCCATCCAAATGTATTAATTATGTTATTGCTTTGATGACCACCTAGGTGAGATAAGCAGCAATTCTCTTCTTTAAACTCGCCGCAATAGAGCAACTTATTTCTCAATAGATTGTTGCATTTTCTTCGAAAGTGATTCTTGAAAGCACACTCACAAGAGGACGAAACAATTGAGGTTTTTGATGGAGTGTTGATCGTCCTCAAAGGTGAATCCAAAGAAGATGGAACAAGAGAGGTTTTTGTGCCCGTCCTAAAAGGTGGATCCAAAGAGGAACAAAAATTTTTCATTGAATGGATGCATGCGATGCCAATGATATCCTCTTCATTATTCCTTTGTGGAAAAATAGTCTAAAGAAGACAATCTACATCTTGGAATATGGAGGAGGAAGTGGGAATGAATACAGTTCTTACCCCATATTGTGATGCATTCTAATCTAGTTGGACATGTTTTACAATTATTCTAGAATACTATGGGATTGCATATTGGCAGTGTTGGTAGCATCCAATCTTTGCAATATTTTACATAGGGTTTTGGTTGGTTCTAGAATTTGCTTCTTGCTCCTCTAATCCAAGCAACGTGGTCTGTGCCTATGACTTCATTGTGCATTTGGATGAAGTGACAACATGCCTCTATCAAATTAGTCACCATCTTCCTCCCGCAATGCATCTCGACAATGTATGCCCTAAACCCCCTCTTTCTTGTTCATGCAAATGAATCAATACTCAAGTATGCATCAAGCCATCTTATCCAATTGGAGTCACATCTCGCTCTCTCTCTCTCTCTCTCTCTCTCTCTCTCTCTCTCTCACACACACACACACACACACACACACACACACACATAAGTTCTATATTTGGGAGCAAGTTGCTCGGTTTTTGACGCGCTCAAAATATTTGCTCATTGTTTGGCAAACTTTCTAGCACATTTTTGGTGAACCCAACGTGAATGGGCTAGGGTGATGGAAGGGAATCTTAATTGAAGGTCTCAACAAAAAACTTTAAATTTATAGAGAAACAAAAGCAATAGGGGATGAAACTTGATCCAATTGCAATGTAGAATTTTATAGCCTCTGTTATGTTTATGTAGCATAAAAAAGCTCTTAAAATAAAGAACTTTCTTCAACAAATTTCCTTCAATCAAGGGTGAATAAGTTGGACTAATCTGATGGTAATTATGTAACAAAGTATTTTAGTGGCTATGTAAAGGATATGGAGGTACATTGAGTACCCGTAGTAGAGATAGTATAAAGTTTTTAGCTAGTTGTGATTCTTTAGATCAATGAGCCTATAAAATGGGAATTGGAAGTGAGCATGGGGGCTAGCTAAGCAAAAATGACAAAGAGACAAGATTATAGTCAAACCTACTCAAGCCTCAATCATTCATTAGAGTTTTAGAAAGGTTATTTTTGTGGTACCAAAGAGGGCAAAATCCATCTTAGATGATGTTGTCAAGGCAATGCAAGATTTGAAGTTCAACAATTGCAACGTTAAAAAGAACGATCAAGCCAATCTACAATGCAAACACCTAAAAATAGAGAAGGATTTGTACACAGGTGCATATGGTGTGATGGTACTAACCATGAAAGGAAGGATTGTGAAAGGTTCAAAGATGCTTTGATGAAGGATATTTTTTTCTTTAAAGAGGCAAGATTCACTTAAGTGAAATAGGTAAGCCTTTGGGAAGGAATTCGGCAAAGGAGGGATGAATAAGCTATTTGAGGACATGGCTCCTAGGTCTACATGTCATCTCAATGGTTGAGGCAACCGTTCATGGGTTGAAGGTGGAGCCTATTAAACAAAAAAGAGTGGATAATAATTTGGATAAGATGTATCATCTTACAAGCTCCAATATAGAGACAACAACAAATCTCAAAAAGAAAAATGGAAGAGAGGATTTTGAATAATTTACTTTGGGTAAGCTGCTTGGCATAGCAAATCAAGAGTTCCTATGGAGAAATAATCGACATTATCAAGAGAAAGCAACAATCTCTTACTGAGTCTATTTGTGTATAGGAATTTGAAATGCATAATGTGTACATGTTTATGGCAAACAAAGCAATGAAAATGTTACTGGATGTTACAAGTCTACAAGAGAAGTAAACCAAGTTCATTTCTTGGGTGACTAAGATGAATACAATACCACTCATAGGACTTATTACTCTAAGAGTCATTAGAGAAGAGCAGCTACCGAGACCCTAGTGAAAGTGGGAGACTTAAAAGTGGGAAGGTGCAGGACCTCTGGCTACGAGAGTTCATGATGAGAGTCATAAACAGTTTAAGAATTTTTTTATATGTAAAATCACCAACCCTCTTTCTAATTAAGGCTGACTGCAAATCTAAGAGCGTTTGTGACAGCAAAGTCACAAACCTTCTTTCCTATCGTGCTTGCTTCTTGTTTTATAGTTACCTAATTCACATTCAATCTCACTTGAAAAGACCATTTAAAAACACTAAAGTTTCATCCATGAAATCTCAATGCTCATACAAGAACAAATATCAATCAATAGCCTTGCCCCCAATTACATAGTCGTAACATCAAACAACTGAAAGAAATGCACGAGCTTCCACGTTTGCGACGATGATTTTTTTATTTCTCAAAGATTTGAGAGATTCTAAGTTGAAGCCCGCACACCATTTTGATAAGGCAAAACCGTAATTCACTCCCTCACAAGCTCAGATTCAAGGTTGCGAAGAGACGAGACTGCATCACACATAGATTGGGCAACCATGGAAGCTATTGCATAGTAGTCAAAAATTGCAGGGTTTTTTTGTAGAAATCAACCCTCTCTCTCTCTTCCCCACGTAATTCCTAGCTGATGTGTAATTTTTAAGGCCATTTTTCCACTTTGGACCAAACTAGGATATTTGCAGCTCGTTTTTACACAAAAAATACCATTTTCATGCAAAAAATCCCAAACAGAGTAAAAAAAGTCCCTAAATTTATGGGATCAGTCACATAAGCATAAAAGGAATAGATATGCATCATTTTTCATCAATATACCATTTTGGGTCACTATCCATGCAATTCTGCACGGCACTTGTTAGCTACTATTTTTGGTAGTTTTTACCTTTATCAGTCTTTATAGGTGAGATGAGTGTGCCACCATGAAACACTTGGAATATGTACATTATCAAACCAGATTAGCAATATTATCGAGTGGAAAAGCACGCAAAGGCGCCACCTTTAGGGCCACGATCCCCAGATAGGTATGCACATTATAGCCTAAGTTGCATTTATACGCTCGTATATTATAAAGTGTACGTATATTATAGATTTATAAGCTGTATATCCATTTTATACATGCATATCCAAATACAAAATATTTTGATCAAAGTATATTTCAATCGAGCTATGTCTCAATCGAATTATAGTTTGATCGAAATATAATTATACTTATAAAAAACGGGCGGCGCGGCAATTCCAACGAATTGCTGCGACTGTGATTGCTAGAGAGATAGGGATAGAGTTGCTGGAGCTTTAGAGAGAGCAGTAGACAGTGAGCACAACACACCCACAATGACCCACAGAGCAAGTGATTTTTCTTATAGTGTTTTTTTCTTTTTTTTTGCAGTCATTTTGCTAACATGTTGTTGTGGAGCTTTGCTCGCACCTCAGTGTTAGTTTGTATTTTGTTTTTTACTAGCGCTATTGTTGTGGAGCTTTGCTCACACCTCAGTGTTAGTCTGCAGGTTTAGACACCCATCCTTGGCTTTGTTGATCCTCCTGACACATTGCAAGGGGGGTTAGACTTTAGACGCTTCGTCCTTGACTGTTGTTGACCTGCGTGTCACACTTCAGGGAGTAGCTTAGGTTGTACAATTTGACTTTTTGTCCCTGGTTGTTGATGACCACCAAGTCGCACTACAAAGAGGAGTTAGCTATCATGCATCTTTTATTTCTAGTTATTGTTGACCATTACGGTGCACTATTAGAAGATTGGATTTACAAAAATAGATTCCTCGTCTTTGGTTGTTGTTGACCACCGTGTCACACTGCAAAAAAGGGTTTAACGTTGTCAAATCCATCTTTCTTGGTTGTTGCTGACCATCACGTTGCACTACAAGGAGATTGTATTTAATAGATTCTTCATCTCTGATTGTTGCTAACCATCGTGTCGCACTAGAGGGAGGGGTTTAGGATTTTAAATCAATCGTCCTTGGTTGTTGCTGAACATTGTGTCGCACTGCAAGGAGATTGAGTTTAGTAGATTTCTCGTCTCTGGTTGTTGCTGACCACCGTGTCGCACTACAGAGAGGGGTTTAGGGTTTCCAAATCGATTGTCCTTAGTTGCTACTGACCATCATGTCTCACTACAAGGAGATTGGATTCAATAGATTCCTCGTCTCTGGTTGTTGCTGACCATAGTGTCGCACTGCAGGGAGAGGTTTAGAATTTTTAAATCCATTGTTCTTGTTGTTGTTGACCATCACGTCACACTGCAAGGAGATTGGATTCAATAGCTTCCTCGTCTTTGGTTGTTGCAGACCACCATGTCGCACTACAGGGAGAGGTTTTGAGTTTTTAAATCCATTGTTCTTGGTTGTTGTTGACCATCATGTCGCATTGCAAAGAGATTGGATTTAATGAATTCTTAATCTCTGGTTGCTGCTGACCCCGTATGGCACTGCAGGGAGAAGATATATATTTTACATTCTTCAATCCCGAATGCTTTGACCATCGTGTCTTTCCATACTGTTGTTATTATGATGCATGAAATGTTTAGATCTCTCATTACTGGAGGTTATTATTGTGCATGCAATGTTTTTGTTTAGATCTATTGACAATCATATACGTCAAAATTTTATCTATTCTAGATTTACCTTACTTATATTTCCTTCATGTATTTTCAGGATTCAGTCATGGTAGAGACAAAGTTAAACGTCAGCATCGCAAAATTGTTAGTGATGCTCTTATTTTGTCTCTCTATGGAGCTTGAGATGATCATTTGTGATGAGCATTTGATCCATTGCAGGCAAAGTTCTATGATTTTGTGATTGAACTTGTGAAACATTGTTGGCAGAAGCTGTGCACTAGATTCCCAGTTTCGTTTGACCCAGCTCTTCGCACTAATGGAGTGATGCATAACACAGTAAAGAAATTATTAGGCCAGCTCACTAGAAGTTTTGAAAGTATGTTTCATGTAGAAATCAAAACCAAACCTAGAATCAAAGAGCGAATGCAGCTTGTAGCACAGATACATTCAGAATTGAAGAGCAAAGATAAGATCGAAGGCTCTTTAAAACGTCCTAGGATAGAAGAGGATGTACCTCCTCCATCAGGTGCTCAGTCCTCCGCTATAAACCTGGATGATATGATGTGTCCTCGTGTCCTACACTTACTCGGGGAGCATTCTATTTTTCACTTGCAAGCACCCCAATTAGGTGAGGGACGTTTTGCAAATGTGAAACAAGTATCGTGAGTGGCTCATCCTCTCTTCAAAGATCATGTCTTTGCGGCGAAGATATACAAAGACCAAATAGGAAGCAAGCCAACATTGCAAATTGTGCTAGAGGACGCAACTGCTACAATTGTTTTAGCATTATGGCATGATATTTCCCCGTGCTCTTGTTAGGTATAGCAAAAGACCTATGTTGATCTTCAAGCTTTGGAATGGAGGTCATCTTGAGTAGTGAATTCAGGCATGTCATCACGATGGAAGCAAACCTGCAATCAAAGAGTTGCTCACACGTTTGGGGTTGTACAACAGTTCACAGACAACATTTTGCCAATCTGCAATACTCTTCTGCAGACGATTAAATTTGTGCATAGTCACGCATTTATTCACAATGATCTACACACTAGAAATATTCTACTCCATTTTGACGAGTGAGGAGTGTATGTTGGCATTGTAGACTGGGGACAAAGTACACCATCAAACACTTTGGCAACATTTCCCAACCTGCCAAATGTCACCCCTCAATGTAGAGCTCAATTTGAGCAAGATTATCCATGGACTGCCCCTAAAAATATCAGCACCAATCCTCCTCCATTCACCAAGGAATCTGATATATATATTCTCTCGTATATTCTTACGCACTTTCTTGCATGTATTCCAAAACCCACAGAGGTTCTCAAGCGCAAATTTTTGTGCAATGTAAGCAAACATCTTGCTAAGGGAAAATCTCCCAAACCCTTAGATAGACCTAAGATATGGGATTCAATCCTTTGTTTGAATGGAAGCCATAATGTTGACTATCATATTGTAACCAAATCTGGCTTCAGACCTATTGATGATTCAACCAGTATTCAACTTTTTTGGCATTAATGGTGTCACATGTGCAATGTGTGGTGTCATGTGTGCAATGTTTTTAAAGTTCTTCAAGTTGAAGTTTTAAAGTATTTCAAGTTAGATCACTCAATTTTCTAAACCATCTCTCTTTTTCAAGTGCTAAGACCTGTCCCGATAAAGTTTATTATTTTGCATTACAGCTATGGAAGATATTGCACCCAACCAGAATGCAGAACAACCTAATGATCCTTTTCTTAATCATGCATTGGCTCAAAAAAATTACAAAGAGGAAGAGATTCGGGTGGCTCAAGGAGATGTCAGTGCTTTGGCTGCAACCCAACAAGACAAATCAAAACTTCAAAGGGAGCCACTGAATTACACGCAATGCAGACAACTATGCCCGAATCACTTCGTACACTACACATTATTTCGAGTCAATGGAAATGCTAAGGCTTCTGCTCCCTTGAAGGTTTCAGATATTCAACACACTGTCCTCACACAAAATATCGTTGGAAGATTTCTCCAAGTGTACAGATCGGCACCAAATAATAATCAAGTGGAAATTTACTTTGTGCAACAATGTTATTGCTACTATGTATTGCGGCTCAAAGTTGATTGGAACAATCATCCCACTACATGAGGTGTTGGGAAAGGGCGCCCACTCGAGAAGATTCATGCACGAGAAGCTAATCAAGAAGACCCTCCTTGCAAGAGAGATTACACATATTTGCACGAAGAAATCGCAGTTATTGAGCATCTTGCAACCCAAGGTGTGGATTTGGCAAGTCAAGGAGAGACCCCATCCATGCTGCGTGCTCGTATAGAAGAGCTAGAAAGAAAGTTGGCATGGTATGTGGCAAGGTATGGGCGTGCTAGATGGACAATGCCGGTCCAAGTGATTCAGTTGGCAATTCAAATTTTTTTGTATCTGATCTCTTTGGAGAACAAGCCCATGATTTAAATTAAATCTCCCAAACAATACATAGCTCTTTTTGTATCTTAAATCTCAAGATTTGTAATTTTGGTATGTAAATCCATATTTGTTGGAACAAATGGATGTGACAGATGTTGTTGCAATTGTGTAAGTTATGTTCTCTCTTCTACCCTCTTTTTAACAATGATAGAGAGAAGATGGAAGAGAAAGAGAGATAGTGAGAGAGGAAGAGAGAGAGAGAGAGAGAGAGAGAGAGAGAGAGAGAGAGAGAGAGAGAGAGACAGAGAGAGAGAAGGTATGGATTATAAAGCTAGACTACACATAACTTCCACATTGCAAAATTAATTGAGAATATAGTACAAACTTTATAGCTCACCCATCTCCTCAATCACAGGCACCATGTCATCAATTTCTTCGACATCTGAACATTTCGGATCAATATCTTCCGGGTTCCATTCCATTTCATCATCAGAGTTGAGCTCATTTGCAACTGCTTCGTGTGTTTGGAAGCACCCAAAGCTTTCTTCTGTGGCACCTGTGCCTAACTTCATAGGCTTATGCATAAGTTGCATGTTACAAAAGACATACACCAAGTCCATAGCTCGTTTAGGACTTAATCGATTTTAGTTTTTAGTATGCACCAAAGTGAATGAAGACCAGTTTCTTTCACAGATACCACTTGAGGTGGAAATAGAAAATACTCTCACTGCCACGTGTTGAAGTTCCACTTTTTGTCCACTATACTCTTTCCACCAAATTGGTGTGCTCATCGTCTTGATAGCATCTATATACCAAGGATCCCCAAACGTCCCTCTCTACTAGTATATGCCATCTTCTGTGTGTATGCGACCTGTCCATCCACATTGCCTAATAGTTGAGCACACACTTTCTTGAAATCACTAATCACTTCATTGTTTGAAGATTGCTCATGCATCTGGAACTTGGGATCCAAGACAAAACCTGCTCCATGTAAAGGAGTATGCAACTGCTCCCATTGTCTTTTGACACCAAGCCTCCAAAGTTGATGGACCAGTACATTTTCATCAAAACAGTCATTTCTTACATTTTGTTGCATAAAAATAAGATTAGGGATTTCTGTAGGACTTGAGATAAATTCCTAGTTAACTTCAATGGGTTGGTGATTAGAAAATATGATTGCTTCTCACTCACTATTTTTTGTTTTGCCAAAAGAAATAGGTACAAAAAAGTTGAGTTTTTACCATTCTGCAAACCTATCATCAAAGTTTCTATAGCCACACTCAATAAAAATAAAATATGCATGTTTTCTTAGTTCCCTATTGTCCGTTAGGTTCATAAGGATCCATGGAGCATGTCAAAATAATATTACATCTCTTACCAAGGGGAATCTTGGGGACAAAGATGAAGTGCTAAATACAGCAAACATGAAAAAACTAGGTTCAACATTATGAGTTGAAGAATCCCATAGAAACTATTCAATATCTAGCCAAATTTGATCCTTATGACTAGATATGGTTACTACCTACAAAATGCATGTAGTTGTCACAAGAAACTAACAATATTGAAAAAGCTATACTTTATATACTAGAATGTTTCGTTTTCTTCTATAATTGAAAAAATCAACGATCGTTGTCTACTATGCAAAATAGGGTATTAGGTGCCCCAAAACTCAAGGAATATTAGCTTTATGTTACAATATGCAACATAGAAAATCAAAACTGCATTTGGATGTCATGAAAGCCACCAAAAAAATCATAGAAGAGCTAAAATTGGCTAAAAAAAAGGATTTGACAATTTTTGTACTTTGGTCATAACTTACAACTTTAACATTTATTTCTCCTTAGAAGCATCAGGACATGTTGAGGACTACTAAAGATAGTTCTCTAGCATTATAGACCTCACAAACATGAATTCTAGAGTGGTATAGTTGCAAAAAGTTAAAAAAGCCAAAAACACGACCCATTTTTTCACACAGTTTAGGTTGTGAAATATTGTGCAAGGACAAGCACCTCAAAATCCATTTTGAAACTCTTGACATAATTCAAGGGAAATGGTCACTTAACAGGACATAAAAGTGTCTCATTACCAACCTAGTGTTAAAGCCCTATCTAAATTACCTCCAAGTGTGCGTGCAACTCTACACATGGCAACCAATCAAAATTCACTACTCTGTAAATCTCTTCTAGGTGTGAGAATACCTCTACACAAAGAGAGAAATTATTATTTAATCTACCTAAATTGTCATGTAGTGTGAGTATTACTTTACACATGACAGACAATCATTACATAAATCTAACGTAAGTTACTTCTAGGTGTGAACATAGTTCAACACACAACAAGTAACTCTTGACTTTAACTATTTAACTAAATTTACTCATAAGTGTGAACATAGTTCAACACAAGGCAAATAACTGCTAGCTTTAAGTACCTTGAATCACCTCCAAGTGTGAGTTTCCTCTACACAAGACAAGTAATCATTAACTATCTTACTTAACTTACCTCTCAGTGTAAGATATACTTCACACAGAGCAGATAACTCAAAACTCCAAAGCCTAAAAAATTAAATATATCCAAGCTCTAAATTTTCACTAGAAAAAAATTGGCTAAATTTAACTAGCATTTTATATTTTTATTCGTGTTGTAAAGCTCACCTTTAGGTGAGATGAGGGAAGGGAGATCAATGGAATGAGTAAAACAGTCCATTTCAGTGTATATAAACAGATTTATTTCGATCTAATTAATATTCTGGTCGAACTAATATTTTGATCGGACTAATATTTAGATCGAATTAATATTTCGAGCGGAATGTTGAGAAATTATACGATACTGTGTTTTTGCTGATGTGGCACCGTATAATATGGCCGTATAAAGATGGGTGTCATATAATACACTCGTATAAGACGTATTATAAACGTACACCGTATAACATACAATGAAACTTAGACTATAGCGATCGTAGTAGCCGATTTAGCATATATCACAATATGTACATTATTTCTTTTCTTTCCATGGATCGAGAAGTGTCAAAAGTGAGGTGAATAATTTTATTTCACACTATGTGCGTGCCAAGGAATGACACCCACCCCCTCTAAACCTGCACATCCTTCGGCATGTGCCAACATTTTCCTTATGTAGGTTTAATCTTCATTAAGATCCACAAATATTTGGATGTCATTTGCATCTTTTGCAAATTCTAGAGGATCATCCAATGCTTCTTCATCCTCATCTGTAGCAATGTCATTAGGTTATTCATCAGCATCTTGTTGTGAATCAAAAGGATCATTATCGTGTCTCCTCCTGAACATGTTGATTCTTTTTCCTGGTATGCGAATTTTAAGCTCTGTTCCATCGAGCTCCCTCAAGAAATAAGTAGCATTTCCATGCACATGTTGGACAACATAGGGACCAAACCACCTTTTTGAAAAAAAAATTGCATGGTGTGTTGGTTGTCAAGGCTACTGTCATACATTAGGACCCAATCACCCTCTTCCCTAGGCTTTGGTAAAAGCCTATGTCTTTTATCAAACCTATCTTTATTCTTTAGTCTTGCATCCTTCAATCGAGCTTTTGCAATGTCTATCATGTCTTCCTGTCTTCTTTCCAATTGCTTTATACGCAGTGCAATTAGATTTCCCTACTTACACAATCTTCCCAAGGTAACATGTTCCAAATAGGAACTACACCCTCAATTGGCATGACTGGCTTCTGACCATACAGCAATTCAATAGGCATGTAACTATTCACTGAACAATGAGTTTTATGGCCAGTCCATAAAGCATATGGTAGCAACCTTGGCCATTCACCCATTCTACCTTTACACACCTTAGCCAAAGCTTTGAAAATAGGAGGATGTCCTCTTTCACTTTTCCCATTTCCCTCTTGTTAGGGCTAGCTTCATGCCAATTCTCGTAAAGAAACCCCCTGCTTCATCTGCATCTAACTCACCTCTATGAGTAACTATCTTTCCCACACAGCCATAGTGGAAAATTACATCTTCAAGCAAAAGTTTACAAAAAGATTCTATAGTTTTGTCCTCAATGCACGCCCTTCCACTTATTTTGTCAAGTCATTAGGAAGAGAATGGGGTCTAGAAAGGACTCTTTATCTAGAAATTCAAGGAAGTAAAACTCTTTGTATTAAGAGATTAATCAAAGGAAAAATTTTAAATTCAAACAGGAAAAACGGCCAACTTATTTGAATTTAAAGTTTCCTCCCAAAATGGAATTTAAAATCTAGCGGGTAAAACCATATCATGTAGCTATGTAGCATAGCTATGGAAAGAGCTTGACGCATAGATTGTAGATCTACGATCTCTGTTCAAATTGGAGATAATATGTGGGAGTTATGGAAGGCCAAAAATAATAAACTTGTCCTCTCCTTTTTGGGAAGAAAAAGTGCATCCTTTGACCACTCTTACACACCCACCATTCTTGCATACATGGCGTATACCTATTTTTCAAAATGTTAATCACCTCCATAATATCATGGAAAATAAAGAGGCCCTCCTATACCCCATCCTCTTCTTAATGCTTCTTGTGCAACTACCAAGCATCTCATTTTCCAAAGTCCTAAAGGCATTGTGACTAGATCAACACCCCATTTATAGTGCATGACTAATGGGTATGTAGGATGCAATCCATCACAATGGCATGCATTGGAATAAACTTGGAATGTCACACAAGACTCCAAAAACTCAGCCACATCCTTATACATGCCTTATCACCAATATCTTTCTTTCACTTTGAAAAAAGTAGCCCATACACCTCAATGTCAAGCATATAGGCTTTTATGAAGCTCTTTGATAATTTTGAGCTGAGTAGGCTTATCACATACTACTCGGCAATGGAGTCCCATCTTTTCTTTTAGGATGGTTCCATAAGCATCCATCCCTCACGAAGAATTCATATGATTTCTTTATGATCCTTTTGAATTTTGATTCAGTCCAATCATCTTGCTTTTGTAAAGTACTCAGGTAGCAACCTATGAGCAACCATTCATCCTCATAAAACTCCTATGAAAATGACTCAAGTGAAGATCCAATGCATATATCATCACACCTTGCATGAGAAATTGTGTAGAATTTTATTTCCACATATTCTTCCTCATCATATCATCCTCATCTACCCTTGAAAGCATATCTGCCATTGATTTATCTTTTCCTGCAATGTGATTCAATTCTGGGTTCAAGGAATTTATATAAGCAATCCACCTAAGCATAGAAAGATCACGAGTAGAGTAGATTGCAATCGTTCCTAGAAGTGGTAAGCGATCAATATCCACAACTACAGATGCTCCAATGAAGTACTCTTTGTCACACTTTAATGTTGTAACCCCCCCCATAACTCCCTTATTACCTGTGGATATACTCTTTGGTGAGAGCTTAGAACCTTGGCCCCAAACCTCACCACATACCTGTGTTTCTCTTCATCATCTTGTCCTATTGCCAATACAATCCCCGTTGGACTAGTGTCCACTATCACAATCACCAATCTTCCATACACATAGTCAATCTTCCTCAAAGTTGGTGAAGACAGCAGCGATTGCTTTAACTTTCTCATAGCTTTTACATGTACATCATTCCATTTAAACCTTTAGTTATTCCTTCGCAATTGATAAAGAGGATTTTCCCCATGTGCATAATGTGGAATCCATATAAGGTAGAAGACACATGCGCCTAGAAACCTTCTCACCTCCGTGATATTTATGGATAATTCCTTCATCCTCTATATTGCATCCACTTTAGTTGGACAAGGTCGGCAGCGATGAGCATTAAAAAGATGTCCCAATATCAATATTTATTCAATCCAAACATTGATTTTTGCCCAGATAATATAAGGTTCACTTCTTCTAGCCTTGTTAAAAATTTGTCACAATCATTGATGTGGTTGGCCACATATTTACGGCACCCCCTCAAATCTAGAGTCTTATATTTTTTAGCTAAGTTGCATCCTTTGATTGGAACGTCATCAAGAAAAGCATTGTAATTTGAGGTATGACGTCATGTAGGACTTTGTTCATACCATTGATCATGTGCGCAACATAGTTGGTTGTTCCATGTGGCGATAAGGTGCACATCGTTACCAAACCCAAGGTGTTCTCATGGTTGTTAGGTTTCTATTTTGATCATACCTTGAGTAAAAATCCTCCATCGAATATATTTCCCTTCTGCAAATGCTTTTGAAAACTCGTCTACAATTGGCCCTGTAACCATATTCCTCATTGTGATTTGTTGTCCTGAATGAAGGATAGAGCTCCATTTTTCTTTGGTACAGTGAACCACATGCTTGAGTAGGGGGGAACATGAAGGCTCCAAAACCCACCATCTTTATCTTTTCAATGACTAAATCTATAAGCTTTGGCAAGAGTTCTTTTGGCACTGGAATTGGTCATAGATTCCAAGGCACATGGGTACAATGAATATTACCATTGGTTTGACTCTAGATGGATCCACACATCCTACCTCATGTGACTCAAGAAAAAAGCTTTTTCGTGTTTGGAGAGTGTCTCTTCAAAGAATTTTATTTCAATCTCTGTCAAGGATTCATTGCTTTCAACTTTTAATATCTTCAATGACTTTTGTAAACTTGTGTCCAATTCTTTTAGGATCTTAGAGACTAGGTTGGAAAGAATCCTGATCCATCTTTTCCTTGCAATCTGTAGGCAAAGGCAATGCCATTGCTTTCACCTTCTTTGATGTCGTCTTGTACTTTGTCTCCACTTACACTTCTAGATCTTTTTGCACATTGAAGTACTCCTCATCTTTGAAAGACTCAATGATTCTATACATGTCTATCAAAGCTACTTTTACCACGTCATTTCCTTGTTGAAAACTAGAAACTATTATAGCATTGAAATCACCCATAGTATCTACAAAAGAAACCTCTTAAAAAACACCTGAAATGTACTCGTCTCCCTCTAGAAAATCATGGTTTTTGTATTTTCTTTGTACACTATTTACATATTTATTTTTTTCCTTTCTTTAAATCTCCGAGCATTGTAAAAGATACTGATCCATCCTTTTCTACTAGGGCACCTATAGAAAAAGCTTCATCTCCCTTTGGATCACGTGAGAACCTTTTTCCTTACTGGCTCCCACTTTACAATGGTACTCGACTAAAACCGCTCATCTCCCTTTGATCTCGAAACTCCTTGCTTGGTTTTGGTAAAGAATGGTCCCTTAGGTTGTCATGACTTCTCTCATGGTCAATGCAAACTGTCAAGAATTGAACAACTTGTTTTTCATTTTTTTCTTTTGGCCCTGGCATAGGCAGATCCATCATCCAATTCTTTTGTCTCCATTTACCCTGCGGTGATGTATGGTTGTCCAAGGACTAGAGGAAATCTTGACATCTCTTGAACAAATAAATTTTGCTCACCTTTCACATCCCCTATGGATACATTAACATTTGGACAAGCACCATAGAGATCCTCGGATGAGTTGTTTGCAGCCCTAATCATCCACCCATGGTCAGTATCAATTGGCCACTTTCCCTTCATATAGAGACTCTTGGACATGAGTTTAATCTTTGAACCTTGGTCCATCAAGGCCATGTAGGACTCCTCAAGATCTCCCACCTTAACCAAGTTTTCTATTGTAGCCCTTTCCCAATGGTTTCTAGAATAGTGGCTCTTATGAGTGGTTCATCTTCACCTTCATCTTCAAATTTAACATGCCTAGTTATGCGGCGCAAAGAGTGGTCGCAGCTTACAACATTCGCATCTTCATCTCTTTGTTGTAGTTGTATCACATGTGTCTTTGAAGCACTCTCTTAACCTTTGATTGGATAGAATCCATTAAAGCTTGTTGCTTTCTTATTATGATATCAATTATTTCCTCATGGAACTCTCTCTCTGCAATGCCAAGTACTTCTCCCAATGTAAACTAACTTTACATCTGTGGCAGCTTCAATGTCTGATTGTAGCTTGTATGATGGGATTTTTCTTTTTCTCTTTTCATTATCTTGCTTTTCCTTTGGTGCAGCATCTCTCATTGGTACTTCTTGTGATGGAGATTCCCTTGCCATGGGCTCTTGAGAGGGACCTAGATCCTTTCTTCCTCCACCTCTAGTAGCCATCTTTGAGGGACCTTCATCCCCATTTTCTCTCCTACGTTTTCCTTCAGCAAGTTCCTTGTTGCCTCGATACTTTGTGATGTAGGCATGCACTCACAAGGAATCTACAAGTTCATTCCCCCAATTTAAAGATGTATACAATCTCTTGTTTCATGTAAGACTTATTTATCCCAGTTTCTCTTCATAGCTAACTCCATTGCAGATGGCCAAACATCTTCACCATAATCACTCATGTATTCAATAGATTTGGACCCTTTGAGCATGACTTGACTAGACTTTAAGCGTAATGTTATTGCTTTAACCATCGAGATAGCATGACTCGCTACCATGTCCTTAACTAGCTTTCTCATTCCTCCTTTGCCAAAGCTCGATGCCAAAGGGCTTTCCTGTTTCACTAAGATGTATCTTTACTTATTTGAAGAAGACAAGATCTCTACCCAAGGAATCTTTGAAGCTTTCACACTCCCTTCTTGTATGGTATGGGTTATCACACCATATGTATCTATTTACAAACCCCTCTCTGTTTTGAGGTCTTTGACTTGATGATTGTCCAAACGTTTGACCCTTTTCTTTAAGCCTTGCTAGCTTTTCATTTTTCATATGCCCTTCACAAGTTCTTCAAGCATAGATCCATCATCCTTAGAAGCTATAGTAGTAGGTTGTGGACGCTTCTCAGTAATAGGAGAAACTGGAGCACCATTATTCACCACCATCTTATCTCTTTTGCATTGTATTTCTTCCAAAAGGGAGACTACATCTTGTACATCATTCCACCTTGTCTTCAAACCTTGCTCTGTATCTTTGTCTTCCAAGAGAAGCTCTAACATTTCTTCAATTTCTTTTCTCGCTGCTTGTAGGAAAAGTTATACCTTCTCGCTATCCGAGGAAGATTGTTCAGTTTGTGATAGTTGAGAATAGTGTCTCTCAAACTTATGAGAAGCTATGTAGCAAAGATCCCTTTTTTAGGCTTTGCAACCTAGGAAATTTCTTTTGTCACCCTCTCAGATTCCTCCATAAAGTAGTCTTCTTTTAGAGCAAGCTTGAACTCCTCCCATTTTTTTCCATGAGCATTTTGAATTGCCCTAATACAGTCTCTGATCTCTAGGACACAAATTAGCTCAAAACTTTGAACCATTCTTCCTCACACACTTGGTTCAACTCCATTTCCTTTATATAATCTGGTAGATACTTTGTGATGTCCTTGGCATCAAATTGGTTAGTTCTCTTCACAATGGACTGCAATGCTTTGGTGGTTGAAATCTGGATTCTTTCCATTGCTTGTTGTTTCTGTATATACATGAAAATTCTTGAAACCTTTGCATGGTTGCAGGCCCAACTGCATCCCATGTGTCTCTGGAATTTCATCCATGGCTTGAAAAGTGTCTAGATCAATTCATAAACTCCCATGCAGCAATTTTGCATCGGGTTCACCAGAAAAGTCGGAATGTGTGCGGTCTAGCTCGGAAGGTGCAGGACCTCTAACTGTGAGAGCTCATGATGAGAGTCACAAACACTTTAAGAAAAAAATTTTATGTAAAATCACCAACCCTCTTTCTAAGGGTGACTAAAAATCTAATAGTGTTCTTGACAGCAAATTTTCAAACCCTCTTTCCTATCGTGCTTGGATTTTTCTTGTTTTTGTAGTTGAGATTATGAATGAGAGGATTAGCAATTGACATTCAATTTCACTTGAAAAGACCATTTAAAAACATTAAAGTTTCAGCCATGAAACCTCATGCTCATACAAGCATAAATATCAATCAAAACCCAAACCTCTTTCATGGTGTCATGTAGCCTCGTCCCCAATTACATAGTCGTAGCATCAAACAGTTGAAAGGAATACAAGAGCTTCCACAAAGGATGTTTGTGAAGGTATGTTAGTGTATCATAATAGATTCTAAGTGTACCTTTTTATTAGACACATAATTAATTGAGGTACATTAAAAAAGGTACGCAAGAAAAATGTTAGCATTGAGGTGACTGAAAGACATAAATCTTTTTGTCATCTTACTAGGTTCTTCAAGAACCCAAAGATGAAATCAATGTGTATTGCTATTTGATATGATCCACAAGCACATCTTATACAATGATGTCATCTATCATGGACTTGATTATTGTCTTTGACAGTTTGTAATCCTCAAACTTAATTGCGTAAGAAGAATAGCGCCCTTTGATTTAGTTAACTATATTAGCTTAAATTCCTATCAGTAATACGTGAAGCATTTAGATAGAAACTCTTTGCTTGATTTCCATACAAAATCTTGAGTGGAAAATTTCTTGAGGGCTCTAAAAGGGATATTATAAAAAAGTTTCATGAGAGTCTTTATGCTGGACACAAATGTGTGTGGGCCACCTTTACTAAAATCAAAGACAGGTATTGGTGGAAAGGTATGTATAAAGATGTATCTCATTTTGTGGAGTCTTGTGAAAACTCTCAAATGTATTCAAATGTACGTCATTGTGATGGTTGCACCCTACATACCCACAGGATATGCACTATAAGTGGGTAGTAGGTCTGGTTACAATGCCATTGGGTTTATGGAAAATGAGTGCTTGCATAAGAAGATTTAACTAACAAGATTGAAGCTCGTGCTTTAAGAACAAAAACAAAAAAGGGATATGTAAATGCCTCTTAGACAATGTTATTAGCCATTATATTGTTTTGGGAAACTAACAACGACAGGGGTGAGTTGGATGCCGACAAAGCTAGGGAGTTTCTCTCTAGGTTGGGCATTAAACTACTAAATACCTTGAAGGGAATGGTAAATCGGAACATGGGCATCCTCCTATCATTCAAGCTTTGGCTAAGGCTTGCAAAGGAAAATTGGGAGAGGGGCTTGGGTCATTGACTCATGTTTTATGGGGAATCGATATCATACAAGTCATAGATCAATTACTGGTTATATGCCTTTTGAGTTGATGTATGGTAAAAAACTATAATGCCAATTGAGGATGTAATTCCTACATGAAATGTATTGCTTTGGGACAATGGAATGAGTAGGGAAGACCTTCTTGCTTTGTGCATACAACAATTAGAAAGAAGAACACAAGATATTGAGATTGCAATAGCACAATTGGGAGATGTAAGGTTGATAAATAAGGATGGATTTGATAAAAGGCACATGCTCAGACCTAGAGCTATTGAGGAAGGTGATTGGTTGTTGGTGTATGAAAATAGTATTGATAACCAACGCTCAACAATAAGAAAGATTTCAAAGAGATGGCTTGGTCCTTATGTGGTTAAACATGGACATGTTAATGCAACTTATACCTTGTATGAGTTGAATGGGATAGAAATGAAGATTTCCGTTGCAAGGAAAAGAACCAAACTATTCAAAAGAAGAGGAGATACAGATCACTTTGTTTCACAAGAAAGTCAAAATGAAGAATCTGATGAGCATGTTATACATGAAGATGAAGAAAGACATGAGGATGCACTGGATTTTGTTGGAAGTGATGATGAAATCAATATGTATGTTGAGTTAAATGAAGAATGAACCTGCATATGGTATGTGTGGCACATGTCGAAAGATGTGCAGGTTTAGAGGGGGTGTATATATCATGCCATGGCACATGCATAATGTAGCTATAATATCTACCTCACTCTCAATCCTTTCATTACTTGGGACCAAATTGTATGATGTACATAGTGTGATATGTGTGAAAACAAATGTAATTGTTGCATTTGTGTACATACCTTGTCGGACAACAAAAACAATGTGAGTAAAATGCATCAATGAAGATGTTTCAGAAATAAGCCAAACACAGAGTTAATCTCTCATCCACAGATGTCATACATCAAGTCAAAAATGACTAAATGCTCTGCAACCACTACGGAGAGAAGCAGGACAAAACCTGCGATTCATAATTAAAAAATGCATAAACCTATTTGAGACCAATCTGTCTCAATCACAGATTCACATAAGGCATACTAAACAAGTGTTACATAAAGACGGTGATTGCATAAAACTCACAATAGGTTGGGATGATCTTGGACTCTTTTTTGGTCATGATTATCTCACAAAATGATATACCAACAAAGAAATTGTGAAAAGAAATGGAGGCATGAGAATGGGATTGAAGGACTCTCTATTTTCACATCAAGGGGTAGAACATCACCATATACATCATCATCCTAAGGTGCGAATCTACACTTGATATCAAATGGCCTAGCACATTGGTTATGACACATATGCTATGAATGGAAAAGAGATGGTGCACATGCCATAAGAGTTGGTGCACAAGACAAAGGACATCTTCAATCGAGGGAAGGGGTGATCCAACTCATCTACATCGAGTCTCTCTCTCTCTCCTCTCTCTCTCTCTCTCTCTCTCTCTCTCTCTCTCTCTCTCTCTCTCTCTCTCTCTCTCTTTCTTTGCACACACACACACACACACATCCAATCATAGGTATAATATTATACCATCAAATTTATGCATGCTCTAAGTTAAAGTCCAAGTTGATCTTTACAACTACATTGAAATCATAACATCTATAGTAATTCTTGTTGACCGAGATCAAGGTCTCAAAGATCAAGATTATAAGAGAAATGAGCAGCGAAAGAAATCTGAATGAATGGCAAGAATGTAAGTTCTAACAACACTAGAATAATGTCAATATGGATAATCTGCTTCTTGGAATATATTTCTTGATAATAAAATGATGACCATACTTTTGTAATTTTAGAATGTAAACAATATTAAAATTTTGTAGCAATAAAGTCTTGCTATCTTTGTTATAGTTGTTGCTATCTTTGGCATCATGTAGCATCACACATCCCGGCACCCATGGTGGATGAAAAAATCAAACATGGTAACGATGACAAACTGAAGATGTGTTCAACTACTAATAAAACTAAAACATTTAGCCGTCATCCACCAGAACGACATGCATTAAGTTCATTTCAAGAAAGTGAGTGCAAGTATGGAGATATAGTCTTTGTGAATCCGTGAAGACAATTCAACTTCCTTGGCCAACCCTTATTTCACAAGGGAATTTTAAGGATAACGCCTCTAGAGAGAAGCCTTCCGTTTCTACTGCAAAGAAAAGTGCATAGAGCTTCCCAAATCTAGCCCTGTTGGGTTATATAGTACAAGGGTAATACTTTTCATCCATGTTTATGAGTCAATATCCTAAAGTTTTTAATCCACATCAGCATAAAGTTATACACCTTTTTCTAAATTGAAGTATGAGACCATGTCTGAGGTGACATGCATCACCTTGGATGCACACAAACATAACCACATCACCTTTAGGGTCCTCTCTCTCTCTCTTCCCCCCAAAATGTGGCTTCATTTGAAATAGGACTTATTCTGCAAAGTTTTGATAAATATTGTTGCTTGGAGTAGGTAAGCCTTTGGGAAGTAATTTGTCAGAGAAGGAAGGAATAAGCTATTTGAGGACATGGCTACTACACATGTCGTATCAATGGTTGAGGCAACCGCCTATGGGTTGAAGGTGGAGCCTATTAACCAAAAAGAGTAGAAGTTAATTTGGACAAGATGTATTAGCTTACTACCTCCAATATAGAGGCAATAACATATCTCAAAAAAAAAAAAAAAAGAGAGTATTTTGAATAATAAGGTTGCATTTACTTTGGGTGAGGTTCTTGGAATAGAAAATCAAGAGTTCCATAAAGAAATAATTGACATTATTAAGAGAAAGCAAGAATCTCTTCCGAGTCTATTTGTGTCCAGGATGAAGAAGAATTTTAAATGCAATGAAAATGTTATTGGATGTTACAAGTCTAGAAGAGGAGTAAACCAAGGTCATTTCTTGGGGTATTGCTCTAAGAGTCATTAGACAGGAGCAGCTACTGAGACTCTAGTGAAGTCGGAGACTTAGAAGATCCATGCGTTGCATTAATAGACTATGGATCATAGGCTAACCCCATATCAAATATTTCATACCAAAAAAGAAAATGACCTATAGATATAAATCATGAATGGATAGTTCATGTAGGAAATAGGTTTTTTGGGGGGGGGGCGGGGGGGGGGGGGGGGGGTTCACTACAATAGCAAAATTTCTATCACATGGGTTCAATAGTAGGGAATATTGTTTCCTATAGTTTCTCAGATTTTCACGTATAGAAGAGTGTTGAAAAATTGGTCTTGAAAAGAAATTTATAGATTGACTAGAAAAAGGGTCTCCTTTTTGGTGAAAAACTCATAGCTAAGGGGTTTTATGAACTATCCTTGAATGCACACGATATATAGATCTTACATATAGTTAACCCCTCAAGATTATAGGTGTGTTTGATGAGTTCTCATTTATGGATACTATGGAAGACTTGAAGTCTTTAGTGGATTGTGATTTGTCTGTTAGGAATTAGGTTGTGAATATATGCTCCATAGACATGTACAAAGTAATTGAAGATTTAAAAAATGCTCAAGGTTTTGATGTACGAGTGGAAACCAAGTATAATTTTGTGGTAAAGAAAGTGAAACTAATGGCAATATTTTTAGCACAAAACTACAAGTATAGGATGGGGGAAGCTTCTTTGTAGCCTAGTCTTTGAGACAAGAGTAAGAGTGGGCATAAGTTTACATATGATTCTTTGAATGAGCTAAGGGTTTTTTGTGATGAGAGTTTGACAAAAGCTAAAATAATACATCTTTAATAAATTCATGCCAAACATTGAAACTTTTTTGCATTTGAGACACATCAAATAGGGTGTACAGATTCTTTCATTGTTGTTTCTATAGTAATCTTCACTCTTGAGTCTTTACTATCTCTCATGTACCTTGGAACTTGCCACCTATTCCAGATTCAAAGGATCATTTTTTAAAACTCATTGAGTTTCTTAATAAAAATATCAAGAAGGGTGTTATGGACCCTTCCTGTGCTCTGTATTCAAAAAGGTGGTTCTTCACAATTCCAATGATAAATGATTCTTTACGTTTTATCCATGACATGCAACCCATCAATAAGGTAGAAATGAGGAATCTGGATAGAAGGCCAATTGTAGATGTGTTTGCCTAGGCATTTGCAGAAAGGGAGATATATATTCTATGGGAGATTTGTACTTAGGGTACATATTCAAATAGTTGGTTGATAGATCCAAAGAAAAATGGTTCTTTACACTTTACCCATGATGTGCAACCCCTCTATAAGGTAGCAATCAAAATTTTTGGGTATAGGGACAATTTTAGATAAGTTTTGTTAGGTAATTGTAGAAAGAAGATATATTCTTTTCAATGGAAATGGCCTACGAACATTGAGAATAGAGGAATTAGGAGAATTAATGAGAGAATTTTTGTGAGACTACTTTGAGAGCATAGAGGGTGACTTAATTGATGGTAGCAACATAACCATAGTACTTAATTGACTCCGCATGAACAATACTTTTGCAAGAGAGAGAGTTAGAGAAATTGACAACAATTGAGGACCGGATTTACATGGATCGGTCCACCCTCCAGCCGAAATTTGTGTTATAGATTCTCACATCAAGAGAGACTGGGTAGAATACAATCTTTGTGTTCCTCGTGCCCTAGGTTATGCAATGAATATGGAAAGCGTCATGCATCACAAGCATATCATAGACTTTGTAAAAAGAATTAACTATCCCAAGCCTCAGTCCTAAGGCCTCAAACACCTTCGAAGGTGGAGAGAGCTAGTGGGGAATGAGGGTATGGAAGAGCAAGAAGAAAAAATCATACAAGCAAAAAAAATAGTTCCTCACTTATCATCACTCTTCTTGCTAGCATACATATTATCATAGTAATGAAGATGGAGAATATGGCAAGCTTAAGCATTGAATCATGGCTCTTGGTTGGATTTGAATTCCATAGCCAAGAGTGTTGGTGTAGGCTCTCAACTTCTCTACTAGCTTGGAGAAGGAGATGGAGCTCTTGCACTTTGCAAACTTCACACAATGAGAGTGTGTGTGAGTGTGTGAGGGAGACCCCCCCAAGAAACCCCCCTTCTTTCTTTGGTTGACCCCCTCTTGTAGCTCAACTTGGAAGCTCATTGGACCCAAACAAGCTTGGCCAATCAGATGTAGAATGCATATCAAGAAACAAGGTAGTCTTGGGATAAGTGTCCCCCTTTCCCCTTTGAGAGAGACTTGATAAATGCAAAAGAAAACAATTAAATCAATTTAATTATCATTGGACCCCTTGAGAGGCTAAACAATAGGCTTTCAGCACTTCATGAGGGTAGCATGGGTAGGGACTTGACATATGTCCTTGGTGTCGTTTGAGGCTTGGCTTGCCTTGTGTGTGTGTGTGTGTTTTCTCTCTCATCCCCCTAGCTTTGAGGCTCGTCCCCTCCTTTGTAGGGATGCCTTTGAATTATGAGACACAAGAACGACAAAGCACCTCAAGCTTGGTTAATGCTCCCACAAGCACTTCAAGCTCGCTAGTCGGCAAGCACGACAAGTACCTTCAAGCTTGCTAGTCGGAAAGCACGACAAGTACCTCAAGCATCTTAGTCAGCAAGCATGACAAGCACCTTAACCATCAAGCACAACAAGAACCTCAAGCTTGGGTAGTGTTCCCACCTCAAGCTAGGCCCTAGATTACCTAAGGTCAAAGGACTTTTAACACTAACCTTTGGACGTCTTCAATGAAGCTAACCCTAAGGTCTTTAAGGTCCCTTGGCTAGCCTTGCTCTTTGACAGACCATCTCTCATTTGGGCCCCTTTACCATTGACCCTATGATGGTATATATTTGTAAGCACATTTCTATATTATAACCCTTGTTCCGATTTATTTTCCCATGATAAATGATCAGTTTAATATGAGAAAATCATTTGGGTTGGTTAGATACTAGATTTTAGGACATTACCTCTCTCTTGAGACGATAGTCGTTCTCGACTATGAGGTAGAAGAGATAAAGCCATAGTCATTAGTCAATCTTCCTTAGTGGGTAGAGGATCCCTTTTTACCCTATGGCATCATTCCAAGATGGATGACTAGTCCAGTTGGTGCTCGAGAAACATTGCTGCCACAAGCATGTCTGCGCTTTAGTCCATTTCATTCTCCTGAGTAGAGTGACAAGTTTTACTTGGTGTTTGAGAGACGTTGTCATCACAAACATGATTCTAAGTATGCATACTACTTAAATTTGTGCACAATAAAAAGAGAAATAGTCTTATAAGACAAAAACATTGGCAATTTAGAAGAAATTTGTACATTTTCTTACTCTAATGTAGCATTGTAAGCATTGACAAGGTTCATACTATCCTTAAGTTGTATTCCTTGCATGCATCTAGCATCTTCAAAAGGATAATTTTTGAGCTTAATAAGATACCGTCAGGGAATCTTACCATGTTGTAGTACCTTGTATTCATGCCGAAGGATAGCTTTAGGTTGTAGCACCTCTTCTTGGGTTGTCGATGTTGGGAGGGTATTCAATAATTGGTTCACTTGGTGTCTCTCCTTTATAGGATTCAGGAGGCTCACATGAAAAGCATTGTGTATGAGCCAATGGTTGGGCAACTTGAGTTAATAGGCCATCTCATTAATTGGCTTCAAGATTTGAAAAGGACCATAATATCTTTTTGCTAGTTTAGCATAATACTTTTGATGGCCCATAGAATTTTTCCCTTTAGTTTTCCTCAATCAAGCGTTGAGAAACTTAAGTAAGACCCAATAATTTTCTTTGAGTGTTAAGGCCCTTCTGTGCTTGTTAGTAGCAGCTTTTTCCTTTGATGAGAGATGGATATAGCCTCCTTAATCTTTTGAAAAGATTCTTGTAGGTCATGACTATACTCATCGACAGTGAAAATCTTCCCATGTACTTTAAGTAGTAAGGGACTTTTAGGTCTTTCCTCAATTATTTCAAAAGGTGATTTTCCCATAGAAGTATGGACAATATTAATATAAGCATACTCTACAAGACGTAAGTAATTTTTCATTGTGAGCGTTGGTCTACTTCTGTAGTATATGTCTTTATAGATCGAGTATCCTGACCATCCATTTGTGGGTGATAGGCCGAAGAGAAATTCAATCTTGTACCTAGATTTTCAAAGAGACCTTTCCAAAAATTACTAGTCATTCTAGGATCTCTATTTGACATGATGGATGTTGGCAATCCATGGTGTTTTCAAATCTAAGATATGAAGAGAGTTGCCATTTGGTATGCCTTGATAGTCTTTTTGAGAGGCATAAAGTGTGCTTGCTTGCTAACCTATTGACTATTGTCCATATTCCCATACTCCCATGGATAGACTTGGGTAACCCAAAGATAAAACCCATGGATATACTCTCCCATGGTGAATTAGGAATTGGTAATGGCTGGAGTAATCCAGGTTGCTTCCCTCTATCATACTTAGTCTTTTGGAATACTACAGATTTTGAAACATACTCTTGTATGTCCACTTTCATGGTAAGCCAATAGAAGTACATCTCTACTCCTCAGAGAGTAGATTGAATGCGTCTATGCCTTGCATAGGGAGGACCATGGGATTCATACATGACTTTCTCACAAAGGGAGTCTCTAATACATATCCTATTTCCATGGAGAAGATAACCATCCTGCAAGGTGATTGGTTCCTCTTTCTTCCCCAACTCAAGGGCTGACATTATGTCTTTAAAGTTTGGATCAATACCATACTCATCTATCATAGAAGATATATCATTGTGAGTAGCTATAGACACCGCATTAACTTTCGGTCGTCGTGAAAGGGCATCAAACCATCAATGTGGGCAATATGTAAATAAAATTGCGAGATAAAATTTTCCCCCCTCATTTGTTTGTCAAAGAGCTTGGTTTGTGTCATGAAGTACTTGTAAAAATAAATGGAGTCCCCAGTAGGTAGTGCTTCCATGTGTCTAGGGCATGTAGAGAAGCTAAAAGCTCTTTCTCATAAATGCCTAAGATCCGTTCATCTATATTGAGCCTTCGGCTCTCGTATGCTATGGCATGCCCTTGTTGAAGCAAGACTGCTCCAAGGCAATCACCACAAGCATCACAGTGGACCTCAAATGGATTTGAGAGATCTAGAAGCATGAGGATTGGTTGGGAGGTAAGATTCTCTTTGAGCTAGTCAAAAGCATTTTCCTCCTTAGCAATCCATGAATACTTAACGTTCTTCTTTGTTAAGTCATGTAATTTTTTGCTATTTGAGAGAATTTTGCTATGAAGCATCTATAGTATGGACACAAACTAATAAAGCTTCTTAGCTCATGTAATTCCTTGGATTAGGCCATGCTTTTATTACCTCTAACTTTCATGGACCCATACGGATACCATCTTGAGAGATAATATGACCTTTGTATTGAATCTCTTGAAGGAAAATTTTGCTTTTCTTTCGGATGAAAAAAGCTTGTTCTCCCTCAAATCTTGAAAATCTCTTGGAGATGTTACTTGTGTTTCTCCATGGACTTGGAGTAGATGATGATATTATCAAATAACACTCCATTGAATTTATGGTAGGGTCTAAATATTTTCTCGATTAGACAATTGAACATGGCTAGTGCATTGGTCAAGCCAAAAGGTATGACTAGATATTCATAAAGACCAAACGTTGTACGAAACACGGTCTTTAGGACATCTTCATCCACTATCGATATTTGATGATAGACACCTTTAAGATCAATCGTACTGAAGTAGGTAGACCCTTGTAGCTTATCAAACAGATCTTCTACTCTAGGCACAGAAAATCTATTTTTGATAGTGATATGGTTTAGTGCTCGATAGTCCACACACATACGGTATGTAACATCTTTCTTTTTTACTAAAAGGATCGGAGAACAAAAGGGAGAGGAGATAGGCCTCACCATCCCTTTGTGAACCAGATTTTGTACTTGCCTCGTGATCTCCTCTGCTTGAGCTTGGGAAACTCAATAAGGAGGCTTGTTAGGTGGTGAGCTTCCTGATAGGAGCTCAATTTGATGGTCATCATCCCCTCATTTTGGAGGTAAGTCCATAGGCATATCATCGATGAACACATATTGGAATCCTTTTAGAAAATTAGACAAGTCTAACTCTTCTTTATTCCTACCATTTAAATTTGATGAAACATTATGACCTTCTAGGGACTCTGACAAAAATCATGTACGTAATATCGAAAGCAAGATTATTTAAAAGTGATATACTAAAACCAGACTCAATAGTATCTATATATATGTTATTTTGCTTGTAGTAAAGTAGATTCTCCTTTTTGGGAACTTCATGTTGGCTGCCATGAGGTTGAACCATGGTGCCCTTAGGATAGAATCCTTCTGTTGGAGAGGAGAGATGAAAAAGTATTCTTTGTTGACGTAGCTTTGGACATGAAGCCTCAACTTCCCAATCAAGGGAGTAATAGAGGCTTGCTGTCCCTTGAAAGCTGTATCAAAAGTAACAATATCTCCCATGTTGAAAGCTTGAATGCCCAACTTGGTGGCCAACTCCATTGAGATGAAGTTGTGAGTAGATCCAAGGTCAAACAAGATGAGGGAATCATGCTCCCTTACCTCTCCCCAATCATAGGCGAGAGGTTGTTATGAGCACATATAGAACTAGAAGAGAGCGAGAGGAGGCGCTCAAAATATACAAGAACTTGGGACTTGATGATAAGCTTAATCTTGATTACAAGACTTAATACTTTTTTAAGAGAGCTAGATAAAAGACTTGGATTACATGACTTGAGTACAAGACAAGGCTTGATTGCAAGGACAAGACTTGAACATAAGACAAGAACTAGAAGAGGGTTTTCCTCATAGGAGCCTCACAACTAGTGTTGGAAAGACTGAGGGGCTTGTGGCCCAAGATCCTTATTTATACTAGTGCTTGAGGAGGTTACTTGAGGAGGTTAGGAGTTTTTACGTTCTTCTTGAGGAGGTTAGAATCTTCTAGAACATTGTTCATCCTTCTAGTTCTTCTAGAACCTTCTGGATCCTTCTTTATCTTTCTAGAGCTTTTCAAAAACTTATAGATTCTTTCGGAATCTACTCCAAGCTTCTAGAAACTTCTTGATCCTTCTAGTTCCTCTAGATCCTTCTTCAACTTTCTAGAGATTTCTAGAAACTTCTAGATTCTTTCAGAATCTTCTCCATGCTTCTAGAAACTTCTAGAATCTCCTTGATACTTTTAGAACTTCTAGAATCTTCTAGATCCTTCTAGATTCTTTTAGAGCCTTCTACCGATGATGTAGGCGATGACATAGACAATGATGCAGGTAGCAACTGACTCTCAAGCATCCATGGCATTATCCCCTCCTCTAGCGACGAGTTCCAAGAGGAGCAGTGGTGTTCCTTGAGTTGGGCTTCCATGGATGTTGTTGATGGAACTCTTCGACTTTGAGAGATGTATGTTGTAGAGTGCGTGTTGGTTCCCAGGTTCATTCACTAACATCATAGCCTTTCCAATGCACCAAGTACTGTAACTTGCCACGCGAAACTGAAGAATCTAGACTTTCTCGACCTCATATTCGTCGTGTCCTTGAATCTCAACTGGAGGAGGTGGTTGTAGGGCTCTTTCTGGGATCTTAGATATGTGACAAGGTTCTAGGACCGAGACATGAAAGACCAGATGGATTTTCATGGATGAGGGCAATCGGAGTCGATAGGTGACTGGATTGACTTGATAGATAATTTTAAACGAGCCAAGCCTTAGATAATCAAGCTTTTGATAGGGTCGAGATGAACGCAGATCACGTCGGAGGAGCCACACTTTATCCCCTTCTTTGTATTTTGGATTTTGCATGCGAAGGAGATCTGCACTTTCCTTATACTTGGATTGAGCTTCTTTGATATAAACTGTAAGTTCTTTGTGAAGTGGAGATAATTGTTGTGTAAATTTAATAGCAACTGGATTCTTGACTTGATAGTGTCTGTGGATATCCTGTTTGGGATGTTAATCATAATTAGCAAAGAATGGAGTGTGACAAAGGGAGGCATGAAAACTGTTATTATAGGAGAATTCTGCTAGCGGTAGGAGCTTGACCCAATTATCTTGGTGATAATTGATAGTGTTGACGAGGGAGGAAGACTGTGACGAGAGAAGAGGAGAGGCAGAAATAACTCTATAATTGCAAACCCAAAGTGTATATAGAGCACACACTGAGTACACGATATATAGTGAGGACTCCTACCTATGTATAGCATAAGTGTGGGCTCTCTATATAGCTCCAACACCCCCACTCAAAATGTTGACGAGGGAGGAAGACTGTGACGAGAGAAGAGGAGAGGTAGAAAGAACTCTAGAATCCCAAATTCTTGTATATTGTGAGCACCTCCTATCTATCTCTTCTAGTTCTATACACGCTCATAACAGTTTGACAAGACTGAGGGGCTTGTGGCCCGAGATCCCTATTTATACTAGTGCTTGAGGAGGTTAGGACTTTCTAGGTTCTTCTTGAGGAGGTTAGAATCTTCTAGAACCTTCTGATCCTTCTAGTTCTTCTAGAACCTCTTGGATCCTTCTTCAACTTTCTAGACCTTTCCAGAAACTTCTTGATCCTTCTAGTTCTTCTAGAACCTTCTAGATCCTTCTTCAACTTTCTAGAGGCTTTCCAGAAACTTCTAGATTCTTCCGAAATCTTCTCCATGCTTCTAGAAACTTCTAGAATCTCCTTGATACTTTTAGAACTTCTAGAATCTTCTAGATTTTTCTAGATCCTTCTAGCGATGATGTAGGCGATGAAATAGGTGATTATGCAGGCAGCGATTGACTCTCAAGCATTCATGACAAGAGGGTGATCCTTTCAAAATGAGCATCCTCTTTTGGAGCTTCGATGGTGGAAGCTCTAGGAGTATCTTTGCGGGCATTTATCTTGGGGCAAGAACAATAGCCATGTCCTTGCTCCCCACAAAATATTTATGGTCCTTGTGAAAAGCTTTAAGCTCTTCAGGATAGAGTTTGTATTTACCTTTTATAAACTCCCCTCTCCTTGGGCCGCTTGTTGTTGTTTTTGTTATTGAAATTGCCTTGGGAAGAATTTTGGGCATTGGTTTTCCCTTTGCATCACTTATGTCTTTGCTTTCCATGGGCTTGACATTCCGTCTAGCCCCTTGTTGGAAATTGATGCATGAAGCAACCATAGTGTGGTGGATTTATTTGTGATAGAACCAGTATAATGGGAGTTGACATACTTGGCCATCTCTTTAAGTAATCCTGCAAAGTTTTTTTTCTTTTGCTCTTGCTCGACGAAATCTATCTTTTGAAAGACAGTAGCCTTGAGATGTAAGTCCCAAAACTTGTCCACGTATTTGTGAGTAGACTCATGGGAGAGAAGTTTCAAATTTCACAATTCGGTAAGCAATTTGTCCTTTGCATCACTTGCAAGGAATTGCTTGATAATGGAAACTCATAGAGTTTTCCATGTCTTTGAGTCTTCACCATTGCCACGAAGGCTAGCCCACCATTGACGATCCGATTTTTGGAAGTACATAGCTACATGGCGTAGCTTGGAGGACTCCGTGAAGCCCTCCTCTCCAAAGGCCGCATCAAATTGCTGGATGAAGGAAAATACTTTGTCGGTGGCACCTTCATAGGTGAGAAAAGAGATACTCTCTCCTCCTCTTTGAACTTCTTGAGGTTTTGTGATCTTCTTCGTGCAGTGTAATATTTTTGATGTCCTCCCCTCTTGTATTCTCTAGTAGAATAGCCATAACTTTCGTCGAAAGAGGAAGAAGGTGAAGAAGAAGGAGAAAGGGTGACCTCTTTCTTGACCTTTTATTTCTTTGTTTCCTCTGTTCCCTTTTGGAGTGATGAGGGGAAGGACAGTGGGTTGGCCGTTTCCTCTTGGCAGGAGTTGGTAATCATCTAGACCACCGTCTTGGTGGAGCCACATCTTTAGAGGAAATTAGGGATTCATTACTTTCCCATTCTTCGGATTCCTCCTCCTGTATGGGAGAGAGTCTTCTTTTGGGGGTCTCATCAATTGGCCTCCTAAGCTCTCTCTCCTCTTGGAGAGGAAGGGAAATCCCATAATCACAAATTTGTTCAGTAACTTTGTCTTGCAAAGAACGATTGCCCATAGCTTGCTACAACCTAGTAACAAGATAATTGAAAAACATGGGGGCATCATCATTAGAACCTTCATGTGAAAAATAAAAGTTATTAATGTTCATTCAGATCTCTTGGGTATTGTCAACCATGCTAATTATACTTATGTATAGAATACTTTCTGTGTTTACTTAGTTTACTTTTTGGAGATTCAAAACCTAGTTTCTAATTCTCGTAGCCTTTGAAAATCAACACTTAAGCATCTACACCCACGGCTCAAATTGACTAATTATAGAGAGTAGTAGAGTGGGTCTAATATTATAAAATTTTTGAGGGATAGATCCTTTCAAACTTCTTATGGATCAATAATGATAAATCCGTGGGAAATTCTAAAAGACCCCATTATTAAGACCAAATCTTCCGAGGTGTGCACCATATCCCACATACTAGCGTCAACAAAATCGATAATAGATCCTAGTCCCACTTACCTTAATATAACTAAAAATCAACTCAAGGAAGTCTCTTCTTAAGTAAGAAAAGAGAAACCAAATACTCTGATACCAATGTAATGGAAATGGCCTATGAACTTTGAGAATAATGGAATTAGAAGAATTAAAGAGAGCATTTTTGTGAGACTAGTTTGAGAGCATAGAGGGTGACTTAATTGATGGTAGAAACATAATAAAATTACTTAATATACTTGGAACGAGAAATAATTTTGCAAGAGAGAGAGAGTTTAGAGAGAGCTTGACAACAATTGAGGATGGGATTTATGTTTAGCTGGTCCCCTCTCCAATATGCATTTGTATTATAGATTTTCCCATCAAAAGAGATTTCGTACAATACAATATTTCTGCTCCTTGCAAACTACATGATGCAAGGAAAATGTAAAGATTCATGCATTACAAGCATAACATAGACTTTGTAAAAATAATTACCTATCTAAAGGCCTCAAACAACTTCGAAGGTGGAGAGAGCTAGTAGGGAATAAGGGTAGGGAAGAGGAGAAAGAAACATTCATAGGATAAGAAAATAGTTCATCACTTATCATCACCCTTCTTTATAGCATACATAATAGCATAGTAATGAAGATGGAAAGCTTAAGCATTGAAGCATGGATCTTGGCTGGATTTGCATTCCATAGCCAAGAGTGTTGGGGTCGGTTCTTAACTTCTCTACTAGCTTGGAGAAGGAGATGGAGCTCTTGCACTTTGCACTTTACACAATGAGATTGTGTTTGAGTGTGTGTGTGAGAGTATACCCCAAGAAACCCCCCTTTTTCCTTTGGTCGATCCCCTCTTCTAGGTCAACTTGGAAGCTCATTGGACCCTACAAGCTTGCCAATCACATGCAAAATGCATATCAAGCAACAAGAGTAGTCTTGGGATAAGTGTCCCCATTTCCCCTTTGAGAGAGAGGGACTTGACATATGTCCTTGTTTCCTCTTGAAGCTTGGCATACCTTATGTGTGTGTGTGTGTTATCTCTCATCCCCTTAGCTTTCGAGATCGTCCCTCGTTTGTAGGGATGCCTTTGAATTATGAGACACAAGCACCTTGGTCATCAAGCACGACAAAGCACCTCAAGCTTGGGTAGTATTCCCACAAGCACTTCAACCTCCCTAGTTAGCAAGCATGACAAGCACGTCAAGCATCTTAGTGAGCAAGAACGGTAAGCACCTCAAGAACCTTAGTCATCAAGTATGACAAGCACCTTAGTCATCAAGCATGATAAGCACCTCAAGAACCTTATTCATAAAGAACGATAAGCACCTCAATCTTGGGAAGGGTTCCCACCTTAAGCTCGGCCCTAGATTACCTAAGATCAAAGGACTTGTAACACTAACCTTGGGAGGTCTTCAATGAAGCTAACCCTAAGGTCTTTGAGCTCCATATTGGCTAGCCTTGCTCTTTGATAGACCATCTCTCATTTGGATCCCTTTACCATTGGCCCCGTGTTGATAAAGATCTGTAAGCACATGTCTATATTCTAACCCTTGTTCCCGTTTATTCTTCCACATTAAATGATCGGTTTAATATAATAAAATCATTTGGGTTGGCTAGGTATTGGATTTTATGACATTTTATGGGAGATTTTGTACTCATGGTCAGATCAATTCCAACTAGCTATGAAAATCATGGACTTGCCTACCATGATGGAACCTTTGGGTTTGGTAAAAATGTGCACCTTACCTCAAGGACCAACTAGTTCGGTTGCGCCTTTGATGAATGGTATGAACAAGTCTTAGGTATCTTCAAATCTCAAATTAAAATGCCCTTTTGATAATGTATTGATCAAATGATGTGATGTAAGTGATATAAATGGGGTTCCAGACTTAAGGTCATGCCGCAAGTATGTGTAAATTATATCAACAATGATTTTGATAAGATCTTGTCAAGGTTGGAATAAGTGAATCTCACCTTGTTCAAGGAAAATTCAATGTTTGGAGTGAATAAAGTTCTTATTGTGGGACATATGTGCGGAACAAATGGTAGAAGACTTTGTCCAGGAAAAATGTATAAGTATTAGTGAGGTTATTCTGTGTGGGTGCATTTGTGTTTTATGCTATCTAGACTCCACATTATGCACATGTAGTATAACTTTTGTATCAACTCTTAAGAATAAGGATTTCATTAACCTGATCACAAACAGGTGAACATGTTAATAAAGCTGAGCAATCACAACGCAAAAACATGTAATCATGTTATATATTAATATAGCCTTCCTATTAACTTGTGAAAACTATCTTAATTGATAAGCTGTCAGGATTTACTTATTTCTCGACGACAGGCTCTTTGGGCTTCTTAAATAGCATGACGGGCCCTTTTGTATAAAATAAAATAGATGGCTTTTCCTAGGCATTTGCATCAAGGGAGATATATTTGATGGAAGATTTGTAATAGGGGTATGATCAATCCAAACTAGCTATGAAAAGTACGCGCTTGATTACCATGAGGGCACCTTTGGGTTTGGTAAGCATATGATGAATGATATGAACAAAGTCTTACATGACCTCATACCAATGCTCTTTCTCAATGATGTAACATTAATCAGAGGATGGGGCAAATTGTACCAATCAAAATGCGTCCTATCAAGTTCCAAAGACTCATTTGCCAAAACTCATTGATGCTTATTGAAAAGATCAAGATCATTGGGTATTTTGGAGCCTTCCTATGATCCATAATCAAATAGTTGTTGATAGTTCCAAAGAAAAATGTTTCTTTATACTTTATCCATGATATGAAACCCGTCCATAAGGTAATATACATAAATGTTGGGTATAGGGCCAATTTTAGATAAGTTTGCATAGGCATTTGTAGGAAGACGATATATTTTATGGGAGATTTGTACCCATGATATGATCAATTCCAACTAGCTATGAAAAGCACAAACCTGACTACCATGATGGCACCTTTGGGTTTGGTAAGGATGTGCACCTTACCTCAAGGACCAACTGGTTCACTTGCACATTTGATGAATGGTATGAACATTGTCTTACATGAATTCATACCTCAGATTAAAATTCTATTTCTTGCTGATGTATTCATCAAATGATGTGATGTAAGTGATATAGATGGGGCTCTAGACTAATTCTTCATTTTGTGCAAAAAATTTGTTAGTGTTGTTTTTTGCATAACAAGTCCCTTACATTCTTCTACGGCTTGTGCTATACAACATGTCTTGCTCCTACTTTGTTTCTCTTCATTTCAAGTAGTTTTTACATCAAGTGCAGGCATTCACCATAGCTGACAACAACAAAGATGTGTTCAAGATGTTTGTTGTTTATAGGAAAGATTGGATGGGGACAATTATCCTATGTGGGCTTACATGACACAACATGTCCTTGTGTCAAAGGCTTTTGGAACATTGTATAGGGCATTGATGTGAATCTTGGTTTTCTAGATAGAGGCAATGTTGAGAATGCCGCAGGCTTCTTTGCTGATAGTATTGTTGATGTTAGAACTGTTTTTGCTATACTGAGCAATGTTGTTGGGATGTAAGAGATGCACATGCTCATGCATTGTTTGTAGTGTCTGCAAAACTGAATTATGCAGGAAAAGTCATTTATGACATTTTTCTTGTGCAGACTATTCTTGATGCTTTGCCAGATTCGTACCAGAATTTTGTTACTACTTGGAGACTTATGACCCAACGAAATCTAGAAGTTGTCAAGTTTGATGCATTATGCACATTGGTGTTGCAAGAGTCACTTTCCAAAAAATCAAAGGGCTAAAAAACATGCTATTGAACATGCCTTTATTGTGCTCAGAGAAAAAGTTCTAGCAATAATGTAGCCACTTCTCTTGGTTCTTTCTAGGGTTGTAAATCTCTTGTTCCTAATGCTTTTGTTGGCGGAAATTTGTACGGAATTCCAGTGAAAAGGGGAAAAAGAAGATGTGTTTCCATTATTTTAAAGCTAATGATCACTTCATCATGCAATGTCCTAAGCTAAGGAAACAGAGGCTAAGAAGAAAAAGATTGGTTCCACTACAAATGCAGCTATTGTTGAGTCTTATGTGAAAGGAGATTGTGATGTTGATGTTGATGCAAAATGCGATTTTAATGTATAGCGCACTTATGATCCTTCTGTCCATATGATGCATGTATGTTAGTTGTTGTATATGCTCATGTGTGGTAATTTGACTGTGGTGCTACAAAGCACATTACCTCTCATTCTGATTATTTACCTCTCTCAAGGATGTCCCTCATGGGAATTGTGTCATTTGTGTGAACAATGCTTCTTATCGGTCAAGGGAGTTGGAAAGATTGTGCTTATTTTTGTGAATGCTAGCTGATGCATTATATGTAGGTGGGATCAAGCAGAACCTTTTGTCTATATTTGCACTTGCTAGACTTGGCCTTGTTGTGAAATTTGTGGATAATAATGTAGAGTTCATGATCTTAGTTTTGGTGATGAGATTGTTGCATCAAGCATCGATGTATAAGCTCAATTTGTATGATGAGGATGGGTAGAATTTTACAAATGCAGTTGTAGATTCAAGGCTATTTTGGATGCAAAATTGTGGCATGCACACTTTGGGCATCTGAATTTTGCCAGTTTGCTACGTTTGCAAAAATATAATATGATTGATTCTTTTTTGCCTCTTGACGCACCTGTCAAACATGTTTGTGAAGGTTGTATTTTGGGTAAATTACAAGTTTAAATTCTCTAAAGGATGGTTTGGTTAGAGACTCATGCAAGTTGAAACTTGTGCATAGTGATGTTTGTGGGTCCATGCAAACTCCTTCCTTGGGCTATTGCCTTTACTTTGTGATTTTCATTGATGATTACTCCACGGAAGCATGAGTGTATCCACTTAAGGTGAAGTCCAAAGTGTTTTTGTGCTATGGGCAAAAATGTCTCAAAAATGTACTACGGGCACCTTCCATTCCCATAGAGGGGGGGAGTATGTGCCTCTTGAATTGAATGCATTTTTGGCTAATCATGAGATAAAATAGGAATGTATAGTCCCATCTATAAAACTAAGAAAAATGGTTTTGCTGAGAGGAAAAATAGGTATCTGATAGAAATGGCACTTGTATGGTCAAAAGTCAAGCTTTACCACATTTGTTTTGGTTTGAGTCTATTATGTAAGCCACTTATGTACTTAAAACATGTGTCCCACAAAAGCTTTACAGTCTATGACTCCTTATGAATCATGACATGATAGAAAGCCTTCTATTGAGCACATATGCATTTTTGGTTGTTTGGCTTATGCTTTGGTTCCACAAAAACAACACAGAAAATTAGATGATAAGGTTGGCAAATGCATCTTTTTTTTTGTAATAGTGCTAAAATAAAAGGTTACAGGTTGTATCATCTATAAACAAAGTGTATATTGGTCTCATGAGATGTTGTGTTTGTGGAAGATTTTGTTCAGCCTTGCTGTCATGACCTAGAGACAATAATGTAAGCTCACAGGACTTATGAAACTTTGTTGCCTCTTTTCAGTGGTGGAAGTTATATTAATGCAATTCCAATGAGGCAAATTTACAACTGTGGGAAATGTTACAGATCAGCCTATTACTGATGCAGAGATGTAATGAAGTACTTGATGAGAAAGGGTTGAGAATGAGCAGGCTATAGAGGTTTATTTTGATATTTATTTAGCCAAATTGGTGAGTCGG
>NW_028221436.1:1048223-1068830 GCF_014529385.1 Adiantum capillus-veneris
TCTCAGCCCACAAGCGAGAGCTGGTTGATAGAGCAAGGAATGGACTAGAGGAAGGGGAATTCCAGCCCTCGATGATAGAGGAAATCAAGGTCATTAAGGAGCAGGTACGGATGATCAAAGAGGAGGAGAAAACAGAATGTGGTAAAGACGTCTTTGTGGATGGATGTGATCACAAAGACATAGAAGAAGGCGGATGAGGCTGAGAAATGGATAGAAGTCGCTAAGAAAGGGAAAGGGAAAGAAATCACATATGTCCCCACTCCTACAATCATCAACATGACTCTAGAAGAAGAGTAGCGAAGGAAAACTAGAGCTTTGCACATACGAGTAACGGTCTAAAAGACCAAGATGATGTGGAAGGGGAAGTCAAAGAACTTCTCCACATGATGGGTAGTGAGGCTACTCATACAAAGGCATGGAGGGTAGGGAAGAAGACACAAGGAAATGGGGAGACTTCAAAGGAGAGAGCTTTAATCATGCGTTTTTTATCCATGGAGGCAAAGGACTCTTGAAGAGGCGTCTACACTAAAGAAAACATGCATATTCTCGTTGTAATCCAAATGAGCGCTTCAACAATAACCAGTTGCTTGATAGATTCATTAGGGGGTTACGACATGAGGATATCTACAATGGCCTAGTGATTAGAGGTATCATCACTTGGAAAGCAGTCACCATCAATGCGATCCAATTGGAGGATAATTTAATGATTCAAGGAGAAAGAGTGTCTGTTGAGCCTAAATCACTCTCACACAGCTTGCGCATATGAGAGGGTAATGCCAGAGATTCAAGCGGCAAGGGAGAAGGGAAAGACGGCCTTCTACAGAGATGGTCGGGTGGTGATTGTAGAGCAGCGCTCCACATGACGGTGTGAGACCTATGGGACCACACTCAAAGTTGCCACCTGGAATTGTAATGGATCTATGCGCCTTGATGCGGGTGCTTTCGAGGATGTTGTTTTACAGGAAGAGACATCGTCTTCTACTATGAGACACATCAGGCCCCTGGGCAGTCTATACCTCACATTAGTGATATAGATGGGAGACAGCTTGTAGAAGGACATGTTCAGAGCGCTTGAGGGCGGGGCTCAAGAGGAGTGGCAGTGTTATTCAGGGAGGAGTTGTTAGCCATTGATACATATTGCCCGCAAGAGGAGCAAGCTTGGTGTGGCTGAGGGAGCAGCAAGAGGGGCTGCGCCTTAATCAGTCTTCCATAGTAGAGTGACAAGCTCTACTGGTGTTTGGGAGACGTCCTCTCCGCAAACTTGATCTAAGCATGCATACTACTTCATTTTTGTGCACCAAATAAAGAAAAAGAGAGTCTTATAGGACAAAATTTTGTTCATTTTTAACATTTTGTAGATTTACTTACTCTTGAAATCATTGTAAGCATTGACAAGGTTTAGGTTATCCTTTAATTGTATGCCTTGCATCCATCTAGCATCTTCAAAGGATAATTCTTAACTTAATAAGATATCGTCGGATAGTCTTACCGCCTCTTAGTACCTTGTCTTCATGTCGGAGAATGGACTAGGGCTGCAGCACCTCTTCTTGGTCCTCGATCTCCGGTGGGTCTTCAATAGTTGGTTCTTGAGGTGGCTCTCCTTTGTAAGGCTTTATTAGGCTCACATGAAAAGCATTGTGTATGAGCCAATGATTGGGCACTTGAGTTGATAGGCCATCTCTTTGATTGGCCTAAGACTCTGAAAGGGACCATAGTACCTTTTTGCTAGTTTAGCATAGTACTTTTGGTGACCCGTAGGATTCTTGCCCGTTGTGTGCCTTAACCGAGCCTTGGGAAACTTTAACAAGACCCAATCGTTTTCTTTCAAGGCTTGGGCTCTTCTGTGCTTGTCAGCAGCAGCCTTTTGCCTTTTCGTGTGAGATAGAGATAGCATCCTTAATCTTTTGGAAAGATTATTGTAGGTCTCGGATATACTCATCTGCAGCGAAGATCTTCCATGTACCTTAAGTAGAAGGGACTTTTTGATCTTCCCTCAATTACCTCGCCTCGAAATTCGCGTGGACCCGTGGAGTATGTACAGTGTTATAGTAAGCATACTCCACTAAGGGTAAGTACTTCTCCCATTGGGATCTTTGATCTACTTCCGTTACATAGGCTTTTAGTAGATCCAGAATGGTTAGGTTAGCTATTTCACTTTGGCCATGAGTTTGTAGATGATAGGCCGAAGAGAGTTTAGCCTTGTTCCTAAATTCTCAAAGAGACCCTTCCAAAAATTACTGGTCATTCTAGGATCTCTATCCGACACTATGGACATGGGCAAGCCATGGTACTTGAAATTTGTGAAATAAAGAGGGTTGCCATTTGATGGGCTTTGATAGTCTTTTTGACAGGTATAAAATGGGCTTGTTTACTAAACCTGTCTACTATCGTCCATATTCCCGTATTCCCATGGATAGACTATCCTATTTGATGATAGCCACTTTTTAGGTCAACCCTACTGAAGTAGGTCGATCCTTGTAGCTTATCAAATAGGTATCTTCTACCCGTGGAACGGGAAACCTATTCTTGATAGTGATCCTATTTAGTGCTCTATAGTCGACACACATACGATATGTGCCGTCTTTCTTTTGCACTAATAGCACAGGTGAGCAAAATGGAGATGAGCTTGGACTAACCATACCCTTCTCAACTAACTCATGCACTTGCCGCATAATCTCCTCTTGTTGAGCTTGAGAAACTCTATAAGGAGGTTTATTAGGCGGTGAACTTCCTGGAAGAAGTTCAATTGCATGGTCATCATTACCTCGTTTAGGAGGTAGCTCACAAGGGATGTCGTCATTATAAACATCTTGAAACCCCTTGAGAAATTGGATAACTCTAATTCCTTTTGGTTGCTTTTATTTTCTTTTGCTAAAGCATTAGGTTCATTTTGAGAGTCTTTAACAAAAAATCATGTACACGGAAATAGAGCTCTTTATTGACTTGTTGAAAGCTGGTGTATGTACAATGGGGATGGTGTTACCCATTTCCTTAGCATCTATATACATGTCTTTTTCCCTGAACTTAAAGGAGATTCTCCTTTCAGGAAATTTAACATCGGCAGCCAGGCGGTCAAACCATGGTGCCCCTAGGATTACATCCTCATGCTTGAGAGGAGAGATTAAAGAAGTCCTCTTTGTCCACATAGCCTTGGACATGAAGCCTCAATTTCCCGATTAAGGGAGTGACTGAAGCTTCTTGCCCCTTGAAGGCACTGTCTGCGGGTAGGACATCTCCCATCTTGTAGGATTGTATTCCTAGCTTGGTGGCCAACTCTATAGATATAAAATTGTGAGTAGAACCAGGGTCAAAGAGAAATAAGCATCATGTTCTCTTACGTTTCCCCAAGCATGCATAGAGGAGAGGGTTGCCATTTGATGGGCTTTGATAGTCTTTTTGACAGGTATAAAATGAGCTTGTTTACTAAACCTGTCTACTATCGTCCATATTCCCATATTCCCATGGATAGACTTAGGCAATCCAAAGACAAAAATCCATGGATATGCTCTCCCATGGTGAATTAGCGATTGGCAAGGGGTTGAAGCAATCCAAGTTGCTTCCCTCTATCAAATTTTGTCTTTTGGCATACCACACATTGGAAACATACTCTTATATGTTAACTTTCATGGTAGGCCAATAGAAATGTGTTTCAATTCCCTTTAAGGTAGACTGAATCCCTCTATGCCCCGCATAAGGTGGAGCATGAGATTCATACATTACTTTTTCACGTAGTGAGTTAGTAACGCATAGTCTATTGCCATAGAGAAGATAACCATCTTGTAAAGTAAATGGTTCTTCTTTCTTCCCTAATGGAAGGGCTGAAATCACATCTCTAAAATCGGGATCAATAGCATACTCATCTAACATCGAAGATAGATCATTGTGAGTTGCTATGGAAACCGCATTCACTCTCGGCCGTCTTGAGAGTGCATCAGCTACTTGATTATGCTTGCCAGCAATGTGAGCAATATGAAAATGAAATTGCGAAAGGAAATTTTCCCACCTCATTTTTTTGTCAGAGAGCTTGGTCTGCGTCATGAAGTACTTAAGCTTTGGTGATCCGTTCGCAGAATGAAAGGAGTCCCCAATAAATAGTGCTTCCATGAGTCTAAGGCATGTAGAACTGCAAGGAGTTCCTTTTCGTATATGCCTAGAGCTTGCTCAACAGGGTCGAGCCTTCGACTCTCATAGCCTAAGGCGTGCCCTTCTTGGAGCAAAATAGCTCCAAGACAATCACCACAAGCATCGCATTGCACCTCAAATGGTTTTGAGAGATCCGGTAGTGTAAGCACAGGTTGAGAGATAAGCTTTTCGAAAGCATTGTTCTCCTTAGCAGACCATGTATACCTAACGCTTTCTTTGTTAGGTCATGTAATGGTCCAGCAATTTGTGAGAGAACTTTTCTATGAAGCGTCTATAGTATGCACACATACCTATGAACCTTCTTAGTTCATGAAGATTCCTTGGTTTAGGCCATCCTTTTATTACCTCTTAGTCAAGCCAATTACAATTAAGCAGCATAAGTGATAGCCTTCTGACATGTGTCCCCCTTTCCCCTTTTGTGACAGCTTTAGGTAATTAAATATTTAAACTAAACTCTCATATGGATCCATTTGGATGCAATCTGATAATGTGACCTAAATACTGAATCTCTTGCAAGAAAAATTCACTTTTCTTTCGATTAACATAAAGTTTATTCTCTCTTAAAACTTGAAATATTACCTGGAGGTGTTGCTTGTGTTCCTCCAATGAATTAGAGTAGATGATAATATCATCAAAGAACACTCCAGTGAAGGTTCGATGAGGCCTGAACAGCTTCTCCATCAAGCGGTTGATGAATGTAGTTGGTGCATTGGTCAAGCCAAAAGGCATGACAATGTATTCGTAAAGACCAAATGTAGTACGAAATGCGGTCTTTACAATGTCTTGATCAACTATCCTTATTTGATGATAGCCACTCTTTAGGTCAACCCTACTGAAGTAGGTCGATCCTTGTAGCTT
This sequence comes from Adiantum capillus-veneris, assembly GCF_014529385.1. Classification (NCBI taxonomy): domain Eukaryota; kingdom Viridiplantae; phylum Streptophyta; class Polypodiopsida; order Polypodiales; family Pteridaceae; genus Adiantum; species Adiantum capillus-veneris. The sequence continues at coordinate 1,053,225 of NW_028221436.1, forward strand.
ATCAAATAGGTCTTCTACCCGTGGAACGGGAAACCTATTCTTGATAGTGATCCTATTTAGTGCTCTATAGTCGACACACATACGATATGTGCCGTCTTTCTTTTGCACTAATAGCACAGGTGAGAAAAATGGAGATGAGCTTGGCCTAACCATACCCTTCTCAACTAACTCATGCACTTGCCGCATAATCTCCTCTTGTTGAGCTTGAGAAACTCTATAAGGAGGATTATTAGGCGGTGAATTCCTGGAAGAAGTTCAATTGCATGGTCATCATTACCTCGTTTAGGAGGTAGCTCACAAGGGATGTCGTCAATAAAACCATCTTGAAAACCCTTGAGAAAATTGGATAACTCTAATTCCTTTTGGTTGCTTTTATTTTCTTTTGCTAAAGCATTAGGTTCATTTTGAGAGTCTTTAAAAAAAATCATGTACACGGAAATAGAGCTCTTTATTGACTTGTTGAAAGCTGGTGTATGTACAATGGGGATGGTGTTACCCATTTCCTAAGCATCTATATACATGTCTTTTTCCCTGAACTTAAAGGAGATTCTCCTTTCAGGAAATTTAACATCGGCAGCCAGGCGGTCAAACCATGGTGCCCCTAGGATTACATCCTCATGCTTGAGAGGAGAGATAAAGAAGTCCTCTTTGTCCACATAGCCTTGGACATGAAGCCTCAATTTCCCGATTAAGGGAGTGACTGAGGCTTCTTGCCCCTTGAAGGCACTGTCTGCGGGTAGGACATCTCCCATCTCGTAGGATTGTATTCCTAGCTTGGTGGCCAACTCTATAGATATAAAATTGTGAGTAGAACCAGGGTCAAAGCGAATAAAATCATCATGTTCTCTTACCTTTCCCCAAGCATGACATAGAGGAGATCCTTTGTGGTGAGTTTGGTGAGTCTCCTCCTCTGGATTTCAACCAACGAAGCTCTAGGAGGATCTTGCGCGGTTGTTCTTTTGGGGACAAGCGCGGTACGCATGCCCTTGTTCGCTGCACTTGTCTACATATTTGTGGATAGTTGGGAGAGAGCTTTAAGCTTCGCATTCGATGACTTTTTCTTTGACATCGGTGGGCAAAAACTGCTTCATAATGGAAGCTCTTGATGGCCCCCCCTTTGGATCCCTATTTTCCCTCCTTTGGATCCCTACTGTGACCGATCAGCTAGCTTAACCAATATTCTATTCGATGACCCTTGAAGTGGACCAATGAGAATTAAGCTAGAGTAAATCTAGTTTAATTAATTTAAAAACATTTAATAAAAGAAACCAATGAGAATTAAGTCTCCTAGAAGACTATTGGGCAGTCTCCCAAGGGGTCCAATGAGCATTCAGGAGCCCCATGGCTTGCCTGATTCCTATTGTCCAGGAGGCAAAGGGGTCCAATGAGAGTTTAGTTTAATTATTTAATTACCTAAAGCTCTCACAAAAAGGGAAAGGGAGACACATGTCAGAAGGCTATCACTTATGCTGCTTAATTGTAATTGGCTTGACTTGGGGAGGGCCAATGAGGCTTCAGCAAGAGCAATTAGCAAGAGGGCTCGCCCCAAGAGTGAGAGAGGGGCCTGATTTTTGCAAGGCATTATCACACACACACTCACACAAGCTCATGTGTGAAGAAAGAGAAGACTATCTCTTCCCCAGCTTTATGGAGAACTCATCACCTACTCCAAGCTTGTGAGATAGAAGCCTACATCAACACTCTCTTGGCATGTGGATGCAACTCCAACCAAGATCCAAGCTTCAATGCATGCTCATCTCCTCTACCAAGCTAATTACTAAGCTAAGCTATGCTACATATGAGTGATTATGTGAGGAGATGTACATCTTTCTCGTAAGATACTCCTTCTTCCTCTCAATCTACTCTCATACCCTGCTAGCTCTCACCATCTTCGAAGGTGTGTGAGGTCTTGGGTCTGAGAACGGGGATAATTCAAGTTGTGTTTGTTAAGTGTTTTGCTTAGTGCATGAAGCTTCCATCTTCATTGCACTAGCTAGTCTTGAAGGAACACAAAGAATCGTATTGTAAAATGTCTCTCTTGATGGGGAGAAACCATAATACAAAGCCTTTTGGAGGGGGGACCGGCTCCATGAAAATCCGGTCCTCAACTGTTGTCAATAGCTTAATTTCTCTCTCTTTTGAAAGTATTCTCGATGCTACCTAACTAGGTGTTATGCTTTTTGTTGCTCTCTCCACCCAAGCACTCTTGTAATTCTCATTACGAATCTATTCTAATGAAATGCCCACTATGTTCATAATAATTTCCGATACACATAAGTTATTAGGCCATTAAATGTTACATTTAAGACTTCCAAAATACTAAGGTTCCAAAATTCAAAGGTTGTGTCCAAAGGTCAACGCTAGGGAAAACTGGATGCTTTGTGTGTGCCCTAAAAGTCTTTGCACATCCCTACATGGGAGGGGGCGATCCCTAAAGGTAGGGGATGAGAGAGAAAGCCACACACACACACACACACTCCCTTTACACAAGGGAATGAGGGACACATGTCAGCTCCCTAGGCCAGATGCCCACAAGGTGTGCCCAATTTCTATTGGATGACACTTGAAGTGGACCAATGAGAATTAAGCTAGAGTCAATCTAGTTTAATTAATTTAAAAACATTTAATAAAAGAAACCAATGAGAATTAAGTCTCCTTTCAAGAAATTTAACATCGGCAGCCATGCGGTCAAACCATGGTGCCCCTAGGATTACATCCTCATGCTTGAGAGGAGACATAAAGAAGTCCTCTTTGTCCACATAGCCTTGGACATGAAGCCTCAATTTCCCAATTAAGGGAGTGACTGAAGCTTCTACCCCTTGAAGGCACTGTCTGCGGGTAGGACATCTCCCATCTCGTAGGATTGTATTCCTAGCTTGGTGGCCAACTCTATAGATATAAAATTGTGAGTAGAACCAGGCTCAAAGAGAATAAAAGCATCATGTTCTCTTACCTTTCCCTAAGCATGGCATAGAGGAGATACTTTGTGGTGAGTTTGGTGAGTCTCCTCCTCTGGGACTTCAACAAGGAAGCTCTAGGAGGATCTTGGCGGTTGTTCTTTTTGGCACAGGCGCGGTACGCATGCCTTGTTCGCCGCACTTGAAACACCGGTTATCCTTACGATAATGCTCAAGCTCTTCAGGAGAGAGTTTATTCTTACCTTTGTAAACTCCCTTCTCTTTAGCTTTGTTGGAGTTGCCCTTAGGAGACTTTTGGATCAAATTGATGGCAAAAGTGAAATAGCTAACCTAACCCTTCTCAATCTACTAAAAGCCTATGTAACGGAAGTAGATCAAAGATCCCAATGGGAGAAGTACTTACCCTTAGTGGAGTATGCTTACAATAACACTGTACATACTTCCACGGGAAAAGCACCTTTCGAGGTAATTGAGGGAAGATCAAAAAGTCCCTTGCTACTTAAGGTACATGGGAAGATCTTCGCTGCAGATGAGTATAGCCGAGACCTACAAGAATCTTTCCAAAAGATTAAGGATGCTATCTCTATCTCATAGCAAAGGCAAAAGGTTGCTGCTAACAAGCACAGAAGAGCCCAAGCCTTTAAAGAAAACGATTGGGTCTTGTTAAAGTTTCCCAAGGCTCGATTAAGGCACACAACGGGCAAGAATCCTACGGGTCACCAAAAGTACTATGCTAAACTAGCAAAAAGGTACTATGGTCCCTTTCAGATTCTTAGGCCAATCAATGAGATGGCCTATCAACTCAAGTTGCCCAATCATTGGCTCATACACAATGCTTTTCATGTGAGCCTATTAAAGCCTTACAAAGGAGATCCGCCTCAAGAACCAACTATTGAAGACCCACCGGAGATCGAGGACCAAGAAGAAGTGCTGCAGCCGAGTCCATTCTCCGACATGAAAACAAGGTACTAAGAGGCGGTAAGACTATCAGACGATATCTTATTATGTTTAAGAATTATCCTTTTGAAGATGCTAGATGGATGCAAGGCATACAATTAAAGGATAACCTAAACCTTGTCAATGCTTACAATGCTTCCCAAGAGTAAGCAAATCTACAAAATGTTAAAAATGAACAAAATTTTGTCTTATAAAACTCTATTTTTCTTTATTTGTGCACAAAAATGAAGTAGTACGCATGCTTAGATCAAGTTTGTGGAGACGACGTCTCCCAAACACCAAGTAGAGCTTGTCACTCTACTATGGAAGACTGATACGGCTACTGTGCAGACATGCTTGCGGCAGCCTCAGGCTCTCAAGTGCCAAATGGACTAGTCATCCATTGTGGAATGATGTCGTAGGGTAACATAGGGATCCTCTACCCGCTAAGAAAAGGACTCATGAACATGCTTTAACTTCTCTATACCATAGTCGAGGACGACTATGATTTCAAGAGAGAGGTAATGTCATAATAATCAATATCTAATTGTCCTAAATGATTTTCTCATATTAAACTGATCATTTAATGTGGGGAAGGCCAGGGCAGGAGAAAAAGCTAGAATATTGGTTAAGCTAGCAGACCGGCCATAGTAGGGATCCAAAGGAGGAAAATAGGGATCCAAAGGGGGGGCCATCTGCAAAAGAGCCATGTGCAACAATGGGCTAAAAAGACCCTAAGGTTCAGCCCATTAAGACTTCCAAAATGCTAAGGTTCCAAAATTCAAAGGTTGTGTCCAAAGGTCAACCCTACGGAAAATTGGATGCTTTGTGTGTGCCCTAAAAGTATTTGCACATCCTACATGGTAGGGGGTGAGCCCTAAAGGTAGGGGATGCGAGAGAAAGCCACACACACACACACACACACACAGGCTCCCTTTACACAAAGGGAATGAGGGACACATGTCAGCTCCTTAGGCCAGATGCCCACAAGGTGTGCCCAATTTCTATTGGATGACCCTTGAAGTGGACCAATGAGAATTAAGCTAGAGTAAATCTAGTTTAATTAATTTAAAAACATTTTATAAAAGAAACCAATGAGAATTAAGTCTCCTAGAAGACTATTGGGCAGTCTCCCAACGGGTCCAATGAGCATTCAGGAACCCCAAGGCTTGCCTGATTCCTATTGGCCAGGAGGCAAAGGGGTCCAATGAGAGTTTAGTTTAATTCTTTTATTACCTAAAGCTATCACAAAAGGGGAAAGGGGGACACATGTCAGAAGGCTATCACTTATGATGCTTCATTGTATTTGGCTTGACTTGGGGAGGGCCAATGAGGCTTCAGCAAGAGCAATTAGCAAGAGGGCACGCCCAAGAGAGAGAGGGGCTGATTTTTGCAAGGCATTATCACACACACACACACACACAAGCTCATGTGTGAAGAAAGAGAAGACTATCTCTTCCCCAGCTTTAATGGAGAACTCATCACCTACTCCAAGCTTGTGAGATAGAAGCCTACATCAACACTCTCTTGGCATGTGGATGCAAATCCAACCAAGAGCCAAGCTTCAATGCATGCTCATCTCCTCTACCAAGCTAATTACTAAGCTAAGCTATGCTACATATGAGTGATTATGTGAGGAGATGTACATCTTTCTCGTAAGATACTCCTTCTTCCTCTCAATCTACTCTCATACCCTACTAGCTCTCACCATCTTCGAAGGTGTGTGAGGTCTTGGGTCTGAGAACGGGGATAATTCAAGTTGTGTTTGTTAAGTGTTTTGCTTAGTGCATGAAGTTTCCATCTTCACTGCACTATCTAGTCTTGAGGGAACACAAAGAATTGTATTGTACAATGTCTCTTTGATGGGAGAAACCATACTACAAAGCCTTTTGGGGGGGGACCGGCTCTATGCAAATCCGGTCCTCAACTGGTATCAATAGCTTAATTTCTTTCTCTTTTGAAAGTATTGTTCATGCTATCTAACTAGGTGTTATGCTTTTTGTTGCTCTCTCCACCCAAGCACTCTTGTAATTCTCATTAGGAATCTATTCTAATGAAATGTCCACTATGTTCATGCTAATTTCCGCTACACATAAGTTATTAGGCTGATACCAATGTAACATTTAATGGCCTAATAACTTATGTGTAGCGGAAATTAGCATGAACATAGTGGGCATTTCATTAGAATAGATTCCTAATGAGAATTACAAGAGTGCTTGGGTGGAGAGAGCAACAAAAAGCATAACACATAGTTAGATAGCATCAACAATACTTTCAAAAGAGAGAGAAATTAAGCTATTGACAACATTTGAGGACCGGATTTGCATGGAGCCGGTCCCCCCTCCAAAAGGCTTTGTATTATGGTTTCTCCCATCAAGAGAGACATTGTACAATACAATTCTTTGTGTTCCTTCAAGACTAGCCTAGTGCAATGAAGATGGAAGCTTCATGCACTAAGCAAAACACTTAACAAACACAACTTGAATTATCCCCGTTCTCATACCCAAGACCTCACACACCTTCGAAGATGGTGAGAGCTAGCAGGGTATGAGAGTAGATTGAGAGGAAGAAGGAGTATCTTACGAGAAAGATGTACATCTCCTCACATAATCACTCATATGTAGCATAGCTTAGCTTAGTAATTAGCTTGGTAGAGGAGATGAGCATGCATTGAAGCTTGGCTCTTGGTTGGATTTGCATCCACCTGCCAAGAGAGTGTTGATGTAGGCTTCTATCTCACAAGCTTGGAGTAGGTGATGAGTTCTCCATTAAAGCTTGGGAAGAGATAGTCTTCTCTTTCTTCACCATGAGATTGTGTGAGTGTGTGTGTGATAATGCCTTGCAAAAATCAGCCCCCTCTCTCTCTTGGGCGAGCCCCCTTGCTATTTGCTCTTCCTGCAGCCTCATTGGCCCTCCCCAAGTCAAGCCAATTACTATTAAGCAGCATAAGTGATAGCCTTCTGACATGTGTCCCCCTTTCCCCTTTTGTGAGAGCTTGAGGTAATTAGATAATTAAACTAAACTCTCATTGGACCCCTTTGCCTCCTGGCCAATAGGAATCAGGCAAGCCATGGGGCTCCTGAATGCTCATTGGACCCTTGGGAGACTGCCCAATAGTCTTCTAGGAGACTTAATTCTCATTGGTTTCTTTTATTAAATGTTTTTAAATTAATTAAACTAGATTTACTCTAGCTTAATTCTCATTGGTCCACTTCAAGGGTCATCGAATAGAATATTGGTTAAGCTAGCTGATCGGTCACAGTAGGGATCCAAAGGAGGGAAAATAGGGATCCAATGGGGGGGCCATCAAGAGCTTCCATTATGAAGCAGTTTTTGGCCACCGATGTCAAAGAAAAAGTAGTCATCGAATGGCGAAGCTTAAAGCTCTCTCCCAATGAATCTATCCACAAATATGTAGACAAGTTTTGGGACGTACAACTCAAAGCCACTGTCTTCAAAAGTTGGATTTTGGAGAGCAAAAGAAACAATTTTGTGCGGGCTTAACCGAAGAAATGGCGGAGTATGTCAACTCCTTAAGACCACGTACCATATCGGCGGTAATACACCACACTATGGTCGCCTCTCGAATCAATTTCCGAACGGGGGCAAAAAGAAATAATAAGCCCTCGGAAAACAAGGGTTCCAATGAGCCTAAGGGGATCCGGGGACGGGCGTGCTTAGCGCTTGAAGGAAACCTTTAGTAGAGCCACTCGCTCTGAACATGGAGCTAATGATGTAAATGAGGGGGGTGGAGAAGTACATTCCCTATTCATGACCAACGTAGACCCTATGCCCTTAGAGAGTGTGCACGTGAATACTTCATTCACTACACCCCCTAACTCTTAAGAGCTATTCCCCTCCGAGGTCAGATTACCTGATGGTAGAAGCCTTGCTAAAGTATAAGAGGTTGAGCAATATATCATCGCGGCTAGGGAAAAGGAAATTGAGAGCTTACGCAAGGCGGAGCAACGAAGAGAGTTAAAAGCAAAATCTCCTATGTCAATATCTTGCTAGGAGAGCAATCGAGTGCTCCAAAATTAGCGACAACTAAGGGTCAACCCATAGAGAGCCACATTGCATCTAGTTCAAAGGACACCCCTAGCACCTCAAGCCTAGATGGAGCGTTCCTAAATGAGAACTGGGAGTATGAACTACAAACGAAAACTCTAACTAACCTATAAACAGATTACACCTATCATGTAGGTTGGTTAGATGTCCTACAATCCACAATGGGTGCTACTAGTGTGGAGGATCGACAACAAAGAGTTTGTGAGGTCATCCATAGAGTCATTGAGCTAGAGAGACAGAACAAGGGGATCCACATGCCTTCAACGGGTCTCATGAGATTCTTGAATACAGGGAAGGCTAAACAACTAACCTTATCGCAAATGGAGACTCCTCGATAAGTCCGATGGATCCCCCATATGTTGTTTTGCCAAGGGTCTCAGTGCAATCTGAGCCTACAAGTGATAGCTTTACTTTTCTAAGTCTAGCTCATCTTTCCCTTGATGACACCACGGAAACCATGCCTACCCCAATGATATTCATGCCAAGAAACACGCCATGGACCTCATTTGTTAGTAAAGCACCGCTACATGGTAGCTCAATGCCTGCAACAATACCTACAAGTGTGTACCAATCGTATACACCCATGGGGCCTCGTACTCATGTAGTCCCTACCCCTCCCATTGTTTCAACAACCTATGCTCCACAACCACAACACCCAAGTTCTTATTTCCATGGGACTCTATCGGCTAGCATTAGCATGTCACATCAGACGTCTGCTATGCCTAGGGCCACACATATGAACTTTGGGCCACCACATGGCACAACATCGTACCCAACGTGGAACCCAAGGGCTTCCTATGCACCAAGCCCAATGCCAATATTTACTCCACATGTAGTCTCTGGAGCACCTTCACCCACGATGCCTACTCACTTAGGTGACTTGGCAACATTTGCTCAAGCTATTGGTCGATCTATTGCTGAGAATATGCGTAACATGCCTGATAGAGAGCCTAGAAGTAAGGCAGTACAAATAGCCAAGCTCACACAAAAATTTACTGGAGACGGGGATGTGAGAAAGCATATCGAAGTGTTTGAACAAATATGCAATTCTCTAGGAGAATACAATGACCTGCATAAGAGTAATGCTTTAAGCCTAACCTTAAGTAGGAAGGTAGGGAATTGGTATAGAACCCTAAGGGTGGAAGAAAAAACAAATTACCCTACTCTTAGGAGATTGTTCTTGAAAGAATACATATGAGAGGGAGTGCTTTGGGGTGTAGCCTCTCAGCTCCAGAAAGCCTAACGAGAGGAAGGAGAGTCGGTGAGAGACTTTATTAGTCGCTTGAAGCATTTGAATTCTCGTTGTAATCCAAATGAGCGCTTCAATAATAATCAATTGCTTGACAGATTCATTAGGGGATTACGACATGAGGATATTTACAATGGTCTAGTCATTAGAGGTATCACCACTTGGAAGCAATCACCACACAATGCAATCCAATTGGAGGATAATTTAATGATTCAAGGAGAAAGAGTGTCTATTGAGCCTAAATCTATTAGCTCGCAAGCATCGGGGCATCAGCCAATGACCCTAAAGTCTATTGCTAAGGAGCCAAAGATATATGAGATGACTTTAGCAGATCTCAGGGCTATTCAAGAGAGTCTTAGAGACAATCGTGCTCCACAAAACAATCATATGTATCCAAGAAGGGAGCAACAATGGTGCTCAGTATGCTATGGACCACATAGTACCAGTGAATGCCCTACTTTTAGAGTAAAATTCAATGGGAACTGCAATGCCTGTGGGAGGTATGGTCATCAAGCTAAGGATTGCATAGTATTTAAGCACGCGATGACTAGTAGACCAACCTTAGCATGGACATACACACCTTTTGTGCCTGCATTGATGTCGGCCCCACCTCTTGAACAAACAGCACAACACATGGTCCCTATGGCCCAAAATGTTGTTCAAACAACACCCTTACCACCTCCAGTGCTAGGACTGCAACCACCACATCCGAGAATTACTTCTGTGAATCAAGTGGGTTGTGAGTCATCTATGGCTTGTTTGGAAGGCTGTGAGGAAGATATAGACCCTAATATTGCCTATGGGATGGATGCGCTTGAAGAAAGTCCACAATACTACATGGAGGACTATTGGGGACAAGTCAAACCTGTCTATCAAGTAGCTACTCTTGCGGCAAGAGGCCAAAATATCAATTACACTGCTAAGAGACCACCTCTTCAATGCTATGAGTGTGGAGGTCCGTATCAGGTGGCCGAGTGTCCTATTAGGCTACAAAAGAACGCCACACTAATGCAAACCAATCAAGCGAGCACGTCTACAATATCGATACTCATGTGTAATCGATGTGGCATAGATCATTTGATTGCCCAATGTCCAAATAATCCAAATGCACCAAAGATCACGCCATTAAACTTGATTGAGGTTACCGAGGAGCCATCACAAAGTACACATGTGGTACCAGTAAATGTACTCACACGATCGATGCTCCAAAAACAAAATTATATTTTTGAGGAAAGAGACACGGCATCAATTGCCCAATCTCAGAAAAAGAAGAAAACACGAAGGAAGAGATCGCAAAAAGCAGCGAAGTCAGACCCCAATTCAAAGACCAACATAGGGACTAGCGACGACCCCATATATATGAACGACGCTGAAGAGGATTCTGATTTAGGTGAAACCATGGAGACCAAAACGACCACTAAGATAGAAACAACAAGGAAGATCTTCATGAGCCACAATGGCCAGGATCCAAGAAGAAGATGGGAACTTATCCAAACCTACAGAGGAGATCGAGTGAGTCAAGCAATTAAGGAGTTTGGTAGAAGATACAAAGGGATCTAGAACCAGCACCTAGGCAGATCCAGATTACAGACATCGTGTTCCCTACACAACAACAACCTCACCAAGTCCATATACCCTAGCTATACTAGTGTCATCCAAGAAGAAAGTGACTTAAATTCATGGGAAAGTGGGCGTACTCACTTCTTCATGGAAAGAATGTTTACAGAGGGACTACTTGATCCTATCAAAGAAATGGAGATCCCATCTTCCCCACGTCAAGGGGCTGAAGCCCAAAAGGTGCCGGTTAAACATTGCAAATTGATGGATTTCATGTCTTTAGAGGTTAGAACCACCATCATGTCCAAACTATATAAAGATCCTAAGCTAGTCTCAGCTCTTCGAGCCTTCCTCAATGGAGAACTGAAGTTTGGGCTACCACAAATTGCACAGATGGATGGAGATGGGGAGATGCCAATAGAGGGGGAACACTTAGATCCACAACCCAACCTAGATGAGAACCTTGTTATAGAAATACATGCTAACAAGTTGGGACAATACTTTGAGGGTGATGAATCCAATGCAAACATACCAATCACTACTAAGGGATTAACCGTGAAGGGAATCCTTGATGCTGGCGCTGGGGTCAGCATTGTGACTAAAAATTGATGGGAAACTATGGGAAGACCTCACCTTGCAACCACAACCATAGTAGTGAAGATGGCCAATGGGTCTATTGTTAAACCTATTGCTAGAAGATCTAAAGATCAAGGTCTTTGGAAATAAAATAAAAGTTACCTTCATTGTTATGGATTTCTCCAAGCACACTATGGCATATGAGATGATCTTAGGACGTCCTTTCATGAGGAAAGAAAAAATGGTGCATGACTGGTAAAAAACCATGTCTACTTGCAGTTCCAAGATTCTGTTATTCAAGTAGATCTTGTAACTGGTCGAGCAGATCCTCTAGGAAATAGTGATAGCCATTTTTTGGCTCTCTGTGATGCCATAGTGAGTTATCCCCCCCTATCAAATCACTCAAACACTGTGGTTACCCTCACCCTTTCACTGTATATAGGTGCGCGTGAGTTAGGGGACTTTTCCCATATCTCCTTACTGAAATAAAAAACCCTCAATTAGCTAGGCATTGGGCTAGTTGAGCCAAAAAATAAATTAAAATATAAAAAATATAAGTATATTATGGCCCATGCATATGTAAATATTTCTTTGTATATAGGGCCTAAATAAAAGATTTTTTCATAATTATTTTGGTATTTATTTAAATATTTTTACCTAGGTGTGTGTTATTTATGCTCTGTACATTGCCTCACCATTACCACAATTTTTCTTACCATTTTTCATACTCTTTATTCCATATAGAAATATTTTCATGTACGCTTCTCTTATATTTGGTGTAACTCCACCCCAACAAAAATCCAAAAAAAACTAGTTTTATTTATGTGTATATTTTTTCACTATTGTGATTTTTCCCTTCCTACATCTATTTTGTTTTTTTTCTAAAAAATTAGAACACCAAAAATATTTATCTTTTATTTTAGGTAGCCTCATAATGAGAGAGATTTCTTTTGACCCCTTTATATTTTTTCCACTTATATTATTTATATTTGACATGTACATATTTTTTAGACCCCTCAATATTTGATTTTCTTAGTTTTACTATTCACTTATATCATGATCTCAACAATATCTTCAATTATAGACCTACCAAATAAGGTCAAGGGTCGGTGGCATGCATACATGCACTATGGAGGGCTCACTCTTGGAGGTATTCAAAAGAATCATCCAAAGAAGGACCCCACAAGGACCTTGTGCAGTGGAAAAAACGATCGGTTTTGCTGAATTTTTAAAGTTCACTTGCTCTCCGAATTTGAAAAGGTGATACAAACAAAAGTTGTAGCTCGTGGGCTGAACTTTTGCCTCAAATTTTTTCATATTTTTTTGAGCTACGAGCTGTGTGAGCTATGATTTTATTAGTGGACCCCAGTTTTCCCATGCTATGCAACACACTCTCTCTTCCACTTTATCATTTTCCTCTTTCACACACACTTCTCCACTCATCATCCCCACCTCTCTCACCACTCCTCTCTGCACCCTACTCACCTTCTCCTCAACCTTGAAGAATAAGAGAAACCATGGTGAACTCATACCTCCCACACACAATTCCATTCCAAAATTGACCACCTAGTCTCATTTTTCCTCCTCCAAATTACCCATATCTATCAAAAAAACCACAAAATTCAGCCTCTTCTCTTAAAAGACAGCATCATGGTGGTTGATTACTCAGCTTCAATTACCTTGTCTCTCAAGGAAGGTCAAGAGTGGAGAAAAAATGTACCGTCAAAGCTAGTGGAAACCGTCAACAAGCGTCAAAATTGGCCCTACTCAAGACACTTGGAGCATCAACCTTGTAAGAAATCCACCTTTTCTTACCTCTTAAGAGTTTTTCTTCCTTATTTGTATCCTACATGGATACTCCCATTGTAAATATCCAATTCCATTTGTAAATTAATACTAACTCTACTAACACTAACCCACTATGAAAAGTCCTATCACCTCCATTTCTCTCCTCTCTCTTTCCCCACCAACTTCTTGATAATTCCAAGCAAAAGAAATTAGATAAATTGCTGAAAATCTAACCCAACCATGGTTAGAGAGTAGTAACCCTAGCCTTCAAAACTGCTATAAAAGGAGGGTGTAGCTAGCACAAAAGGGGGGGAGAAGAAAGAGCACTATGCTATAGCTTGAGAAGCCAAGCTCAACCTCTTGAGAAGGAGCTCTTGAGTGGAATCTCATTGGCATTAGGCATATGTATGTGTTGTATTAGGGGTGATTAGCAAGGGAACTCTATGCCATTGTAAGAGAGAGTGATCATTAAATTGAGAGTAGAAAATCTATCATTTCTCCTACTAGTGTAAGCCCAACATTTGCTGAATCAAGGAGGGTGAATTTGGACTAAGCATGGATACCTTGTCTCCCTTCCAACGTGAAGTCATGGACAATAATGATGTGTAAGTGTCTTGGTGTTTTATTTAAGTTCTTGATAGCTTGTCTCGGGTATTGTTATCAATTTAGCCATAAATCCCACATGCTGTAAGAGGGCGACAGGGTGGAGAGGACTCCCCTGGCCTTAAGACAGTGATTGGGGTGGCTTTTTTCTTGTGATGTGTTGTGGTCTAATTTACTCAGGCTATGTTGAACAAATACTAATCTCACTTTGATTGGTCATGACAGATTTGTAAGAAGGCATTAGTGCAACAAGCACCCCCTTCCCCCTTCTCTCTCTTTCTTAAATATATAGTTGTGTTTGCTTGATCATTGCCGATACGTTTCAAAGCAGCCCGAGCACTATCTCTCTCTCTCTCTCTCTCTCTTCTCTCTCTCTCTCTCTCTCTCTCTCTCTCTCTCTCTCTCTCTCTCTCTCTCGTGTTTTAGTGTGTGAGAGTGTTCCATTGGTGTTAGGGTTAGTGTAAATTCCTTGCTTGTTTGTGGGTTGCTCTAACGATTCTCCTCTTTTGCGTCCTAGTTCGCTCTTAAACTAGGTGGTGCCCTTGTGTAGTTGGGATTTGGCTGGGGTTTGTTGTTTTGGTTTGTGTTGTGTCGTGCCCCAGCCCCATTGAGCAGCACGGGGCCTTGAAGGGTGTCTAGAGGTTGCTCTTTATTTGCCCGCCCGGACCGCCTCAAATTGGGTTCCCCACTGAGGACACGGCTTGTGTATGTTTTGTGAAGGCTCAACCTTTAGCATAATCAAGTAGTTGCATGAATTCACGAGATTTGTATGATCCTTCATTCCCATTGCAAGCAAAAGGTACACATAATTGTTAGTACTAAGTTGCAATTTCAGCGAGTAATTCGTAGAAATTTTAGGTCCTCTAGGTTGGTAGAGATAAACGCATCAGTAAATCCTTTTATTTTGCCTCTCATTAGGTACGACCTTAGTTTGGACGTCTATATTTTTGTTTTGTTTTAAAATTAGGTCATGCATAGAATGGATAATGGCCCAGGAATACAGGTTTTTCCCTTTCATTTCACTCCACACATTAGAGTAAACATTGCAATTAGTAGAAAAATCCATTTTCAACAACGTATGGTATTCATGTTTGGTGCCCAAAGAGCAGGAGAAATTCTCGCGTCACCAACCCTGTCATTCTACCTCTTAGTGATTATCATAGGTCATTTGATGTGAATATTTTTATTTGGTTGTAGAATAGATTGCAATTTAGAAAATATTATTGTGTAAATCTTTTAAAGAAAGAAAAAACACAAACGCGTCACTTTGAAATCAATTCAATGAAGAGCCAACGCCAAATGTCTGGATATCCTCTTTTCTTTGGAGAGCCTGGAGAGGATGCAGAATTATTTCTAGCGAATTTCAAGATGTCTTGCCGTATCAAGAGGATAGTAACTGATCAAGAACGTGTAGAAATGTTTGAGGTGGTCCTTAGGAAAGATGCTAGCACTTGGTTTGACTCTTTGCCTGAGGAAGTTAAGGGAATTACACGGAAGTTTTGAATCGTTTCAAGAAATACTTCTTTGATCCCAAAACACTCAGAAATTATGGCAAGACATTGTTTCTCATAAGCAAAAAGACTTAGATGACTACTACTTGTACAAGCAAGAGTTCCTACGTCTTTGGGCTCTAGGATACAAAATGTTGCTAACCGGTGATGGTGCAGAATTTTTAAAAGAAGGAGAGGTTCATAGCCGGACTCTTTCCTGACCTTAAGGTAAAAGTTGAGGCGGGTGCACTGCTACTTTTGATGCAACGGAAACTAGGGCTGCTGAGAAGTATAGGAAATCAAGTGCTTAAGGGGAGAGGTTCCAATAGAAGGTTTAGACCCAAAGGTAAGTCACAAGCATCAACATCTAGGGAAGAGCTTCCTGAGGTAACGGTTGAATGAAGTGATTGAGAAGTTAAAT
>NW_028221436.1:1069030-1130797 GCF_014529385.1 Adiantum capillus-veneris
GAGTATCCAATGATGCCTATACAAAAGTTAAGCTTGTAAAAAACAAGGGTCTAACCGCTCACTCTTCCCTTACCAACTCAAGTAGCATGGTTTTTAAACTAAGCCAAATTCTATGTCATAACCAGTTATCATATTGACCAATATCTATCAGAAATTTCTTATTTCATAGTTTTAAGATGGTAATTTTGCAGGACCTTGAAAGCCAACCACAGGTGTTTTAACCTTTCTAAATATTCAAGCCCATTTCCTAGCTACAGCAGAGTATAATAAATTCATTTAATACAATAAAAACCCAAACATAACAAAAATAACATGAGTTTAACGGCTGGTCTCCTGTACATGGCCAATAAAACCCATACCAAACAACCCAACCACAATCACAATTGCACAAGTAATAGATGGGTTCCTGCAAACCAAGGTATATTAACATCCACCATATAAAACCAGACATGTAGCGTAAAAAAATAGAGCTCAACTCAATCATATCAACACCCAAGCGAGAGCAGGTCCTAATGCTTGAAATCAAAATGAGAAGTTTTTTTGGTAAGTCACTGACCTGAGAAGTATCCCCGTGTTCCACCAATTCCATAGCTATACAGCAAACAACCTAGCAAAGGAAGCTCTCAAAAAAACTATCCTTCACATACACACACAATACGCTAAGGACAAGGCTAAGTGAGTGTGTGTGTGTGTGTGTGTGTGTGTGTGTGTGTGTGTTTGAGTGTTTTTTTTTCTTTTTTTTTCCTTTTTTGAGAATTCTTTATTATTTTCTTTGCTTTTTTTTGGTTTAAAAATGCTTTTTATGGGAGATTTTTTTTATTTTTTTACACAAATAAAAAATCAACAAGTCAAAAGAAAAAGAACAAATAAAAAATAAAAATGGAAAAAAATAAGAAAAAATATCAACAAAATTAAAAAATTGAGCCAAAAATTTTATCAAAAAATACAAAAAACAGGGAAAAGAGATGTACTGTGGGGTATGGTGTGTGTGTGTGTAGTTTTTTATTTTTATTTCAAAAATTCCAAACAATGCAAAAAAAGTAAAAAAATATGTCCAAGATTCAAAAATTACGTTAAAAATGCCCAAAAAATGCCAAAAAAAAAATAGAGGAAATTCACAAAGTCGCATAGCACACTTTGGATCGATAATTTGCATCGAATTTTTCTATTTTCATCATTTTTGGGATAAAAATTAGCAACTTTAGGCAATAAATTAGCCAAAAAAAAAATTGAAAATATGCAGCCCGTTCTACTCAATTTCCAGCACTCAACACATCAAGATCACAACCCAAATCATTTTCTAGTGCATTTAACAATCAAATCAATGAAAATTTGATCAATTTTTGCCTCTTTTTTTTTATCTAATTTGCAATTAGGCAAAGCTCTGCACGTACACTTAATTACCACAACTTGGACTTTTCAATGCAACCAATTACACAACAACTTTCCACCAATTACTAGTTCAATTATGTGTACACATATTAGCACAATTAAGCACAAATTCGGTGATTAGTGCACACACATAATTCTTCCAAAAATTGGACGGCATTTCGGTGCAATTTTGGTAATCAAAAAACTAATTTATGATCACCATAACAAAATCAAGCAACTCATTTCTTTTCATAAATCAAATTGGCACCAATTAAGCCATAATTTTCACTTGAATGTGCACACTTTGCATACACATAGGCGCATCTCAATACACACAAAAGTGAACCAATTTTGTTGTGTCTTATTTTCAATTAAAACCTACACCTAAATCAGCAATTAAGTAGGGTAATGCAAAGATATTTACGTCAAGAACCACGTCAAATTTCCACTCCAAGCACCGACTCCATTGGGTGTGTGTGTGTGTGTGTGTGTGTGTGTGTGGTGTGTGTGTGTGTGTGTGTGTGTGTGTGTGTGTGTGTGTGTGTGTGTGTGTGTGTGTGTGTGTGTGTGTGTGTGTGCACGCGCGTTCGCGCGCTTTTCCAAAATCGCTTTGACCTACACACACCAATACAAAATCTTATGTGTAGCTTCCATTTCAACAAAATTAAACACATAAGATTAATGAACACACATCCAATTAAAGATTTATCAATGTGCAGCATTAAACTCACCACATTAGTGAGTAATTAGAGGGGATAATTAGTGAAAATCCCTTAATTACACACTCAAATTTTGATGAAATTTTGGCAATTTTGTTTCACAAGAGTGATTACCAAGCCTTTAATTAGGCACACACACACATGTACAACACTCCAATTGTTAGTGGATTAGTGTGTAATTAGTGTGTACAAAGAGGGAAAAATGCAAAATTAGTCTACAAGCTTCCCAAAACAAACCATATCATCATTCCTACAACCAACACCAAATCCTAATGGAGGTTAGAACTCAAACCATCACACAGGTGATCCTCTAGCTTTAGGCCCTCGATCCCCGATAGCGGCGTCAATGTTGTCGCGGTCGAGCATAGCGCACAACCCATCGACCTAATGTCAATCTGATGGGATCGGAACCCGGCTAGTACATGGAGGCATGGATGCACCTAGTGTGATGGAATGAGGACTCAAGGGAGAGGGGAAAATCAAGAGAGGCAAAGAGGGAAAGCTAATCTCAAGCATACACACTCTAATCACGCATTGAGCATACACATGAAAGTCTAATTAGAGTAATGTAGGCAATCCACATACACACACACTCTAATCTAGCACACATGTGAATCAAGAATGCTCAAACAAGAGGGAAACTAGAGAGAGAAGAGAAGATTATCACTAATCATGCATCATTAACACACATAACTTGAAAGACAAGCAAGTAGAGAGAACTTAGCTTGCAGTGCATTCAATGATGGCTACAAAGATGTGTGGAATTTCCAAACTCCATAGCCACTCCTCTCCTCCTTCTCCACACTCACCTCTCACTCTCATGAATGAGCTCTCCCAAGAATATCGTGTTTTGAATTGACTTATATACAAAGGGATTTTCAAAATTGGGTGGCCAAAAAAAAGGTGCATAATCATGCTACATCTATCTACACTTATCTAATCATCATGTATACAACTTGGAACTCACTATGGAGCCCTTAGGTGACAAGAAATATATATATACACATATGTGTATACACCAATGGAAGCGCAATGCATGTTTTAATGCTCCTCCATCAACAAAAACTCGAAATGATCTATCTTGTATGATAGATGAGTATGCTACTAATCCTGATTTCAAGGATATAATTATATCCCTTGCCTTAGGGAAGAAAGAATAACCGTTCACCTTGTAGGATGGTTATCTTCTCCATGGCAATAGGCTATGTGTTACGAGCTCCCTTCATGAGAAAGTGACGTATGAATCCCATGCTCCTCCCTATGCGGGGCATAGAGGGATTCAAACTACTCTTTGAGGAGTAGAGACGTATTTCTATTGGCCTACCATGAAAGTAGACATTACAAGAGTATGTTTCAAAATGTGTGGTATACCAAAAGACCAAGTATGATAGAGGGAAGCAACCTGGATTACTCCAGCCATTACCAATCCCTAATTCACCATGGGAGAGCATATCCATGGATTTTATCTTTGGATTACCCAAGTCTATCCATGGGAATACGAGAATATGGACTATAGTCAATCAATATGTTTAGCACACAAGCACACTTTATACCTATCAAAAAGAATATTAAGGCACATCAAATGGCAACCCTCTTCATATCCTTGGTTTTCAAACACCATGGCTTGCCAACATCTATAGTGTCAGATAGAGATCCTAGAATGACCAGTAATTTTTGGAAAGGTCTCTTTGAAAATCTAGGAACAAGGTTAAATTTCTCTTTGGCCTATCGCCCACAAACGGATGGCCAAAGTGAAATAGCTAACCTTCCAGTTCTAGATCTACTCAAGACCTATGTTATGGAAGTAGATCAACACTCACAATGGGAGAAGTACCTACCCCTTGTAGAGTATGTGTACAATAACACTATCCATACTAATACAGGGAAGTCACCTTTCAAGATCATTGAGGGAAGACCAAAAAATCCCTTCCTACTTAAGGTATAGTCGAGACCTACAAGAATATTTATTAAATCCATCTCACAAAAAAGGCAAAAAGTTGCTTCTAACAAGCACAGAAGGGCCTTAAATTTCAAGGCAAATGATTGGGTCCTACTCAAGTTTCCAAGGCTCGATTGAGAAAAACTACGGGCAAAAATCCTGTAGGCTATCAAAAGCATTATGCTAAGCTAGAAAAAAGATACTAGGATTCTTTTCAAATATTAAAACCAATCAATGAGATGGCCTATCAACTAAGACCAATCATTGGCTCATACACAATGCTTTTCATGTGAGCCTACTTAAGCCTTACAAAGGAAAGCCACCAAGAGAATCAATAATTGAGGACCCTCCAAGATCGAAGATCAAGAAGAGGTGCTCCAGCCTAAATTTCCCCAAGCATAGTAAAGAGATGATCTTTTGCAATGAGAATCCTCTTTTGGAGCTTCAACCATGGAAGCTCTAGGAGTCTCATTACATGAATTTCTTTTGGTACAAGAACGATAGCCATGTCCTTGCTCCCCACACTTGAAACATTTATGGTCTTTGCAAAAAGCCTCTAACTCTTAAGGAGAGAGTTTGTTTTTACCTTTGTAAAATCCTTGTTGTTGTTGTTGTTGTTGTTGTTAAAATTGCCTTGGGAAGAGTTTTGAGCATTGTTCTTCCCTCAAGGTTCATTTCGGTCTCTCGTTTCCATGGGCTTAAAATTCCTATTAGCCCCTTGTTGGGAATTGATTTGTGAAGTGACCATAGTATGGTGAATCACTTCAGTGATGGTCCTAGGCCTTTGAGAGTTGACATACTCGGCCATATCTTCAGGTTGTCTCACGCAAAATTGTTGCTTTTGTTTTGTAAAGTCTATCTTTTGGTAGACTGTAGCTTTGAGATGTAAATCCCAAAACTTGTCCACATACTTGTGGATAGACTCATTGGGAGATAGCTTCAAACTTTGTCATTTGGTAAGCACTTTGTTTTTGGCATTGCTTGCAAGAAACTGCCTCATTATGGAAACTTGTAGAGTTTTTCATGTCTTTGGAGATTTTCCATTACCTCGTTGACTAGCCAACCATTGTTGGGCAAACTTTTGAAAATTCATAGCTACATGACGTATCTTGGAGGGGCCATAATAGGTGAGATTCTCCTTCCTCCTTCCTTGAACTTCTTAAGCTTGAAGGACCTTTTTCAAGTAGCATAGTATTTGCGATGTCCTCTCCTCTTGTACTCTCTAGGAGAAAAACCATTGATTTTATCAAGCGAGGAGGAAGGTGATGAAGAGGGTGACCTCTTTCTTGCCTTTTTCTTCTTTTGATTCCTCTCTTCCTTCTCAGAATGACGAGGAGAAGTACTATAAGACAATCTTTTCCTCTTAGGAGGAGTTGGGGATCATCGAGACCATCGTCTTTGCCGAGCCACATCTTCCAAAAAACTTGGATATTCACTTCTTTCTCTTTCATAGGATTCTTCCTCTTCTCTCAGACTGTCATATAGTCCTTCTAAGAATGACAAGGAGAAGGACTATATGACGATCTTTTCCACTTGGGAGGAGTTGGGGATCATCAAGACCCCCGTCTTTGCGGAGTCACATCTTCCAAAAAACTTAGAGATTCATTTCTTTCTCTTTCATAGCATTCCTCGTCTTCTCTCACCAGAAAGATTCTTCTTTTGGGAGTCTCTACAAGAGGCTTCCTAAGTTCTCTTGTTGGGAAGTTTGGAGAATCCCATGGGTGTGAAGTTGTTGGGCAACTTCGGCTTGTAAAGCGGGGTTTCCCATGGCTTATTGCCACCTAGTGACAAGATAGTTCACAAACACGGGGCATCATTAGTAGCACCTTCATGTGCAAAATCGAAGCCATCAATATTCATTCAATTATTGTCATCCATGCTAATTGAATTTTATATATATGCTACTTTGTGCTTTGGCAACCTCAAAGGTTTAGTTGCTACTCTTCTTAACTTTTGAAAATCAGCTCTCAAGCGGCCACCCACCACATGGTTTAGAGACTGTTAATTGCAAAGAGTAGTGGAGAGGGTCTAACAATGCTTGGTTGATTATGTTTATTGTTGAGCTTGCTAGTAGCTCATTAATGGTTAAGCCAAACGCAAAACCCCTGAAAGACTCCATTATTAACTCTTTAGCTCCCAATGGTGTACCTTGAACTTAGCTCATTCCAACCGAGATAATAAATCCATGTCCCACTTACCCTCTTGCAATGAACAACTCCAACCTTTAATGAACAACTTAAGGACCTCTCTTCTTAATCAATAAAAGAGAAATCAATAGCTCTAATACCAATGTAATGGAATATGATAACATTGATTGTAGCGGAATTAAAGTGACAGTAGTGAGCATTTCCTTGAGAGGATTCTTAATAAAAATAAGAAGAGTACTTGTTTGAAGGGAACAAAATTAACATTATACTTAGTTAGCTTGGCATGAACAATACTTGCAAAAGAGAGAGAGAATTAGAGAAATTGAGAACAGCTCACGATTGAATTTACTTGGAGTTGTTCACCCCTCCAAAAGGCTTTTGTAATATAATTCTCCCTTGGATACTTGGTACAATACGTGCTTTGTGTTCCTTGAGACCTTGTTGATGCCATGAATATGGTAAGCTTCATGCACCAATATTATCCCCGCCTCAATCCCAAAACCTCAAACAACTTCAAAGGTGGAGAAAGCTAGTAGGGATTGAGGGAAGGGAAGAGGAACAAGATGTATCTTACGAGAAATAAATAGTCTCCTCACATATCATTACTCTTAGAGCATAGCATAGCATAGTAATGGAGATGAAGAAGATGGTAAGCATTCCTTTGAAGCATGACTCTTGGTTGGATTTGCACTCCATAGCCAAGAGGAGTTGGTGTAGGCTCTCTACTTCTCAAGCTTAGAGAACGAGATGAAGTTCTTGCTCAACACATGAGAGAGTGTATGAGTGTGTGGGAGAATGTGCAAAAAGGAGGGCTCCCCCTTGCCTTGGTCGACCCCTCTCTCTCTTTACTCTAGCTTGCACATTATTGGTCCATGCTAGGCATGGCCAACCACAAGTTATGGCCATAACAAGTGTCATTCTTTTCCCCTTAGAGAGAGAGAGAGAGAGAGAGAAAGAGAGCTTAATTAATTAAATGCATCTAAAATCTCATTGGACCTCCTTAAAGGCCATCTAATAGGATTCAGTCATACTATGAGGGCAGCAGAGCTAGGGGTTGGACATGTGTCCTTTATGCCTCTTGAGTCTTGGGATTGCCTTGAGTGTGTGTGTGTGTGTGTGTGTGTGTGTGTGTGTGTGTGTGTGTGTGTGTGTGTGTGTGTGTGTGTGTGTGTGTGTGTGTGTGTGTGTGTGTGTGTGTTCTCTCATCCCCTACTCGTAGGGCTCACCCCCTTCTATGTAGGATTCATGTTCGACTTGAACACCACAAGCATCTTGGTCATCAAGCACCTCAAGCACCTTAGTCATTAAGCACGGCAAGCACCTCAAGCACCTAGCCAGCTTAAGCACAAAACTCACCTCAAGCACCTTAGTCAGCTCAACCATGACAAACACCTCAAGCATCTTATTCAGCTCAAGCACGACAAGCACCTCAAGCACAGGCCTAGCTTGCCTAAGGTCTAAATTACATCAAGATCCTAGGTCTAAGGAATTTTAACACTAACTTTTGAAAGGTCTTTAACGAAGCTATCCCTAAGGTCTTTTAACCTGCATTATCTACTCATTGCTCTTTGGTAGACCATCTCCTTTTTGGACCCTCAATGAAATGTAGCCTTCTCTCCCTTTGGTCCAATGCTGAGATAGACCTAAAAGCACATATCTATATTCTAACTCTTGTTCCCATTCATTTTCCCACATTAAATGATCAGTTCAATATGATGAAATCATTTGGGATAGGTAGACATTCGATTTTATGATAGACATATTGATCTAAGTTGCATCTTCTGAATTTGTGATCTAGCATCCATCGATCGAACTTCAAGTGCCACTATTTTGATGCTTGCTTTAGACCATACAAGCTCTTCTTTAATCTGCAAACCATTTTCTTCTTACCCTTTAATTCATATCCCTTTGGTTGAAGAGTGTAAATTTCCTCCTCTAAGTCACCATGAGGGAATGCCGTATTTACAATTATTTTCTCAAGATTTAAGTCATGAGTAGCCACAAGGCTTAAGGCAAGCCTAATTGAGTTCATTTTTACAAAAAAAAGAAAAATTTAATTGAAGTCGATACCTTTCTTTTGAGAAAACCCTTTTACCACCACAATCCTGGCCTTGTACCTTTTCCTCCCACCTTCTTCTTCCTTTAGCTTATACACCCATTTGTTATGTAGTGCGCCTGCTTACATTTAGGAAACTCAACCAACTCCCATGTTTGGTTGTGATGTAATGAGTCCATCTCCACTTGCATGCTCTTCATCCGTTCTTCTTTGGATTCATGTTGCATGGCTTCTTTGTATGATTTTGTCTCTCCAAATTTTGAGACCAAGAGATGGTTGAAGGAAGGAACGAACCTTTCTAGAGGTCTACTTGCTCATGTAGATCTTCAGGGCATAGATTGAGGCTCCTCATCTGGTTGATGTTGTTGCATGTTGTAATGAAATTGGCCTATTTAATTTGAGAGTAGCGGAAATCAATGAGAGTACTTTTGAGAAATGACTTTGTGAGCATAGCGGGTGAACATAATTGAAGATAGCAACATAATCATAGCAATTAGTTCACTTGGCATGAACAATACTTTTGCAAGACAAAGAATTTAGAGAACATGACAACAGTTGAGGACCAGATTTATGTGGAGCCGGTCCCCCCCTCCAATAGGCATTTGTGTTATGATTTCTCCCATTAAGAGAGACTTGTTATACAATCTTTGTGTTCCTTGTGACCTAGGTGATGCAATGAAGATGGAAAGCTTCATGCATCACAAACATAACATAAACTTGAAGAAAGCCTTAAATATCCCAAGCCTCAGTCCCAAGACCTCAAACACCTTCGAAGGTGGAGAGAGCTAGCAAAGAATGAGGGTAGGGAAGAGGAAGAAGAAACATTTAGTAGGAGAAAGAATTAGTTCCTCACTTATTATAACTCTTGTTGCTAGCATACATAATAGCATAGTAATGAAGAATAAAGAGATGGAAAGCTTAAGCATTGAAGCATGGCTCTTGGTTGGATTTGCACTCCATTTCCAAGAGTGTTGGTGTAGGCTCTCAACCTCTACTTGCTTGGACAAGAAGAGAGAGCTCTTGCACTTTGCATAGCACACAATGAGAGTGTTTGTGAGTGTGTGTGGGTGAGTATACCCCCTAAGCAACCCCCTAGCTTTCTTGGGTTGACCCCCCCTTGTAGCTCATGCTTGAAGCTCATTGGACCCCTCCAGGCCTAGCCAATCACAAGCAGGAGGCATTACAAGCAGCAAGGGTAGCCTTGAGACAAGTGTCCCCCTTTCCCCTTTGAGAGAGAGGGCTAGATAAATTCTAAATCAATTAATTAAATCTCCTAAATTATTATTGGACCCCTTGGGTGGCCAACCAATAGGCTTCAGGCACACCATGAGGGCAACATGATGAGGAACTTGACAAGTGTCCCTTTTGCTTTCTTTGTACCATGCATGCCTTGTGTGAGTGTGTGGGTGTTCTCTCTCATCCCCCCTCATGTAGGGCTCGCCCCCTCCTTGTAGGGATTGAATCTTTGACTTTTTGACACCTCAAGACCCTTATGCATAGGCCCAGTTCCCACCACAAGCTTGGCTCATAAGCACTTTAAGCTTGGGCTGGGTTCTCACCTCAAGTGCAACCCTAGCATCTCAAGCATGTCAAGCACCTCAAGCATCTCAATAATTAAGCACCTCAAGCATCTCAAGCACCTCAATCATCAATCACCTCAAGCACCTTAGTCATCAAGCATAACAAGTAGGACAAGCACCTCGAGTTGCGTTGGGTTCCCGCGCCTCAAGCTCAGCCCTAGCTTACCGAAGGTCAAAGGCCTTTTACACACATTATTGGAGGTCTTCAGTGAAGCTAACCCTAAAGTCTTATGCTCCATTTTTTATCCTTGCTCTTTGATAGACCATCTCTCCTTTGGGCCCCTTTACCAGTGGCCCCGTGTTGAGATAAATCTATAAGCACATGTCTACATCTTAACACTTGTTCCCGTTTATTCTCCCACATTAAGTGATCAATTTAAGATGAGAAAATCATTTGGGTTGTTTAGATATTAGATATTAGATTTTATGACATTACCTCTCTCTTGAAATCATAGTCGTCCTCGACTATGAGGTAGAAGAGATAAAGCCTTAGTCATTAGTCAATTTTACTTAGCGGGTAGAGGATCCCTTTTTACCCTACAACATCTTTCCAAGATGGATGACTAATCCATTTGGTGCTTGGGAGACATAGCTGCCGCAAGCATGTCTGCTCTTTAGTCCATTTCATTCTCCCAAAGTAGAGTGACAAATTCTACTTGGTGTTTGAGAGACGTCGTCATCACTAACATGATTCTAAGCATGCATGCTAGTTAAATTTGTGCACAATTAAAAAGAGGACTAGTCTTATAAGACAAAAACATGAGTCATTTAAAAGAAATTTGTACATTTGCTTACTCTAATGTAGCATTGTAAGCATTGACAAGGTTCATACTATCCTTAAGCTGTATTCCTTGCATCCATCTAGCATCTTCAAAAGGATAATTTTTGAACTTAATAAGATACCGTCGGATAATCTTACCATGTCGTAGTACCTTGTCTTCATGCCGAAGGACAGCTTCAGGTTGTAGCACCTCTTCTTGGTCTTCAACTTCGGGAGGGTCTTCAATAATTGGTTCAGTTGGTGGCTCTCCTTTGTAGGGCTTAATTAGGCTTACATGAAAGGCATTGTGTATGAGCCAATGGTTGGGCAACTTGAGTTGATAAGCCGTCTCATTGATGGGCTTCAAGATTTGGAAAGGACAATAGTATCTTTTTGCTAGTTTAGCATAATACTTTTGATGGCCCGTAGGATTTTTGCCTTAATAGAGCTTTAGGAAACTTGAGTAAGACCCAATCATTTTCTTTGAACATTAAGGCTCTTTTGTGCTTATCAGCAGCAACTTTTTGCCTTTGTTGAGAGATGGATATAGCCTCCTGAATCTTTTGAAAGATTCTTGTAGGTTACGGCTATACTCATTGGCGGCGAAGATCTTCCCATGTACTTTGAGTAGCAAGGGACTTTTAGGTCTTCCCTCAATGATCTCAAAAGGTGCTTTTCCCATAGAAGTATGTACAGTATTATTGTAGGCATACTCTACAAGAGGTAAGTAATTTTCCCATTGTGAGAATTGATCTACTTCCGTAACATAAGTCTTGAGTAGATCGAGTATTGTAAGATTGGCTATCTCACTTTGGCCATCCGTTTGTGGGTGATAGGCCGAAGAGAAATTCAATCTTGTTCGTAGATTTTCAAAGAGACCTTTCCAGAAATTACTGGTCATTCTAGGATCTCTATCTGACACGATGGATGTGGGTAATCCATGGTGCTTGAAAATCTAAGATATGAAGAGAGTTGCCATTTGATGTGCCTTAATAGTCTTTTTGACAGGAATAAAATGTGCTTGCTTGCTAAACCTGTCAACTATTGTCCATATTCCTGTATTCCCATGGATAGACTTGGGTAATCCAAAGATGAAATCCATGGATATACTCTCCCATGGTGAATTTGGAATAGGCAATGGCTGGAGTAATCCAGGTTGCTTCCCTCTATCATACTTGGTCTTTTGGCATACTACACATTTTGAAACATACTCTTGTATGTCCACTTTCATGGTAGGCCAATAGAAGTACATCTCTACTCCTCGAAGAGTAGGTTGAATACCTCTATGCCCCGCATAGGGAGGAGCATGGGATTCATACATAACTTTCTCACGAAGGGAATGGGTAACACATAGCCTATTGCCGTGGAGAAGATAACCATCCTGCAAGGTGAATGGTTCCTCTTTCTTCCCCAAAGCAAGGGCTCACATTATGTCTCTAAAGTCAGGGTCAGTAGCATACTCATCTATCATAGAGGATAGATCATTGTGAGTAGCTATAGACACCGCATTAACTTTGGGTCGTCGTGAAAGTGCATCGGCCACTTGATTGTGCTTACCAGCTATGTGAGCAATATGGAAATTAAATTGCGAAAGAAAATTTTCCCACCTCATTTGTTTGTCGGAAAGCTTGGTTTGCGTCATGAAATACTTGAGACTTTGGTGGTCGGTTCGTAGGATAAATGGAGTCCCCAATAAGTAGTGCTTCCATGTGTCTAGGGCATGTAGAACAGCTAAAATCTCTTTCTCATATGCCCTTCTTGAAGCACAACTGCTCCAAGGCAATCACCACAAGCATCACATTGGACCTCAAATGGCTTTGAGAGATCCGGAAGCACGAGGATGGGTTGGGAAGTAAGCTTCTCTTTGAGATTTTCAAAAGCATTTTGCTCCTTAGCAGTCCATACAAACTTAACGTTCTTCTTAGTTAAGTCGTGTAGTGGTCCTGCTACTTGAGAGAATTTTGCTATGAAGCGTCTATAGTATGCGCACATACCAACAAAGCTTCTTAGCTCATGTAGATTTCTTGGGTTAGGCCATGCTTTTATTACCTCTAACTTTGATGGATCCATTCGGATACCATCTTTAGAGATAATATGACTTAGGTATTGAATCTCTTGAAGGAAGAATTCACTTTTCTTTTGGTTGAGAAAAAGCTTGTTCTCCCTCAATGCTTGAAAAATCACCTGGAGATGTTGCTTATGTTCCTCCAAAGACTTGGAGTAGATGATGATATCATCAAAGAACACTCCAATGAATTTACGGTAGGGTCTAAAAATTTTCTCCATCAAACGATTAAACGTAGCTGGTGCATTAGTCAAGCCAAAAGGCATGACTAGATATTCATAAAGACCAAACGTTGTGCGAAACGCGATCTTTAAGATATCTTCATCCACTATCCTTATTTGATGATAGCCACTCTTAAGGTCAATCCTACTGAAGTAGGTAGAGCCTTGTAGCTTATCAAACAGATCTTCTACCCGAGGTACGGGAAATCTGTTTTTGATAGTGATATGGTTTAGTCCTCGATAGTCCACACACATACGGTATGTACCATCTTTCTTTTGCACTAAAAGGACTGGAGAACAAAAGGGAGAGGAGCTAGGCCTCACCATACCTTTGTCTACTAGCTCTTGTACTTGCCTCATGATCTCCTCTTGTTGAGCTTGTGAGACTCGATAAGGAGGCTTGTTGGGTGGTGAGCTTCCAGGAAGGAGCTCAATGCGATGGTCATCATCCCCTTGTTTTGGAGGTAAGTCCATAGGGATATCATCGATGAACACATCTTGGAATCCTTTTAGAAAATTAGACAAGTCTAACTCTTCTGGATTCGTACCATTTACATTTGATGAAACATTAGTATCTTTTAGAGACTCTTTGACAAAAACCATGTACGCAGAAACTGAGCTCTTCATTGACTTATCAAAAGCAAGAGAATTTACAAGTGGAATAGTGCGACCACGCTCACTAGCATCTATATACATGTTCTTTCCCCTGTAGGTGAAGTAGATTCTCCTTTCAGGGTACTTCATGTTGGCAGCCATGCGATCAAACCATGGTGCCCCTAGGATAACATCCTCATGTTGGAGAGGAGAGATGAAGAAGTCTTCTTTGTCGACATAGCTTTGGACATGAAGCCTCAACTTCCCAATCAAGGGAGTAACGGAGGCTTGTTGTCCCTTGAAAGCTGCATCAGCCACTACTATATCTCCCATCTCAAAATCTTGAATGCCCAATTTGGTGGCCAACTCCGTTGATATGGAGTTGACAGTAGAGACAGGGTCAAACAAGATGAAGGCATCATGCTCTCTTACCTTTCCCCAAGCATAGGAAAGTGATGATCCTTTGCAGTGAGCATCCTCTTCTGGAGCTTCGATGGTGGAAGCCCTAGGAGTCTCATTGCGAGTATTCTTCTTGGGTCAAGAACGATAGCCATGTCCTTGCTCCCCACACTTGAAACACTTATGGTCCTTGCGAAAAGCTTCAAGCTCTTCATGAGAGAGTTTGTTTTTACCTTTGTAAACTCCCTTCTCCTTGGACCGATTGTTGTTGTTGTTGGAATTGACTTGGGAAGTATTTTGAACATTGGTTTTCTCCTTTGCATCATTTTTGTCTTTGTTTTCCATGGGCTTGACATTACGTCTAGCCCCTTGATGGAAATTGATGCGTGAAGCAACCATGGTGTGATGGATTACTTCACTAATAGTACCAGGCCGTTGAGAGTTGATGTATTCGGCCATCTCTTCAGGTAATCCCGCACAGAATTGTTGCCTTTGCTTGGCAAAGTCTATCTTTTGAAAGACAATAGCCTTGAGATGTAAATCCCAAAACTTGTCTACATATTTGTGGATAGACTCATGGGAGAGGAGCTTCAAGCTGCGCCATTCGGTAAGCACTTTGCCCTTTGCATCGCTTGCAAGGAATTGCTTCATGATGGAAACTCGTAGAGTTTTCCATGTCTTTGGGGCTTCACCATTTCCACGAAGGCTAGCCCACCATTGACGAGCTGATTTTTGGAAGTGCATAGCTACATGGTGTAGCTAAGAGGACTCTATGAAGCCCTCATCTCCAAAGGCCGCATCAAATTGCTGGATGAAGGCCAACACTTTGTCGGTAGCACCGAAGGTGCCATCATAGGTGAGAAAAGAGATACTCTTTCCTCCCTCCTTGAACTTCTTTAGCTTTTGTGATCTTCGCCATGCAGGAAATAATTTGCGATGTCCTCCCCTCTTGTATTATCTAGACGAATAGCCATAACTTTCGTCGGGAGAGGAGGAAGGTGAAGAAGAAGGAGAAGAGGGTGACCTCTTCCTAGCCCTTTTCTTCCTTTATTTCCTCTCTTGCCTTTCAGAGTGATGAGGAGAAGGACTATGTATTGATCTTTTCCTCTTGGGAGGAGTGGGCGATCGTTTAGACCGCCGTCTTCGTTGAGCCACATCTTTAGAGGAACTTAAATTTTCATTGATTTCTTGCTCTTTGGATTCCTCCTCTCGAATGGGAGAGAGTCTTCTTTTGGGGGTCTCTTCAAGAGGCCTCCTAAGCTCTCTCTCCTCCTGGAGAGGAAGGGAAATTCCGTAAGCACGAAGTTGTTGAGTAACTTTGGCTTGCAAAGCAAGGTTGCCCATAGCTTGCTGCAACCTAGTGACGAGATAATTCACAAACATGGGAGCATCATCATTAGCACCTTCATGTGCAAAATCAAAGCTATCAATGTTCATTCTACTCTCTTGATTATTGTCATCCATGTTAACAAAATTTATGTATGTACTTAGTGTATGCTTTGGAAATTCAACAACTTAGTTGCCACTCCTCTTAGCCTTTGAAAATCGGCTCTTAAGTATCTACACCCACGGCTCAAAGTGGTTAATTATAGAGAGTAGAGGAGTAGGTCTAACATAGCAGAGTTGCCAAGGGCTAGCTCCTTTCGGACTTTTATGGCTCAATAATGGTAAAGCCGTAGGCAAGTCTAAAAAGACTCCATTATTAAGTCCAAAGCTTCCGAGGTGTGCACCATCCCCCACATAGTGGGCTCAACAAAACCGATAATAGATCCCTGTTCCACTTACCCTAATATAATTAACAACATCAACCATTTATAGGCTACTTAAGGACCTCTCTTCTTAATCAAGAAAAGAGAAACCAAATGCTCTGATACCAATGTAATGAAATTGGCCTATTTAATTTGAGAGTAGCGGAAATTAATGAGAGTACTTTTGAGAAATGACTTTGTGAGCATAGCGGGTGAACATAATTGAAGATAGCAACATAATCATAGCAATTAGTTAACTTGGCATGAACAATACTTTTGCAAGAGAGAGAATTTAGAGAACATGACAACAGTTGAGGACCGGATTTATGTGGAGCCGGTCCCCCCCTCCAATAGGCATTTGTATTATGATTTCTCCCATTAAGAGAGACTTGTTACAATACAATCTTTGTGTTCCTTGTGACCTAGGTGATGCAATGAAGATGGAAAGATTCATACATCACAAACATAACATAAACTTGAAGAAAGCTTTAACTATCCCAAGCCTCAGTCCCAAGACCTCAAACACCTTCGAAGGTGGAGAGAGCTAGCAGGGAATGAGGGTAGGGAAGAGGAAGAAGAAACATTTCGTAGGAGAAAGAATTAGTTCCTCACTTATCATAACTCTTGTTGCTAGCATACATAATAGCATAGTAATGAAGAATAAAGAGATGGCAAGCTTAAGCATTGAAGCATGGCTCTTGGTTGGATTTGCACTCCATATCCAAGAGTGTTGGTGTAGGCTCTCAACCTCTAATTTCTTGGAGAAGGAGAGGGAGCTCTTGCACTTTGCATAGCACACAATGAGAGTGTTTGTGAGTGTGTGTGGGTGAGTATACCCCCTAAGCAACCCCCTAGCTTGCTTGGGTCGACCCCCCCTTGTAGCTCATGCTTGAAGCTCATTGGACCCCTCCAGGCCTAGCCAATCACAAGCAGGAGGCATTACAAGCAGCAAGGGTAGCCTTGAGACAAGTGTCCCCCTTTCCCATTTGAGAGAGAGGGCTAGATAAATGCTAAATCAATTAATTAAATCTCCTAAATTATTATTGGACCCCTTGGGTGGCCAACCAATAGGCTTCAGGAACACCATGAGGGCAACATGATGAGGAACTTGACAAGTGTCCCTTTTGCTTTCTTTGTACCATGCATGCCTTGTGTGAGTGTGTGGGTGTTCTCTCTCATCCCCCCTCATGTAGGGCTCGCCCCCTCCTTGTAGGGATTGAATCTTTGACTTTTTGACACCTCAAGCCCCTTATGCATAGGCCCAGTTCCCACCACAAGCTTGGCTCATAAGCACTTTAAGCTTGGGCTGGGTTCTCACCTCAAGTGCAACCCTAGCATCTCAAGCATGTCAAGCACCTCAAGCATCTCAATAATTAATCACCTCAATCATCAAGCACCTCAAGCACCTTGGTCATCAAGCAGAACAAGCAGGACAAGCACCTCGAGCTGGGTCGGGTTCCCGCGTCTCAAGCTCAGCCCTAGCTTACCGAAGGTCAAAGGCCTTTTACACACATTATTGGAGGTCTTCAGTGAAGCTAACCCTAAGGTCTTATGCTCCATGTGTTAGCCTTGCTCTTTGATAGACCATCTCTCATTTGGGCCCCTTTACCATTGGCCCCATGTTGAGATAGATCTATAAGCACATGTCTACATCTTATTACTTGTTCACGTTTATTCTCCCACATTAAGTGATCAATTTAATATGAGAAAATCATTTGGGTTGTTTAGATATTAGATATTAGATTTTATGACACATGTTGTGACCGCTTGTACTCCTTGAGTCTTTACCATCCTCAAGCTTCATGTACTCATCGCATGTATCTTTTTTTTTTTTTCTTTCCAAGTAATCTTTGTACACATTTTGTTCCTTGAAAATTGCATCCCTACTTCTAAAGATTTTACCATCTTCAGGATTCCATAAGCGATACCCAAAGTCAGCTTCTCCATAGCCAATGAAGAAACACTTTTTGGACTTTGCATCTAGCTTTGACCTTAGGCTTCTATCTATGTGCAAAAAACATCTATCCCAAACACTTTGAGAAATACATAATTCACCGGTTTACCTATCCATGCCTCGTGTGGAACTGTGGAACTCCCCTATCCAATGTCATTGGGGGTGACCGGTTGATTAAGTACATAGACGTACTTACTGGTTTTATCCAAAGCTCAAGCAATAGGCATGCATGTAGTTGCATGCTTTGTGCTCACTCCATGATTGTTTTATTCATCCTTTCCAAAACGCCATTTTTTCAAGGTGTCCTTGGGGTTGTCCTCTGCCTCCAAATGCCATTGCTAGCACAAAATCTTTCAAAAGCTTGGCTGCAATATTTGCCTCCATTGTCGGATCTAAGGCATTTGAGCTTGGTAACTTCTTCATTCTCCACAAAGGCTTTCCACCTTGGAAATATGGAAAACACATTGGATTTATTATCCATTACATTAACCCATGTTTTCCTAGTTGCATCGTCTATGAATGTTACATAGTACAATGAGCCACCAAGGGATAGTGTACTTGCAGGACCCCAAACATCAAAATGAACCAATTCAAGTATTTTATTTTTTCTTTCATTTCCTATTTTGTGAGATTTTATCCTCTTTTGTTTACCGTAAACACAATCTTCATAGAATTCTAAGTCCACTTCTTTCAAACATGGTAGAAGCTTCGTTGATTGAAGGATTTGCATTCCTTTGGTACTCATGTGCCTAAGCCGGTAGTGCCACACTACACTGTTAACTTATGTAGTTGTTGCACAAGTTGAAGATTGCATGATGACAGTACATAAGTAAAGTGTACCAGCCTTTTCTCCTTTGGCAACCACCAAAGATCCCTTTGAGATCTTCCAACATTTGTTTCCAAATGCAATGTTGTGACCTTCATCGTCCAATTGTCCTGTAAAGATCAATTTTTGTGAAGAGAAGGAACATGTCTAAACATATTTAAGGTTCTATTCATTTCCATTAGTAGTTTTGACACAAACTAGACCTTTGTTGATAATTTCACAAGCTTCATCATCTCCCAAGTACACATACCCAAAATTGCCTTTGGTGTAATCTTGGAAAGGTTTCTTGTGTGGTGTCACATGAAATGAAGCCCCGGAGTCTACTATCCAAAAATTAGAAACATTGTCTACTGAGAGAATTAGAGCATCTTGCTCTACTTACCTGCCACATTGGCCTCCGACGTTGGCTTGTTGTCTTGAGAATCCAACTCCTTCTTCTTCTTGAACCAGCAATCCTTCTTGACGCGGCCCTTCTTGCTACAGTTCCAACATTCAAGAACTGACTTTATGCGTGACTTGCTTTGCCTTGAGCGATCATGACCCTTTTGGTTTTTGAACCTCCCCTTTGATCTTCCCCTCGTTTTTTATGACAGTGCATTACTTGATGATTCACCTGTGCTTCTCCTTTGCATTTCCTCGCTTAGGAGAACACCCACAAAATCATCAAACTTAAGAGTCTTTGTGTCAAAGATAAAGTTTCTTACAGCCATCACAAGGATGTCCCAACTATCCGATAGAGACGATAAAATAAAGAGGGCTCACACTTTGTCATTGACTTTGACTTATGTTGGTGTTAAAGCCATTTAGGTGTTGTGCACCTGAACCACTCTCTATCATTTTTAGATTGAACAAGTGCTTCATGAAAAATACCTTATTGGATGCCGATGGTTTCTCGTATAGGCCAACACCATCAAGTCCTCCGTGGTCTTCATCTCTGAAATGTTGAAGGTGATGCATCATTAACACCAAGCTTAGTAGGATTGTTCCTAATTCTTTTCGGTCAAGGACAATCCATGCCTCATTTGCCATTGTTGCGGACTTCTTTGCAAGACCGCCTAGTGGCAAATAAAGGCCCTTCTAGTAGAGATAGTCTTCAATCTGCATCTTTCAATGTTGGTAGTTTTTGCCATTGAACTTCTCAATCTTGAGCTTAAATTCCTCCACCATTACTCCCACTCAATTCACAAAGTCCTTTCCTTGAGATACTTTAGCTACAAGCAAACCTTTCTCTAATACCAATTGTTAGGAAATAGGGTCTAGCTAAGTAGATGTTAGAGTAGTTTACTTAATGGAGAGATACTTTTCACACATGAGAGTTTATAGAGCAGAGAGAGAGAGAGAGAGAGAGAGAGAGAGAGAGAGAGAGAGAGAGAGAGAGAGAGAGAGAGAGCACACGATATATGTGGTTCACCCAATGTGGGCTATGTCCACAGGAAAGCAGCCACTCAATGGATTTAGTACTTCAAACTAGAAGTAGATTGTACTCTTAATGGAACTCTCACCTTGCTATCACCTCACCTACACCTTGTTTCATCAACTTCACAATGCACCACAATGCATTTTGTGTGTAGAAAAGGCCTCCTTTTATAGGCCAAAAGGGTTGCCCTCTCTAGAGGCAATCACGTGTATCCGCCCTTGTGTAGACAAGTCCAAGTTGAATTCTCCCATGCGCTCATGTGTGGCCGCCCTTGAGAAGACAAATCTGCCTAGAATTTGGCCACCGGCCAAAGACTTCTTTCCACCACCCACCGGTCATTGACTTTCGACCAATCAAACGGCCATTTTTCGACCACTTTTCGATCGTCATCCGACCATTATATTTCGGTGAGTGAATTTCTTACGTATGATGGCTTCTCCTCATAATGGGGGCCTTACAAATGTGTGTTTTTAAGACTAAAAATTACAAGGGGTGAATCAGGCTCCATACTTAACAATTATTTCTTTGCCCACAAAAAGCATCAATTTAATCGAGATCCTAGTCTGAGTAAGCAGCATCGCTAGCATCTTTAGTGGACTTACATAAGGAAATCATGATGAAGTGTGTGCTACACCCAAAAACTACCTACATTCAATTTTGAAGGTGTTTCACAAATGTGGGGGTTTTCTGAGGCACCCCCATCAAAATTGTTGCGGTCATTTCCTCTTTATTCAAAAGGGGAGTGGAGATTGGCTTTTGCAAGTATGAGACATCCCCATGCAATATGAAGGGCAGGACGATTGCAAAATTTAGGAGGTTGTTATAGCCTATGGGGGAGCCCTCTAAGATAAATATTAGAACGCTCTCATAATCACTACGAGGGGGTAGAAGAAAAAGCTATGTTACACTCAAAATTGCCCCATTAAAAAAATTATGCCACATGCTAAATTTCCTTCTCTCATTGGCTACATGTGGTTAAGCTAACATTTTAGATGTCAAGGAATTGTGAGACCTCCTTTGGATAATGATCCAAGATCTAGAATTATAGCTATTAAAGAGCTTGAGAGAGTGCTTGTAGATGATCCTAGAGTGGGTTATACAAGTTAATGACTAAAGAAGGGGGAAACTATTACATAAGCAAAGACATGAGCACAATGGAACTTACCAACGTCAAGTAGGTGTACATGTATGTCTACCAGTTTGAAATAAGAAAACGGCCTATTCTAGTAGATAACAAGGGGCATGAGTGTAGGTACGCATATATGATAGACATGGAAAAGATATCATGTCGGAGAGAACCATTTTCTTCCATCTATTTGAATCAAATGGCCTGTAAAAAGCCTATTGAGAAGGAGGTTAGTTTTATGGACAGAGTTATGGGGATTACACCCCATGTAGAGAGTACCCGTAGGATAGGTTCGGGAGCCCTAGAAGGTTCAGAACCTTGGATGAGAAGGAGTCACACATCAAAAACAAAGCCTATCAAAGGTGGTTATACAACTATTAAAGGGTCATCGATATCACACCATATTGAGCAAGTCATGCAAGATGTGACTATGAGAGAAGTACCAAGAGCTAAACCTAGAATGTCAACACCTCCTCATGAAGAAGCTTTTTCAGGAGCTCCAAGAATGATGAGATATGTTGTTGATCCAAGGCCCATGCATTCATCTCAAGTTGCAAAATGCATGGCATCAAAGTACAGCGGATCATAAGATCCCCATGCACATTCAGCATCATTCCATCACGTATTGAGATCCACGTACGTTACAAATTTCCACATCCAGTTTGAAGGTTTTGGACTGACTCTAGAAGGCACAGCCCTTACTTGGTTCCAACCTCTAAAGAAGAAAGACTATGGAAACATAGAAGCACTCTTACACAATTTTGTTGAGAATTTTTTCATGAGAGGAATCAAGCACAATACGGTGTCCTAGATTCACTCTTTCAAGTAGAAAGTTGGTGAAAAAATCTAAGAGGGAGTCTTACAATTCAAGCAATACATTGAGAGGTGTCCACCATGTGATAAACCTCAGGGAGATTGGCAAGTAGTGTTGCTCATTGAAACAGGCTTAAGAACGAGCACCTCAAGAAGAATTGCACATTAAAAAGTGTATTGACATTGGACAAGGTCACAAAAGAAGTTGTCTACTTAGTAGACAACTGCCAAATCTATGGAGGAGTATCACAGGATGCGGATGTTGTTTTGGCCGATTCTCATTCTACATCTATTGGATCAAATATGGTGAAAAATACATCACCATAGTAGACACCTATGAATATTAAGCAGCTTGCAGAGGAGCTTGCAAGAAGAATGGGGTAAAAATTAGGAATTCAAAACCAAAGAATACCACCATTGAGGCAATGCTTGACATGTGGAGGAGACCATCCGACACAACAATGCTCCATGTTGCCACAACCATATCCTAAGCAGAAGTGGTTGAGAACAAGTGGACAAACCATACCATTGAGGAATGTTACTACAATCAAGGACAAGTTAGGAAAAAGCCTTATCAGTCTAACCATCAGTACCAGCCAAACATGCCAATAATCCTCATCATCAACAAAACAAACCAACACCACCACCGCCAAGGTATGCATCAACCACCACTACTAGGTGAAGATCAAGCAGCAGCGAGATATGTTTATCTAGATCGGGACCAGAAAGAGAATGCTCTGGTTCCTTATTCATCAAGGGTCATGGAATCCTATGAGCAGGAGAATGTTGTTTCATCCTCTATAATTTTTGAGTCAACAATGGACAATGTAGATCACAGTAAAGGGTTTACTCTAAGCCAAGGAACACTAATTCTCATAGCTAATCAGGGTGAGGCTAAACCAAATGCATATCCCCAAAGACCATATGCTCAACAACCCAGACACCAGAGAACTCTTGGACTCTACTTCAAGTGTCATGGAGACTATTTAGCTAGGGACTATCCTACTGACCAACCAAATGTTGTGGCCAACCCTCAGGCAAAGAAGGGTGATGGTGGATATTATGGTCAATGTGGAATTAAAAATATGCTCCCAGATTGCCCTCAAAACCCAAACAAAGGGGGAAAATCAACCATGAACATTATGGAGGTCTTTCCTTCTTTAAGTGGGTCAGACTTAGAGAAAAAAGTGCCATTGAAAGCGATAACAAGAGCACAAACAAAACAAAAAAGAAAAGTTGGATGAAATTAGGTTAAAGACAGTTTTTGCAATATACACCCAAAAACAAGTATCAACGCATGAAAGAGTTTCATGACAAGCATCTGAAATCCAAAGACTTTGCTCCAGGAAATTATGTGCTTATTTAGACTCTAAGCAAAAAAACAAAGAAATTGAAAAGGCGAGGAATGGGACCATTTGTGATTCATCTATATCACCAAGTGGTCACTAAGCTTGCTACATTGGATGGACAGGAAATGCCCAATTGGATCAATGGTTGTAAGTTAAAGAAATATCATTGACATTGACTCAAGAGATTCTTGAGAGGGCACATGTGGCCAAAAACAAAAAAGAAAAGCACAATCTCAAGATTCAACAAGCACAACAAGAAGCCAAACGGGAAGCAAAAAGGAAACAGAGAATATATGACTTTGAAATGCAAAAGACTATGCATATTCTTACAAGCATAGAGAAAGACAAAGAAAGTTTGAATCCATGCATTTTTACAGAACTAGGATCCAACAAGTTGATTTTGGTGCACATTTGAATACAATTAGTTGGGATATGTACCAAAAAATGCCAGAGTTCCTCCTACAACCATTGAAAAGAACATTCACAAGATTCAATGGGACTGTCAGTATTGCTATAGGTTATGTAGAGATTTATGATACACATCAAAGGATTCACATGTCCCCATAACTTCTTTGTACTCCTCTAGATTCCCCTGATAATCAGCTATAATACTAGGTACACCATGGCAATGCAAGTACAAGGCGTATATACACTCGTCAAAAAACCAAGTATTTTGTTAACCATCATGTGAAATATATTGATTTTGCTTCCATGGGAGATACCAGGTATCTTTTTTATGATGAAAATAAAAAGACCATGGAATTTATCAATAGCTTCAATGTGATAGAGGCACAACAACAGGAACCACTAGCCATACAGGAAATGGCAGCTACAGGGTTTAATGGTAGCCATGAAGGTGACACTACCATTACCTTGCTCCCTTTAGTACAAGTCGTGGAAAACCAATCATCTGTTTCAAATGAATAGCCACTTATCACCAAGAAGACCTCAAATACATCCAGGGTATCCAACCACAGCTAAAAGAGCAAATCAAAATGCCATGCGCCCTACAAAAATCCTAGAACCAAGGACCCTCAGTTACACATGTGTGGGTACCTAAGCACTTCATTTCAATGCATCAATCAACAAATCAAAAAACCAAGTATTTTGTTAACCATCATGTGAAATATATTGATTTTTCTTCCATGGGAGATACCAGGTATCTTTTTTATGATGACAATAAAAAGACCATGGAATTTATCAATAGCTTCAATGTGATAGAGGCACAACAACAGGAACCACTAGCCATGCAGGAAATGGCAGCTACAGGGTTTAATGGTAGCCATGAAGGTGACACTACCATTACCTTGCTCCCTTTAGTACAAGTCGTGGAAAACCAATCATCTGTTTCAAATGAATAGCCACTTATCACAAAGAAGACCTCAAATACATCCAGGGTATCCAACCACAGCTAAAAGAGCAAATCAAAATGCCATGCGGCCTACAAAAATCCTAGAACCAAGGACCCTTAGTTACACATGTGTGGGTACCTAAGCACTTCATTTCAATGCATCAATCAACAAATTTATTCCAAAGCAAAGTCGGATTCACTGAAATTCACAATCCACAAAGATATTTCAAAACCACCACAACACTCTTCAAAATTAGAACCCACTACAATGGTGTGGTAGCCTAAACCTCAAAAACAAATCCAAGCCAATCAAGGACAAAACATTTTGACAACTCATCAACGAGGTATTGACTTACATTGCTTACTACATGATATACGCTCTCTAATGCAAGAGCATGTAACCATCATTGTCAAATGACCTTAAGCAATTTTCTTAATACCCACCTCTCGCACATCATTAATTTTTCCATACATTGACCAAGTTTGCATACATAGGGCCACTTTACAAGGCCTTTCATAAGGCACTACTTTGATACCCATGCACAGCACAACCCTGATGACACATTGTGGTTTAGGAGAACTGCAACTAGGAGGGGGGGAGACATTCTAAATGCAGACCTAGTGAGAGATGTGGAACTGCAACTAGGAGGGGGAGACATTCTAAATGCAGACCTAGTGAGAGATGTGGAAATTCAAGAGTAAGGGACAATTGCCCAAGAAGATACCTTAGGTGTGTGTAAATATGTATATCATAATGTTTTTTTACTAGAAAATAATTATAAAAAGTGGAGCAATCTATCAAAAATTTTCAAATAAAGACTTTGCTTTAAAAGGTGGATCTAGCTATTTTTTAAAAATTCAATCAATTTTGCTAATTTTCTTTATTTTTATTGGTTCCTAAGAAATAAATGATTAAAAAACAAAAAAATATAGAAAAAACAAGATATAGGTACATAGATTCCAGGAAGAGACAAGAACTTTCAAAATTCAATTTGAGACAAGAATGAGCAAGCTATGGCCGAATTTGGATAAGCTGCAATAATCGCTTTTTAAGCTAAAAAGGCTTGATTTGACAAATTGGAGGGATCTTGGTCATACGACGTCTAATTTCAAAAATATTTGACACAATGGCCATTGTATACATGAGGTAGGACTAATTGTGAGGTTTAGTCAAAAAGTGACTTGGGAGCCCCAAGTATGTATAGTTTGACCTTCATTTAGAAGCCTCATTTCTTCTTTGTGTGTGTGTGTGTGTGTGTGTGTGTGTGTGTGTGTGTGTGTGTGTGTAGTAGTTCTATATATATATATATATATATATATATATATATATATATATATATATATATATATATATACACGCAAACGAACACAACAGTTTATAGACCATTAATTTCAGGAAAATACAATGGATTTGTACAATAATTTATTTGCATTTGAAAATAAATTTTGTACAAGGTAGTGAAGATAACAAAGTAAAACATGGGAAACAGTCATCCCAAATTCCGGAGTGATGTTGCTTCAAGGTAAGCGAGCTGCCACCATTCATCTATCACATAGAACAGAATGTTTTTATCAAAGAAGGTAGCCCTCACCTGCATCCATAGCCACAAGAAAACATTTCGTTAGCACGTGACTGTACGCAGGTCATGCTGGGCATCCCAATTGTTATCCATGTCACGTTGAAAAAACAAACAGTTCTTCTATAGTAATTTGTTGTTGTTTTTTTTAATTTTTTTAAAAAAAATCGTAATAAGAATCCTTTTTTAGCCAATCCATCCAGGAGAGAGAGATTCCCCTCATAGCTACTATATATTGAGTTTGTTCCAGATTTTTTCAAAGCCTATCCATATTTTCAAAAAGAACTATATAGGGTTTTAAAATTACCAACGTTCAACATATCCATTTCATATGTTGGGGAGTGTATACCCCACCCCATAGGTGAAAATCCAAGTAAGCATGAGTCAACTAATTCTATACTTTCCATTAGATTTAAACGGAAAAAACCTTCTTGCGGCGGAGATAAAGTAGCATCCGGTTTATGTTTGCAAAAAGTTTGGGCTTGAAATTTATCCCACTTACAACTCCTAAAAATGACCTCTGTAGTATGTTAGTGAATGCAAAACAAATAAACTTTAGATCCGCATAGTAATAAAAATGATTAGTAGAATAGCTCTGGATTTAACAGACTATATTAATATCAGAAAAAATCCTTTTAGCCATATTAACATTTGAATCTCTTCCAAAGTCATAGTCGACATATTCTTCCCAAGAGCCAGTACCACATGCCTGCTAGTCAAAAAATTTACTCATATCAGCCGATTTCCACCAACATATACCGAACCACAGTGGATTTGTTCATTTTATGATGAAAAACCAGAAAACGGACAGATAAACAATTGATTTTTTAGAGCAATCTAGCCTTGCCATTCTCAAAAGTCATGCTCACCAGGGAAGGTCATTTAAAAGGCTA
Organism: Adiantum capillus-veneris; assembly: GCF_014529385.1. Lineage (NCBI taxonomy): Eukaryota > Viridiplantae > Streptophyta > Polypodiopsida > Polypodiales > Pteridaceae > Adiantum > Adiantum capillus-veneris. The sequence goes on from NW_028221436.1 coordinate 1,095,936, forward strand.
CTACTAGCCCAGCCAGTACCAGCTAGAAAAAAACGAAGACCCGCACCCATTCTTTCCCGGAGTGACCCACAACCCATTATTTATTTTCCAAGTATGGTCCAATCATAGTCAGACCAGTCAGGGAGGTCTACAAACAAGGGATAGGCAATCAACCAAAACCAAAAAAAAAGGGGGGGCCAGAGACCATCAATGGCTTGTCAAAAGGACCAACACACACTAGCGAGTACAAAATATATCGTTAGTCATTCATCAAAGTCTACACATTATGCAGGAGATATAATTTCTATACTCTTCAATACATCCTCATGCAGGTATGGAATCACACCCCTATGCACTGATAAAATGAGAGTAAGTAAAGGTAATTTTTTAGAAATAGCCATATTTTTTAAGGTTGGTGACCCAACCCATTTAAAGGCATGATGCATCAGTATCCACGTTACATACTTTGAGAGGTGATCCACCTGGCCATTAACATCCGCAGGCAAAACGACATTCTAATATTATCATTTAACAACACCCTATTATTCAGATGCTCATAAAAATTTCAACCAATTTTCTCGTATCTGGCTGTCCCTCAATAACCAACTGGTGAAATAGTTTCGAGATTTTGGTAACTCTCAACATCAGAGAAAAGTTCCTTAATTTATTCAAGTAAACTGGCTAGAATCACATTCCCAGAACTATAGAGCTATTTTAAATTGTCTATGTAATTAACCAGTGCTTAAACAATTTAGCAAATTTACAAATCTTCTTTTTAGCCAAACATTCCAGCTTATATTGTTTTAAAGGCTTCAAGATAGCCGAAACTATACTTACCCAGTAGACTAGGAGATGAAGCCAACATGTAGGCCAGGTCATAATGTCAGGATTCATAATATCCAAGCCCATACACGCCAGAAAGAACAGAACCTTGCCGACTCATTTTCATGAGTAACACATATTAAGTAAGTTCTGAGTCAATCTCAGTAAGACCTACAAGGAAGGTCTAATTCCCAGGAATAGTACCTCAGCAAGAACAAACCCCGAGACATTCCTCGGCTTAGTAAAAAGGACCTTCACACATAAAAATGAGTAGATAATTTACCTTCAATATTTTATTCAAAGTCTACATAGTAAGCTGGAGACACCATTTTATATTTTTCCATACAACATCATGCAGGTATGCACCCATACTCCCATGTACAGATTGAAGAGAGTAGGTAAAGGTCAAATTCGAAATAGCCATGCTTAGGACTTCATACATTTGGTGACCCATCCCATTAAGGCAATATTCATTCAGCATCATAAGTTACACCCTGTAAGTCATAATAAACCCAGCAAAAACATGTCTGCAAGTAAAAAGCTTTCAAATTTCAAGCATCTTAATAGAAACTCCACTTTATTCCGATAAGAAATGCACCAACAACCTCAGCAGATTTTCCCCATCCTGGCTGTACCATAGTAAACAACCAGAGACATCACATTTTATCTCGAGCTCTTGGAAACACTTAGCCATAGTTAAAGTTCCCCTATTTCATCAAGTCCACCAGTTAAACCTACTTCTCATACCCATAGATTTAATTGAAAAAACAGTCAGATTAACCAGCGTTTAAAATACTGCAATTCATATATATGAAGCACCTTCCTTAGTTTAGCAAAATCTATCCAGATCACAACTTTTTAAGGCTTCAAGAGAACAGAAAATTTAGACAACCTGTAGACTTGATGAAGATGATTCCATCACAACTTTCTTAGTTTTTTTCGGCATGATAAAGTCACCACAGCAAAGCAGATTTGAATGCACAATAGTAGTCACAGAACACGATGCCAAGTGAGCATAGGTACTCACCTTCTAAGGTTTTTATAGGTGATGATGCCACTCCTTAGTAGAAGGGCCCCAAAATCAGCCAGGTATTCCTGCCATCAAGGTCGGCCTTCAAGACCCCCTTTCCCGGGATTATAATCCGCACGAGATCTAGATGCGAGAAGTCAGCGCTGAGATCAAATCGCTCCAACACTAGCGTGCTAACACTCTCACACAAAGCAGAAGAAAACTTGTGACAGGCACTAGCAGAGAAATCCTTACAGAGGAGTTATCAGACGCAACATAAAAAAGTATTAAGGTGAATCAAAAGACCATTTATGCCAATGTAAAAAGAAGACTTTTAAAAAGTATCAAAGAAATCTCAAAAAACCCTTTATTATGAGCCACGTGTGCTTTATTAAAAATGGCAATAGATAGCAAGGTTATTTTGCCTGCTTTCGAAAGGTCGATACTCGGTATACATACAAAAAATTGCTCCTAGCACTAGGTGGATATAAACAATCAGTAACCCATAGTACCGATATCTCACATTGTTACCATATACATGTGATAGTGATGTGTGTGAACACACTAGGACCGCCAGGGCATTTTTTCCCTCTCTAGGAGGTTTTTTCCCCGAGCATTGTATATACGCCCATCACTCTAAGGCTATCTATCTTTTCATTGCACACTAAGTAATACACTCTCTATTGTGTGCCTTGAGCTTCCTTCATCTTATCCAAGTGTGTGCGTTTCTCTGCAACCCTAATTCCAACAATTGGTATCAGAGTAGGTCATGTCCTCCCGGGCTTAGTCGCCAGCTGCTCCAGCACACGTCTGCTCACTTTCTCCGATTTCAGTGAGCTTTGGCAAGCGTTCACAGGTCGACAAATACTTTGGGGATGCTCGTAGAGCTCGATCTGCTCAAATTTTATGTTCGGGCTCATTTCGGCCTCCGTTTCCACTACAGGCAGGTCTGCACAGGCAATTTCATCATTTTGTGCAGAAATTATGTCAGTGCCGTTTTCTACATAACAGGTGCCTTATAGTCTTCCACAGTTTGTGCTATATAGCACGTGTTGTTCCCGCTCCGTTTCTCCTATTTTCGGGTAGTTTTCACATCTGGTGCAGCATTTACCATGGCTGACAACAACAACACAGATGTATTCAAGATGTTTGTTGCTGAGGAGAGGTTGGATGGGGACAATTACCCTATGTAGGCTTATATGATGCAACATGTGCTTGTGTCAAAGGGCGTCTGGAATATTGTGCAGGGCATTGATGTACGTCCTGGTTCTGAGGATGTAGGCGATGTTGAGGATGTTGCAGGTCTTGCTGTAAGGATTGTTGCTGTTAGAGTTGTTTTGCCTATGGCAGAACAAGCTCGTTGGGATGTAAAGGATGCGCAAGCTCATGCATTGATTGCGTTGTCTGTGAAGTGCACCATTGTTCCTCACATCCGTTCAACAAAATTTGCAAAACAGGCTTGGGATATATTGGTTGGTCTTTATGCAAGTCGCAATGAGGCTAAAATTGCTTTGCTGCGTAAAGAGCTAGAGTCGAAGATTATGCATGAGGAAGATGATATGGACACTTTCCGTGCTAGTGTCAAGGATATCAATGAGAAGCTTATTTTTGTAGGTGAAGTCATTTCAGACAGTTCCCTTGTGCATATTGTTCTTGATGCCTTTCCAGATTCTTACCAGACTTTTGCTAGTACTTGGAGACTTATGACCCAAGGAAATCCAGAAGTTGTCAAGTTTGATGCATTATGCACATTGCTATTGCAAGAGTCACTTTTTCAAAAAAAACAAGACTAGACAGCATGCAATTGAACAGGCTTTTATTGCTTCTCAAAGAAAGGGTGGTAACAACAATGCAGCCACTTCTTATGGTTCTGCTGCGAGTGGCAAAACTTCTATTCCCAATGCTTTTGCTAGCAGCACTTCGTTTGGCAATTCTGGTGATAAGGGCAAAAAGAAGATGCGTTGCCATTATTGTAAAGCTAATGATCACTTGATCAAGTCGTGTCCTAAGTTGAAGGCCAAAGAGGCTAAGAAGAAAGAGGGTGGTTTCACTGCAAATGCTGGTTCCACTACAAATGCAGCCATTGTTGAGTCTTCTGTGAAAGGAGACTGTGTTGCTGATGTTGATGCAGAATGGGCTTTTAGCGTAGAGTGCACTTACAATCCTATTGTCCATGATGCATGCTTGTCATTTGTTGCTGCACATTCACATGTGTGGTATTTTGATAGTGGTGCTACAAAGCACATTACCTCACATCGTGAATTGTTTACCTCTCTCGAGTCTGTCCCTCATGGGAATTCCGTCACTTGTGCCAACAATGCCTCTTATCCGGTTCAGGGAGTTGGAAAGATTATGCTTACAGCTGCAAATGGCAGTTCCTTCACACTTGTTGATGCACTTTATGTACCTGGGATCAAGAAGAATCTCTTTTCTATATCCGCACTTGCTCGAATTGGACTTGTAGTCAAATTTGTGGATGACAGATGTATAGTTCATGATCTCAGTTTTGGTGATGAAATTGTTGCATTTGGCCTTTTGTGCCGTGGGCTATATAAGCTCACTTTGTATGACAAGTGTGGACAAAATTTTGCAAATGCTGTTGCAGATTCAAGGGCTATTTCAGATGCAAAACTTTGGCATGCACATTTTGGTCATCTGAATTTTTCCAGTCTGCTACGTTTGCAGAAATCTGATATGGTTGCTTCTTTGCCGCCTCTTGAAGCACCTGTCAAACATGTTTGTGAAGGTTGTATTTTGGGTAAGATGCAGCGTTCTAAGTTTCCAAAGGATGGTTCAGTTCGGGCCACATGCAAGTTGCAGCTTGTGCATAGTGATGTTTGTGGGCCCATGCAAACTCCGTCCTTGGGCAATTACCTGTACTTCATGACTTTCATTGAAATTACTCCAGGCATGCATGGGTATTTCCGCTTAAAGCAAAGTCCGAAGTTTTTATGTGCTTCAAACAATTTATGGCTATGGCTGAAAATGTCTCAAAATGTACTATGGGCACCCTCCATTCCGATCGAGGGGGGGAGTATATGTCTCATGAATTTAATGAATTTTTGGCTAGTCGTGGGATAGAACTCCAATATACAGTGCCTTATACACCTCAGCAAAATGGTGTTGCTGAGAGGAAAAACAGGTCACTGATGGAAATGGCACGATGTATGGTCAAAAGTCAAGCTTTGCTGCATTCTTTTTGGCTTGAGGCCATCATGTGTGCCACTTATGTACTTAACACGTGTCCTACGAAAACTTTGCAGTCTATTACTCCATATGAAGCATGGCATGATAGAAATCCTTCTATTGAGCACATGCGTGTTTTTGGCTGTTTGGAATATGCTTTGGTGCCACAAACATAGCGCAGAGAATTGGATGGTAAGGCTGTCAAATGTATTTTTGTTGGTTATAGTGTTGAAAGCAAAGGTTACAGGTTGTATCATCCGCAAACAAAACATATTCTGGTTTCACGGGATGTAGTGTTTGTGGAAGATTCTGTTCAGCCCTTGTTGTCATGTACTAGAGACAGTAATGTAAGCTCACAGGACATTTATGACACTTTGTTGCCTCTTTTCATTGGTGGAAATACGAATGTAAGTTTCAATGAGGCAAATGTACAGCCTATGGGGGTTTCTGAAAATGTTACAGATCAGCCTATTACTGATGCAGATGTACATGATGTACTTGATGAGGAAAGGGCTGAAAATGAGCATGCTAGAGGTATGCCAAAATGGCTGGTGCACACTTTGCGTGACAGTAAATTGGATGCACCTTTGTCGAGTCGTACTCGTTCAGGCTCTCTCCATGCATCTTATGCATCAGATTGTTATGCTTTGGCTGTGTCTAGCTTACATGATGTTGAGGAGCCTCTGTCTTTTGATGAAGCACAGAATTCAGAAAATTGGATGGCGGCCATGCAATCAGAATATGATGCACTTATAGAAAATGACACATGGACTTTATGTGATTTGCCTCCTGGCAAAAAGGCCATTGGTATGAAGTGGGTTTACAAGTTGAAACGCAAGCCGGATGGTGAGATCGATCGCCATAAGGCTCGACTTGTTGCAAAGGGTTATGCACAGCAAAAAGGCATAGATTATGAAGAGACTTTTGCTCCCACTTGTCGTATGACTACTGTGCGTTTCCTATGTGCATTGGCAGCTCATTTTGGTTGGGATGTACATCAATCAGACATTGTTACTGCTTTCTTGAATGGTGACATATTTGAGGAAGTTTATGTAACGCAGCCTCGCGGTTTTGTCATAAAAGGACAAGAGGACAAAGTGTGCAGATGTAAAAAGGCTTTGTATGGGTTGAAGCAATCTCCTCATGCTTGGTATGAGAAAGCTGACACTCATTTGGTTAAACGAGGCTTTCGTAATAGTCCAATAGAAAGCACATTGTATGTAAAGCGTGAGGGTGATGTACTTCTCATTGTGGTTCTTTATGTCGATGATTTGCTAATCACTGGACCAAACGAGAGACATATTGCTAAATTTAAGGCTGATTTAAATGCTACTTTCAAGATGAAAGATTTGGGGATGTTGCATCATTACTTGGGTATACAGTTCAAGGAGTGTGATGGCGGTATTGCCTTGTGTCAGAAAAGTTACATAGAGACATTGCTATGTAAGTTTGGACTTGAGGATTGCAAACCTATTGCCACTCCCATGGAAACAGGTTTGACATTGAGTCTAAATGATGTTGGCGATCCTGCTGATGTCACTCTTTACCAAACTCCTGTTGGCTGCCTCATTTATGTATGCAACACGAGGCCAGATATTCAATTTGCAGTCTCACAGGTCAGCAATTTATGCATAGCCCAGGGTCTAAGCATTTGCAGGCTGTTAAGAGGATTTTTCGCTACCTTAGTGGCACTTTACATCTTGGCTTGTTTTATCCCAAGGGGGGATCATTGTCGCCAGACTTACATGCTTTTTCGGACTCAGATTGGACTGGTTGTTTTGACACGCGAGTGTCCACAAGTGGTTTTTGTTCCATGCTTGGCAGTTCATGTATATCACGGTTGAGCAAGAAGCAACCTACTGTGGCCACTTCGAGTTGTGAGGCTGAGTACATGGCAGTCTTCACAGCTACGGTTGAGTGTGTAGGCTCAGACGCCTTATGGCTGATTTGGGTGTTGGACAGGACACTGCCAACACTATCTACACTGACAGTCAGAGTGCATTGGCACTTGCGAGGAACCCAATTTTTCATGCTCGCACAAAGCACATTGAGGTGCATTACCACTATGCCAGGGAGAGGCTCTCACAACAGGAGAGATCAGCTTGGCTTATGTGCCAACACAAGACAACCTTGCAGATCTTTTCACAAAGGCATTGACTCGTGAGAAGCTTGAAGCTTTCCGCAAAGCTTTGGGCTTACTCCCCTTTGTGGACTGATCATGTCCTCAGGGCATGGCACTTCCCTTTACTCATGTGCCAGCTCTCGTTCATCGCATCACTCCAAGGGGGATTTGTTACCATATCATGTGGTAGTGATGTGTGTGAACACACTAGGACCGCCGGGGCATTTTTTCCCTCTTTAGGAGGTTTTTTCCCCCTAGCATTGTATATACGCCCATCACTCTAGGGCTATCTACCTTTCCATTGCACACTAAGTAATACACTCTCTATTGTGTACCTTGAGCTTTTTTCTTCTTCTCCAAGCTGTGTGCATTTCTTTGCAACCCTAATTCCAACACATGAGACTATAGTCAAAAATCAATCCAATTGGACAAATTATGAGAGTAGACATACCCAACCCCTACGTGTTGAGATAATGTAATAAGAAGTCAATAGATTGGGAATTTCGAACCCATACCCATTGGGTTCAGGTATCCATGTAGGTCTATAAAAGACGGGCATTTTTTTTAAAAAAAACTAGTGCACAGTATCTGTCTTGAGTAGCTATCTGAGAGTTTACAGCCAACATCTAACCTTGTCATCAGGTGTGCCATACATATTTATATGGAATGACTTACAATGGAGATGAGGTTTTAGCTATATCCATTGCACATCTTTAGCAGTCAAGTGAGTCTACTAAGAGATCCACACTAGTCCGTTATGAACATCATTTATTTCCGCAATTAGGAACATCTGTTACTCAGGCGAAGTGGTGGACATATCAGGACAGAGTGACGCGGGTGACTCTTGGGGGTCGAGAGCATTTTAGGAACAATATCTATCTGGCTATGGTAATTGAAGCCATGAGCATAGGGCCACAATGCTATTATGTAGAACATTCAATGAAGCGAGGTTTTTCAGAACGGTTATATCTGCTAGCACAGTTTCTTCCACCACAAAAGATTTTTTTGTATCACAGTTATGGACAGCCACTCCGATGATATTTTAACAGCACACCACGCACCATGGAGTATGGTGTACTCTTGGCTACCTGTATCTTACCTTTGGCCGAGCGTCCAAACACATGTTATTAATGTGATAGTTGTTTGTGCGATCATGTAATGAATGGTTTACTAGAAATGTAAAGGTGAAGACAGGGAGGTTTTTTTTTTTTTTAACAGGCTTGCTCAAATAGAGTGGTGAAGCATGAGAAAGGACTCATGTAATTTTGTGTGTGTGTGTGTGTGTGTGTGTGTGTGTCTGTGTGTGTGTGAGAGAGAGAGAGAGAGGGGGGAGAGAGAGAGAGATTTTTTGAAAAGACCTTCTTGCACGCCCTATGCCGTGCACGCGAGCATCAACACCAAACATGAGAAGTATGTTCCCTACCTGGTACACCATTGTTTGTTGCTTGTGCATGTCCAAAATGGTAGATAGATAACACAGTGAAACCTAGACTTGTCAAAATGCAAATGCAATGCTTACGTTGGAAAGGAGCACCCAATCATCACCAAAATCATGTTTTTTTTCCCGCGGCCGAAAAAACTTCAAACTTGACCAAAAGCTTTAGAACACTAAAAGTACACACTTATGAGAAGGGGCATCAGCAATAGCATTGTCTAAGTGGGTTTTGACAACAACAAAAACCATGTAGCTCAAGATATTATTGTTTTGACATAAACAATAAAGAGATGTCAGAATGGTAAGAACCTCGTGCAAAGCGTCTAATGACCACCCCTACCAAGTCATCAATGTGCATTCTGCTAAGATAGCCGATAATAGGATCCTTGAGTCAAATATTTACTTCAGAGGTCAAAGTGGCTCCATACTCAATGTGGCCACCTAACTGATGAAGTGGCACCATGGAAATGCTTCAAAGGGATGTATGAACATGTTTGAATTTTTGCATGCTTGAAAAAAAATTGTTTTCATGTAAAGTAGGAAAAAATAGCTTTTTTTTCTCCTCCCTTTGCATCTCTCAGTAAAGTGGGCCATCAAAAAGATTCCCCATAAAAAAAGAAGTCTACACTTTCCACCGGACAGATTTTTCATAGTGTCAGAGTCCTAAACTAGTCCTAAGCTTGTGCGAGCGTTCCAAAATAAAGTGTAAAGGGATCATCACCCTTAAAACATCATGTAACAGAGGCTAACCAAGTTTCACTTCATTTAGAGCTCATACGTGGCATCCACAGAGAAAATCACAATTTTTTATTCTCAACTGCCAGTATAACACCAAGTTGAGTTTTGAACTGCCAGTATAACACCAAGTTGAGTTTTGAAGCTACCCACATGTTACTCCAAGTATGTAAACCAAATCCAAGAGGTTTGGCAACCAATGGAAATTTACATCCCACCTTCTTGAATTTTCCACTTGGTTGGGAGATTGAAATTGACCTACCTCTTTCTCAATAGCTCAAAATTAGGCTACATGTGGGTAACTAGCCTCTAAACAATAAGGGAAATGTGCACACCAAGTCATAAGAGCATCCAAACCCAAATGAAGAAAGTGTTAAAAAATTGTGATTTTCTCACAAAGAGTGCAACTAACAACCCAAAAACAAAGTTGACCTCATGTACATGTTGGTATAAGTCTTTAGATCACTCTTATGTGGTCAAAAGTGAAAAAAGTCACTTCTATGTTACACAAGACACGATAAGCTTGAAGCACATGTCAGAAACCTCAAGCACCCAATCCTTCTATCTAAATTTCATCAAATTTGAACCAGAGCCTTAACTTGTTGTATCCATCAAGTCCATGAAGTCATAATTCAAAAAAGGCAGCCTGATCATAAGTCAAAGAAAAAAAAATGATTTTTTCTTGATTTTGTATGAAACAAGCTTTTTTCAAGTTGTTCAAGTTATGCATGGTTCATATGAGTGTTTTGAACAAGTTTAACGTGGGAATAAGAAAAAACCACTTTCGGCTCTAACCATTCTCTGAATTGCGACAATTGTTCACAAAAGCTATGAAGTTTGACACCAAAGGCAATCTCCAAAGAAGTGGAGCCGCAAAAATGTCCGGAACAAATTCCATAGTTCAATTTCCGCAAGGACTCCCTGTGAGAAATGTCAACATACATAGAGAAGGAAAGATTGGAACTAGAAGGTGCCATCGTTTATGAAGCAGTCTACATAGATTCAGACAGTATTATGGTCATGTTACCAATGATACCTAGAGAAGCTTACAATGTTGCAAGAAAACTACCTATTGAAGAAGCTCTGGAAAAGATTGACCGTCTGAATTACTTCCAGTTGATGCCATGTGAAATTGACATTCAAAGAGCGCATGAGTTCTATACCAGTATTATAGAGGATGGCACAACTCAAATCTCGACACTTGAGAATGATAAGATACAAGTAAGGATCACCTCAAAATTGATCTATGAAGCATTACAGCTCTTAGATAAGGGTGCAACTTTAAAAAACAAGAAAGATTTAGGAATTAAGGAATGGCGCAACAACGACATTTGCTGACATGACATGCCGAGAAGCCGAGAAGCGGAGCTACCCACTTGGATCTTCTTTCATATTGATGACAAGAGACGAGGCGCTACACAACGCCAAACCACACAGTCGCTACAACCTACGCTTGGGCTTATCAATAGAACACACCAGTAATGCTCCACACAAAGTTGGCCTACTTATCAATTCCAAAAATACTAACGAGAATTGCATATCAAGCAACCGGTGCGGCTCACGGTGACTTGCCAGAAACTCCCTCTCCGAACGATTGGATTCAATATCAAGAAGATGGGAATGATGATGAAACTACCAAGTCTAGCTCCACTTATATTACAGCTCGCACCATATCAAAAAGGAAAGGAAGCTACAGGAGTCGAAACCTACAAAAGAAGATCTTGTAAACAGGAAAGGCAAAAGACGTATGACAGTCGATAGATCTGCTAAAGAAGAGAAAGCTTAGAAGCAAGTGAGAGAGGAAAGACTAGTAGAAGAATTCAAGAAGAAAAAGAGTGTATGAAGGGGATTTTGCAGAAAAGTGGATTCCATGCAAGGCAAGCACAAAGAACCTTATGGCCCCGCCCATCACTACTGAGCAGTTGGAGGAGATGTATGCTCAAATGGAACGAGAAAAGTTACCGAAGGGAAAGGAGGTGGAAGAGGCCAAGAAAGCTAACGAGAGACCAAAAATTGGTAGTTTCACAGAAAACTCTCACTCTCAGTCAAGCAGGCATTCTTATGGAGATTACAAACATGAAACAACACAAAAAGAAGAGTCTCATCCAAAAACATCCCAAGCCCAAGAGGAACCTAAAGATCAAGATAGTTGCCCGAAGCCTCAGAATCCCCCTATGGTGCAAGAAGCAATCAGGTGACCCATCACTTCACCTCGACATTGGAGCATGACGGACCCTTATTATAAAGCTTTGCAAAGAGTAGCAGCGTATATGTACAATGTCAAAGTGCAAGAGCATACCCAAGACTTGAGCACTATTCTAGCTTTGCAAAATGAACTATCAGAAGCTTATGCAGAGTTGCACACACTGAGAAATGAACAGGAGGAAGCTATGATAGAGGCTCAAGTAGCTAGACAGGAAGCTCAAGAGTCCAAGGGACAACTACTACCACAACAACAAAAGTTGGCTAATGCTTACGAAGAGTTAGCAGTAGCTCGAAGAGCCATATATGCACACAAAAGTGTAATAGACAATCTGCAAGCGGTTTTCACGGATTTAGTTGAACATGCAAATACATTAGAGAACTAGCTAGCCATAGCCAAAGTGCAACTGGAAAGTGCCAAAGAGGATTTGATTTCCCAACAATGCATAGTCGAGAAGATCAAGGCCAACCCTCGACTAACCCGACTGACAGACACCGATGCTACAACTTTTGATGCTAGTGCTAGGATTTTAGAGTTGGAAATAGCTATCAGAGCTCAAGAACGTATGCAGCAAGATGCCATGATAACTACACTAGCACGAGAAGAAAAACTCCAAAAGAAAAAAGCAACTCTCAAGAAAGGAAACCCTACGAGCTTTGGTGGCCGCCCTTCAAGCAAAAATCGACTTCAGGCAGCCTGAGTTTACTCAGATAGATGATCATGGTGGTAATGCCCATGGTGACTAGGGAGATACACAAAAGGATTTTGAAGGGCAGTAAGGGCAACCACAACCAGAGCAAACAAATTCATCATCGGAAGTAACCCACAACTCCAAAAAATGGTTTGGACACATAAAAATAGCATGCTGCAATGGACACTATCAAAGGAGCTCTAGAGACAAGAGCAGGAGGTACAAGCAAGTCAACACTACCTAAAACTCTTGCGAAAAGAACACGCAGATTGACAAAAAAGAATTGCAAAAATACAGGAAGAACATAGGAAAAAAGCAATGGAATGGGAGATTGGAATTCTGCATTCAGTTATTCTTCAACTACTAAAGCCAATGACAATCAACGAAGGGCGGTATACTCAATCACTCACTCCCATTGATGCGATATGAGTATCTTCGTAGGAAAGCCGCCATTGAGCAGGAAATGTTTGAAGCTCAACCAAGTGGGCGACAACCAAAATGGGGAATGGCATGGCTGGAAAAGCATCCTAAATGACAAATTCACATGATGAAAGCACCCACTCCACTGGAGAAAGATGTCACTTTCTACCCAATGCCACGGGTCAAGCCTTGGATTCAACATGATTCACTACAAAAGAGACCACAACTGGTTAAATTACCTAGCTCTGCCAGGTCCCAAAGACAAGAAAAAATTAGATGAGAAATATATGTTGAGCTCTCTCACCATAGTCGTTATATGTATCTATACATGTATGTATATATGCACACACACACATATATATATATATGTATATGTATATGCATTATCATTGTCAGGGAGAGTCCCAGAATGAAGAGATTATGAAGCAAGTGAAAGACCTCTTGAAAAGGGGTCTTATCCAGCCGAGTACTTCACCCTACTGCTCTCTGGTGTTGTTGGTTTTATAAAAGACGGATCTTGGAGAATGTGCATTGATTATAGAGCTCTCAATAAATTCACCTTCAAGAACAGATTTCCGATTCCGAGGATCGATGATATTCTTGACAAATTACAGGGATCCTCTTGTTTCAGCAGGATCAATTTGAAAAGCGGATATCATCAAGTCGAGTCACGCCGAGAGATGTCTACAAGATAGCTTTTCGGACGAGCAGAGATCCGCTTGGTTTATGTGTCGACACAAGAAACCTTGCAATATTTTTCTTTGCAAATCTATTCACAAAGGCATTGCCTCGTGAGAATTTGAAGCTTTTTCCGCAAAGCTTTAAGTTTGCTACCGTTTGTGGATTGATAATGTCCTTAGTGCATGACACTTCCCTATACACATTGTGGTTAGCTCTCGTTCACATACATCACTCCCAAGGAATTTGGTGGATATGTGGTAGTGATGTGTGTGAATAAACTAGGACACCTAGACATAGAGGCTAGAGATTAAAAAAATCAAATTTGTTTTGAAGAAATTCTACAAAATTTCCGAGATAATTAATTAGTAAGAGAAAATATACCGATGACTTAGCCTGTTTTAGTTAAGGAGGCCAATCTTCACAGATGTGAGCAGGCTTTGGAGACCTTCTATTGTGCATCGGGCGCATTGATCAACTGGAGAAAGACAGTGGCTTTCTCGGTTGGTAGTGCTCCTGTGCTAGATTGGATGCCAGGAGAGGGTTTCAGGTGGATTCCCCAGGGGACTGCAGTTCGGTACTTGGGTTATCAGTTTGGTTTGGACTTGGCTCCCGAGCAATAGATTGCTCCCCTTCTTCTGTCTATCAAGAGAAAGCTGTTACATTGGAGCTCAGCACGACTTTCTCTGGCTGGCAGAGTAGTAGTTGCCAACCAGGTGTTGTTGGCGACTGTGGTACATCGCTTCCTGCTCGACCTTCTTGAATTCTTGTATCAACCAGGTAGAGAGGCTGATCAGGAACTTCCTTTGGTCAGGACGTGACACTCAGATAGCCCGAGCCAAGGTGGCTTGGCAGGTCATCATGCTTCCTTGTTCTTAGGGAGGGCTTGGGATCATTGATCCAGCACAGCAGAGCAGAGCCCTTCTTGGGAAGTTCATCGTCAGAGGACTTCTTCCAGGTGAGGAGCCCTGGAAGGAGTTCTTGCTACAGCGGCTTCGTGCTAGGGTGCCTCAGTCAGAAGGCCCTTGGCAACCTTCGACCAGATGGATCTTTACAAAGATGCGCAGAATTGGTTTGAGCAGGAGACTGGAGGACCGCTTCGCTGTGAGTTTGCTTCGATCTTGGGAGCTCTTACGGTGTGGCCTGGAGCAGAGACAGCCGACGTGCACGGAGGAGCGCCTACGGCAACCCCTCGTCTGGAACCCCATGGTTAGCACTCAGAGAGGCCACTTAGTTGGTAGTCAGCCTCATGTTTCTTGGGGTCCAATGGAAACAGGTCCAGCGCGCTCTCTAGGTGACTGGCTAGAGTTCACAGGTTTGTCAGAGGAGGTGCAGGGGTTCCAGCTACAGGGCATGAGAGGGGTGCAGAGCACGTGTCAGGACATCTCACTGTCAGTTCCAGCTAAGTGGCTCACGCCTCTCGAGCCAGTAGCACCCCAGTGGATGGGAGCCTTCACACGACTGGAGGTTCTCATCTCAATCAGGGCCTGCTCAGAGACTGTCCCAGCCCTCTTCTTCGAGCTTCAGGGTGGGGGACGACTACAGCGAGTTGCAGTAGAGGCCCCGCAGGTAGCAGTGTTGTTTTCAGGGGATCCAAGTAGTGGGCATCTGTGGGAGGACTTGCGTCATAGACCCTGACCCAGCAGGTCTTGAGACTGGACACTGGAGGCTATGGGCTTGGGAGTGTTGTCCACTGGCACGAGTACAGTGGGATCCTGGTGAGTGGCTATGGAGGGACCCCTTCTCTTCTGCAAACCACCCAGGAGTCCCGTTCTTTCAGTACACTGTTCGACTGGGACGTCATATACTAGCAACATAGAGAGAGGCCCGTCCCGCTGCAGCATGTCATTGGCAGGAGGAGGATCTCACAGCCGAGTTCTTGGCAGCCTTTTGGGAGAGGTTGTGGGACTCCAGACAGCCAAGGCGAGTCACCTTGTTTCAATGGCTGGTCGCACACAGAGCTACAGCAGTAGGGAGTTGCCTAGTGCATAGTGGTCTCTCGGCCGCATGTGCAGCTTGTGACCATTTGGTGGAGAGTCAGTGTCACTGTCTTTGGGACTGTCCCTCGGCCCAACAGGTGTGGCTACGAGTTCTTTGGCTGATGCTTGCTCTCTCCACGGCTCGACAGTACACTTGGGGGCAGCGGCTTGGTCCACCCTCACGGGCCCGACACTTCAGTTTGAGCTATCTTCCACCAGCAGGATGGTAGTGATGCAGGGAGGGCGACCTACACTCCAGCCTGCTACAAAGCTTACTCCACAGGAGTGGTGCAGTGAGAGAGAGGAGTGTTGGGAGCTCATCAGTGGCCTGACACTTTGGTTCATCTGGCAGGCCCGCTGTTTCCGCATCTTTGAGGCTCGCCCTGTGCCACCAACAGAGACTGTTCGTGACTATTGGCTAGAGCTGATCCATACTCTCAGAGGACAGCTTGAGGGACTACAGGGCAGCTCCGACCGCATGCGGGAGCGCCGGGAGGCTTTCCTTCGACTCTGGCGCCCTGGGCCTTTCTACACTATAGTCCAGGGTGTGCTCACATGACACTACCGTCCACCTGTGTGGCTCTTCCCTCCTCCCATCTCTTGATTTAGCCTCATTGTATATATGCTGTTTTTTTTTTCCGAGAAAAAGATCCTTCTATTAGTTAATGAAAACTGCCCATAGGGTTACAACCACCTCTGCAAGAGAGGGCTACAACAAACATGATGGGGAGACTCTCCCAATGAAAGAAACAACATATATACAATGAGGCTAAATCAAGAGATGGGAGGAGGGAAGAGCCACACAGGTGGACGGTAGTGCCATTTGAGTACCCCCCTGGACAGTGGTGTAGAAAGGCCTAGGGCGCCAAAGTCGAAAGAAAGCCTCGCGGCGCTCCCGCATGCGGTCGGAGCTGCCTTGCAGTCCCTCAAGCTGTCCTCTGAGAGTATGAATCAGCTCTAGCCAAAGGTCACGAACAGTCTCTCCTAGTGGCACAGAGCGAGCCTCAAAGATGCGGAAACAGCGGGCCCACCAGATGAACCAAAGTGTCAAGCCACTGATGAGCTCCCAACACTCCTCTCTCTCACTGCACCACTCCTGTGGAGAAAGCTTTGTAGCAGGCTGGAGTGTAGGTCGCCCCCCCTGCATCACTATCATCCTGCTGGTGGAAGATAGCTCAAACTGAAGTGCCAGGCCCGTGAGAGTGGACCAAGCCGCTGCCCCCCAAGTGTACTGTCTAGCCGTGAAGAGAGTAGGCATCAGCCGAAGAACTCGTAGCCACACCTGCTGGACCGAGGGACAGTCCCAAAGACAGTGACGCTGACTCTCCACCAAATGGTCACAAGCTGCACATGCGGCCGAGAGACCACTATGCACTAGCCAACTCCCTACTGCTGTAGCTCTGTGTGCAACCAGCCACTGAAACAAGGTGACAAGCCTCGGCTGTCTGGAGTCCCACAGCCTCTCCCAAAAGGCTGCCAAGAACTCGACTGTAAGGCCCTCCTCCTGCCAATGACGTGCTGCAGCGGGGCGGGCCTCTCTCCAAGCCGAACAGTGTACTAATAGAAGGGGACTCCTGGGTGGTCTGCAGAAGAGAGGGGTCCCTCCATAGCCACTTACCAGGATCCCACTGTACTCGTGCAAGTGGACAACACTCCCAAGCCCATAGCCTCAAGTGTCCAGTCTCAAGAGCTGCTGGGTCAGGGTCTATGACGCAAGTCCTCCCACAGATGCCCACAACTCGGATCCTCTGGAAACAACACTCTGCTACCTACGGGGCCTCTACTGCAACTCGTTGTAGTCGTCCCCCACCCTAAAGCTCGAAGCACAGGGCTGGGACAGTCTCTGAGCAGGCTTTGATTGAAATGAGAACCTCCAGTCGTGTGAAGGCTCCCATCCACCGGGGTGCTACTGGCTCGAGAGGCGTGAGCCGCTCAGCTGGAACTCACTCTGAGATGTCCTGACACATGCTCTGCACCCCTCTCATGCCCTGTAGCTGGAAACCTTGCACCTCCTCTAACAAACCTGTGAACTCTAGACAATCACCTAGAGAGCGCGTTGGACCTGCTGCCATGGGACCCCAGGAAACATGAGGCCGACTACCAACCAAGTGGCCTCTCTGAGTGCTAACCATGGGGTTCCAGACGAGGGACTGCCGTAGGCGCTCCTCCGTGCACGTCGGCTGTCTCTGCTCCAGGCCACGCCGTAAGAGCTCCCAAGATCGAAGCAAACTCACAGCGAAGCGGTCCTCCAGTCTCCTGCTCAAACCAACTCTGCGCATCACTGTAAAGATCCATCTGGTCAAAGGTTGCCAAGGCCCTCCTGATTGAGGCACCTTGGCACGAAGCCTTTGCAGCAAGAACTCCTTCCAGGGCTCCTCACCTGGAAGAAGTCCTCTGACTATGAACTTCCCAAGAAGGGCTCTGCTCTGCTGTGTTGGATCAATGATCCCAAGCCCTCCCTGAGAACAAGGTGGTGAGCACGCGGCGGTGTGTGCAAGTGAAAGAGTACGCGAGGAAGTGCAGTGTGTGCAGAGAAGGGAAGCAAAGGACAGCAGTAGAGAAAGCGCTAACAGAAGAAGAGAGGGCACGCTATTGCAGCTGGGGAATAAGTGAGTGAGTTAATTGAAACTCACTTTTCCCTTTATTATTTGTATAGGACCAATTTATAAGTTAGTGGCTAAGTTCAATGTGAACTTGGCCAAAGGTTAGTAACCTTTAAAATATACATTACAGGGGGCCATTTGGGCCTTTAACCCAACATCACATACCTCCCACTTAAAGACATAAATGGCGCCTTTAAGCTACGTGACTCCCACCATCTCTATGCATAGATGATGTTGTGCTTTGGGTAAGCACTTAGTAAGAGCATCGGCTGGATTTTGTGATGTATGGACCTTAACCAACGTAATAAGGCCATCCTCCAGCACTTCTTGTATGAAGTGATACCGCACATCAATATGCTTTGTGCGTGCATGAAACATGGCGTTCTTTGCCAGACATATGGCACTCTGGCTATCACAACCAAGCATAGGTGCCTTGGCAGGCAAACCAAACTCACTGCATAGGCGTCCTAACCAAATAGATTCTTTGGAAGCTTCAGTGGCTGAAATATATTGAGCCTCTGTCGTAGACAATGCAACAATCTTTTGCAATCTAGAACACCATGAAACAACACCTCCCGCAAGAGTAAATACATAGCCACTTGTGGATTTCCGTGTATCCACATGACCAACCATGTCAGAGTCACAAAATCCCTTCAACTCCATTGGTCCTTTACCATAGCAGAGGCATTTGTTTTTAGTCCCTTTCAAGTACCTCATAATGAATTTCACTACATCCCAATGCAACCTGCCTCGATTAGCCATAAACCGGCTCACAACTCCCACTACATGGGCTATGTCAGGCCTAGTAGCAACCATAGCATACATAAGTGAACCACAAGCTAAAGCATAAGGCACACTTTGCATGTCATTGGCTTCTTCTTTTGACTTGGGACAATCATCCTTGGAGATTTTGACATATGGCTGTAATGGCACACCAAGAGGCTTTGCTTCAGCCATGTTAAATCTGTCCAACACCTTTTCAATGTACTTTTCTTGCGACAAATACAATAGGCGCTTGTCTCTTTGCCGTGTAACACGCACTCCAAGTATATGTTCAGCTATCCCAAGGTCTTTCATTGAAAACGCAAATTTCAGCTGCCCTTTAAGAGCATCAACAGTGCTTCTTTTCTTTGCAGCTATCAACATATCGTCTACATAGAGCACGAGAATGATAGGGCTGCCATCCTCATCACGTTTCGTATACAAACAATGGTCTGCATGGCTTCTTTTGTGACCATGTTTAAGCATGAAGCGATCAAACTTCTTGTACCACTGTCTACATGATTGTTTCAGCCCATACAAGCTTCTATTGAGCATACATACCAAATGTTCCTTGCCAGGGATAACAAAACCCTCGGGTTGCTTCATGTAAAGCTCTTCTTCCACATCATCATGCAAGAAACCGGTATGTACATCCATTTGGTCCATTTCCAAATCAAGAGCAGCCACAATGGCAAACAATACACGCAAAGTGATCATCTTCACAACAGGAGAGAACACTTCCTGAAAGTCTATGCCCTTGGTTTGAACATATCCCTTTGCAACAAGCCTTGCCTTATACTTGGGTATTGCATCAACAGTCTTGATTTTATACACCCATTCGTTAGGAATAGCCTTCCTTCCTTTGGACAATTCAACCAAATCCCAAGTATGATTAGCATGCAAAGCTTTAATCTCTTCCTGCATAGCAAGCTCCCACTTGTCGCTGTGCTCACATATCTTTGCCTCTTTATACGTAAGAGGCTCTCCCTCATCTATCAACATAATGTAATGCAAAGAGAGGTCATATCGACTCACAGGCCGTCTTTGACGAGTAGACCGCCTCACCCAATGATCCACATTATCCGGCAATGGGTTTACATCAGGTGGTAATACAAAATCATCAACAATGGGCTGCTGTACATCATTTTCAGCACCATTTTCAGCATTGTTTGTTGGCTGCAAATGTCCTTCAGGAGCCTCAATTCGCTGTCCAACATCATCTGGCTCAAACACCACTGGATAATCTACATTTTCAGCCATTTGTGGTGCATCCTGAGGGTCAAAAATAGGCCTAACAAGTGGCTGGTCATGCTAAAATTTCACCCTTTTTATGGTCATGCTTTGAGGCACAATTGTTTTGAAGCAGCCTGGCTTCATTAAAAACAACATCCCGGCTGCGTACAACCCTTTTGAGCTGAGGTAACCAAATCCTGTAACCCATTTCGCCTTCTTCACCATATCCCATGAAGAGGCCTTTAATGGACTTCGCATCTAGTTTACTCCTCAACTCAGGTCTAACATGCACAAAAGCTTCGCAACCAAAAATGCGTAAGTGATCGTATGAAGCAGGCTTGCCAGACCAAACCTCTTCAGGAATGTCACCTTTTAAAGACATGTGAGGGGATCGATTGTATATATGCACAGCAGTTTTCAAAGCTTCTCCCCAAAATCCATGAGAGAGATTAGCTGTGGACAGCATGCATCTCACCCTCTCACAAAGTGTCCTATTAAATCTTTCAGCCACACCATTAGAAGAGGGGCTATATGGCACAGTAAGCTCCCTTTAATGCCCAAATTTTCACAAAACTTGTTAAATTCAGCACTCGTGTACTCACCCCCATTGTCTGTACGCAAGCATTTTAGCTTTCTACCTGTTTGGGTGGTCACAAATGCATGAAATCTCTTAAACGCAACAAAGGCTTCATCCTTGGACTTTAGCAAATAAACCCAAATTTTCCTAAAATGGTCATCAACAAAGGAGACAAAATAACATGCACCACCCATAGACTTAGTAGGCATGCTACATACATCAGAATGTACAAGATCAAGCACACAAGATTTACGAGAGACACCAGAGTAATAAGAACGCTTTACTTGCTTGCCATATTGACATTCATTACAAAAGTCAAGCTTTGTGCCTTTAGCATCAAGCTTGTTCAAAGTACAAAGCTTAGAAAGGCCATTTTGGCTCATATGCCAAGCCTGCTTGTGCCACAACTCCATGTGAGAGTTAATTTCAGCCAATGCAATAAACTTGCCCAGCACGGCCTTTCCATGCATGCAGTAAAGTGTCCCTTTCTTTGTGCCCTTTACAATCAGCCTTGAGCCTTTAATCATTTCCCATGATCCTCTCTCAAACAAGATATTGTAACCATGCATATCCATCTGACCAACAGAAAGTAGACTCTTCTTGATTCCCGGCACATATCTAACATCATGCAAGACAAGCTCATTTGTGCCATCTATGGAGAGATGCACACTGCCAATACCCTCAATGGAACATGCATGATTGTTTCCAAGGTATACATAGCCACGGTTGCCCGCATCAAAAGTAGAGAAACACTCCTTGATAGGAGTCACATGAAATGAAGCACCGGAATCAACAATCCAAGTCTGGGACAATGCATCATTGACAATCAACAGAGCATCAATAAGATCACTTTTGGTGATCTGCATGTCGTGTGAATGAACATTAAGAGAGACATCATAGTAATAAGCATCATCATCTGACAAAGTGGCACACAAGATGTCCTCTACATATGACAGCTCCTCAATCATGAGACTAGAAGCCACATTGGCCTTCTCTTTGTCCTTTGAGCTATCTTGTGCATCTGCCTTGACTTCCTTCTTCTCTTTCTTTTTGTCTCCACCATTCTTTTTCCTTTCTAACTCAGCTTTATAGTACCTGCAATCGGGTTTCTTGTGACCCTTCTTGCCACATTGATAGCAAGTCACATCACCCTTGCCTTTGCTTGCATTTCCCCTTTCTTTACTCTTACTCTTACTCCTTTGTGCATAAGCATTCTTCTTTTCTGTCCTGCCTCTAACCATGTTGGCAGAGCTGCCTCCCTCTCCACTTGCTTTCCTCCTGATTTCTTCATTCAAGATAGAACCCCTAACACCATCAAAGGTCAAATTGGGGTTATTGGACAACGAAACCACCAAAGTTTCCCATGACTCAAGTAAGGTCATAAGCAAGCATATAGCTTTCAGTTTATCATCAAAAGGAGACAAGCCTGAATCCTGTAACTGCGACAAAGTACCTGCGAACAATAACAAGTCCTCTGCCGCGCTGTTCGACTCATCTAGTTGCATGCCAACAAGTTTTCGCATCAAGTGCACCTGGTTGACAGGCATTGTATTTTCATACATTCCCTTTAACTTCTCCCACACATCAAAAGCAGTCGTGAGACCTTTCACATCAATGACGGTCTCATCGGTCATGGCCATTTTAATGTATGTAACGGCCTTCCTGTTCATGGTAACCCATGCTTCATCCGTCATATTCTGCGGCTTCACCTGTTCAAGTGCCCCTTCGCAATCCTTAAGAAATAGGATTCCCTGAATCCTGTCTTTTTAAAGATCAAAACCTGTACCATCGAACCTCCTAATCTCGAAGAGGTTCTTCACATCCGAAGAAGATGAGGGCATAGTTGCACGAAATAAGAGGGACAATACGCTGAATTTTTGGGCAAAATGTGCAAAAATTGGAGTATAGCCTCACATAGATGTGCACTACAGCTCCAAATGGTAACAAGAGCAATTTGGGGCAAAATAGGTCGATTTGGGCACAAAATTCAATTTCTGAAATTTATGTGCAGGAAATTTCAGCGAGCGAATTTGTGCTCGAAAACAACAAATTTAGTTGTTTTTAGCCTCAGAGACATACATAAGACTAATACACAGCCTTTAGAAGCATGTAAGCACAAAAGCCCCAATTTGTAGCATCAAAATTGCATGAGATTGAGCCACAAATGGTCATACATAGACAAAATTTGTCAAACGTGCGTAGATTGCATCAGTTTGCACTTTCCCCAATGTAATCGCACCATAAAAACACTTGCAAAAACCTGCGTAAATCTGAAATTTGCTTAAAACACCTGTTTTAGGGCTTGTTTTTCGGCAATTTCAGGGTTTTCGAGTAGCGGGGACTGAGCAAAAGTATTCCCACACCTTAATACATCATTTGCAAAACCTGTATTTTCGTTGTAATAACCTGTAATTTCCTTTTTGACCTAATTTCAGTCTGTTTTAGGTCGATTTGGGTTGCCGAGAGCTCTCTAGTGTCCGAGAACGAATCCTTTGGCGATGAAATTGCAAAATCTCGCGAGAAAGTTGACCTTGGCTGAAATCCAGCGTTTGCAAATTTGTGGGCAAACCCTAATCGGGCTCTGATACCAGTTGGTGAGCGCGCAGCGGTGTGTGCAAGTGAAAGAGTACGCGAGGAAGTGCAG
Source organism: Adiantum capillus-veneris (assembly GCF_014529385.1). Classification (NCBI taxonomy): domain Eukaryota; kingdom Viridiplantae; phylum Streptophyta; class Polypodiopsida; order Polypodiales; family Pteridaceae; genus Adiantum; species Adiantum capillus-veneris. The sequence goes on from NW_028221436.1 coordinate 1,119,014, forward strand.
TGTGTGTGCAGAGAAGGGAGACGAAGGGCCGCAGTAGAGAAAGCGCTAGCAGAAGAAGAGAGGGCACGCTACTGCACCTCGAGAATAAGTGAGTGAGTTAATTGAAACTCACTTTTCCCTTTATTATTTGTATAGGACCAATTTATAAGTTAGTGGCCAAGTTCAATGTGAACTTGGCCAAAGGTTAGTAACCTTTAAAATATACATTAAAGGGGGCCATTTGGGCCTTTAACCCAACACAAGGAAGCGTGATGACCGGCCAAGCCACCTTGGCTCGGGCTATCTGAGTGTCACGTCCTGACCAAAGGAAGTTCCTGATCAGCCTCTCTATCTGGCTGATACAAGAACTCGAGAAGATCCAACAGGAAGTGATGTACCACATAGTCGCCAACAACACCTAGTTGGCAGCTACTACTATACCAGCCAGAGAAAGTCGTGCTGAGCTCCAATGTAACAGCTTTCTGCTGATGGACAGGAGAAGAGGAGCAATCTGCTGCTCGGGAGACAAGTCCAAACCAACCTGACAACCCAAGTACCGAACTGCAGTCCCTGGGGGGATCCACCTGAAACCCTCTCCTGGCATCCACTCTGGCACAAGAGCACTACCAACCGAGAAAGCCACTGTCTTTCTCCAGTTGATCAGTGCGCCCGATGCACAACAGAAGGTCTCCAAACCCTGCTCACATCTGTGAAGATTGGCCTCCTGGCCATCTAAGTACAAGGCTGAGTCATCGGCAAACTCAGCGTCCAGTAGCTCATCTCCCCGAATAGGGGGTGCCAACAAAAGTAGGTAGGGCAATTTTGCTAAGTTAATATAGAAGCAAACCAAAGTTCACACTTTCTGGCAGAAGAGGCAGCAGGAGCTTCCCGCTCAACAGGCAACTTCTCAACAGTACCCCCCCCCCCCCCCCCCCAACAGCAGATCCATCGCCACCATCTCCCCTCATCTGGCGTTTTCCCCTCTTGCAGCCATCGCCCATGACCTCCCTTCCCGGCGGTTGTTTCCCCTCCAGCAGCACCAATCACTAGCGTTTTGAACCTCAGCATCAGCCCCAAACCCTGGCGTTTTTGGGAATCAGGAAATTCAGCAAATCAGCATTTTTGGTCACAGACAGCCATGCCTATGCAGTGTTTTCACTAACGCTAGGCCTTGCATCAAAGTAGCCCATTTCAGCCCTGCCTTACCAGCGTTTTCAGCATCAGATAGGTTGCTCCTTCAGCGTTTTTTGACAAGCAACACTAACGCCAGAACACCTGCAGCCTCAGCGTTTTTACAGCAGAAATTCAGCATTGAAGAAACGTAGGTTTCGGCATACAAAGCATAGCAGAACCACCCCAAGAAGGTTGCAGATGGTTCCTCATTTTCATCCATAAAAACACAGCCCAAAACAGTCATTTTCAGCCACCGAATTCAGCCCATAGAAAATCCCAAATTTCAGCCACCAAGTCGTCGTCGTCATCACCGTTGTCGTCATCGGCATAGTCCCCTTGCATCAGTCCATAGCATCCGCATTGTACACCCTTGTGCAATCAAAGTAGACCACTCTCGCCAACGAGAGTGGGGCCTTCAGAGGAGGGTTTTACAACCTCTCGGTGTCGTATCTCTTCTCTCTCCTTCTCTCAGTCTCATTCACTTGCACGCACAATATCCACTCACTTTGTTCGTGACCACAGCACTCTCCAAGACGGAAAGCTCTCTCTTTCCCTAAGAACTAAAAGGAACCTTGAGCAATAAAGATCACTAATCTTGAGAAAAAACAACATTCATTCCGCTGCACCTTACAACCGCTCTGACTGGGGCTCAGCAGACAGTAACTCACGGTAAAAGTCAATAGCAACTGCACGCATATCCTCGGGCTCACTGAAACCGGCCTGTTCAATCCAAAAAGGACGGTAGACTTTACTTCAAACCATGATTTAGCTTTCACCCATTATTAGTCATCTATTATACCTGCGCTATAGTGACACAAGAGAGAGGAATGGGATACAGATGCTAGAATGCACCTATATGAGAATACCGACACCAGATTGGCTGCCCCGCACAAACTTGGCTGAATTTCAACTGTTCAGGCCCGATTTCGGCAACATAACTGTACTAGGACCCTTCACAGTCAGTATTCCCACGCATTGACTGACTTTCCCGACTCATACGGGCACTTTGCACAACCTGGCGAGAATCTGCAGCACGCTGAATTCTCTGTTTTCAGCCCCGAAAATGCGCCAGATCGCCTGCACAACGGTTCCCTTGCGTCCCCGAACCTCCTGGGGTATTAGGGTCCGTTTAGGGCCAAAACCCTAAACCTGCAAAAATACACAGCAGGCTGTAATTTACTGTTTCGGGATCCGTTTCACGTGCCGGTCGCATCCCTTTAGCAAGTCCTCGAGCTCCCGCACCTGTAGGGCTACTTAACCTTTGAATCGGACGAGATTTCTAGCGTGGAACCTCTCCGAATTCACCTGTACCTGCGGGGGATTAGCCGCTAGCTAATCCAGTACCTGTGCAAGAGGCTCTTGCCTCGGCCATCGCGCATGAACCCACACAACTGTACATTGGTCAAATTAAAAGCCCACTAGTGGGGCATAACATGCTGCCAAAGGGAGAGAGAGGGCAGTGCGTAGCGTGCAGGGCATCACTCCAGGCACCGCACTGTGCATAAGAGGGAAAGCAAGCACTCCATAGCTCTTAACCTGTGACAAATTCTGAAAATGAGCCCTTCTCCTCTCTAAAATCAGCGCCCAATTTTCTGCATGAGGAAAGTGCACAGAATTGTGCCACTTGGCGCATTTACAAGCATTTTCCCGTTTCGGGGTTGCCGCCTAAAAATCTCCCAACCGGTTGCCCAGTTGACTTCACGGCAGAGTAAGAAAATGTTCCCCTTGTCATTCCGGAGGTAATGACGCCAACACATTTTCAAGTCCCAAAATAGCAGTTCCCTAAATTTTAGGAGATGAATGCACTGTATTATTGTATGCATACTCCACCAACGGCTAAGACTGCTCCCACTTTCCTTTATGCTCTCACACATAACACTTCAGCAGATCTAGGACAGTAGAATTTGCCTCTTTTGATTGCCCATCTGTTTGAGGATGAAATGTCGAAGAGAATTTGAGCGTGGTGCCCATATTCTCAAACAAGCATCTCCAGAACAAACTTGTCATGCGTGGATCACGGTCGCTAACAATCGACTGTGGCATGCCATGATACTTGAAAATATTGCTCATAAACAAGTGTGCCATCTGATCTGGCTTTATCTTCTTCCTGACAGGAATATAATGAGCCTGTTTGCTAAATCTGCAAATAATGGTCCAAATACCATCGTTTCCTGTCTGCGTTCTCGGAAGATCAAAGATAAAATCCATAGCAATACTTTCCCATGGTTTATCTGGAGTAGGTAGTGGTTGCAATAACCCTGGTGCCTTTTGCCTGTCAAACTTGACCTTTTGGCATATTAGGCATTCTCGCACAAAGGCATCCACATCTCTTCTCAATGTAGGCCAGTAGAAGAATGTCTTAACCGCTTTAACTGTAGCATCGATACCACGATGCCCTGCATACGGTGGGACATGACTCTCTTCCATAACTTTGCGTCGCAATGGCTTTGTGAGACACAACCTGCCATGCATCATCATGAACCCGTCTTTCAGAAGATAGTGTTCATGACGTTGTCCTTGCATTAGCTGCTCGAAGACCCTTGCAAAATCTTCATCATTTTCATATTGTTCCCTCATATCATCAAGTTCATGATGATAAGGAATTGACACAGCTGAAATTTGTGGCTTCCTTGACAAGGCATCAGCCACAACGTTTTTCTTGCCTTCCACATGCACAATCTGAAAATGGAACATGGACAAGATATTTGCCCATCGCATATCCTTCTCAGATAACTTTGTCTGTGTCAAGAAGTATCGCAAGGTCTGATGATCCATTTGGACAACGAAATCTGCACCTAGCAGGTAGTGTTTCCAACTTAAGAGCGCATGAATCACAGCCAGTAACTCTTTCTCATAGACCTGCATGGTCATCTCTGGCCCTTGCAAAATTCTGCTCTCATAGGCTCCTACCCTGCCATCTTGCATCAGCACTGCACCAATGCTACTACCACAGGCGTCACACTGGACCACAAATGACTTTCTAAGATATGGCAACACAATGACTGGATCTGAAGTCATCTTTTCCTTTAAGAGATTAAAAGCTGAAATCTCTTTCTGTGTCCATCTGAAGGTGACTGCCTTCTTTTGAAGAGCATGTAAAGGTGAAACAATCTCAGTGAAATTTCGGATAAACCTTCTGTAATAGGAGCATAGTCCCAAAAAGCTTCGGACATCATGCACCATCTTCAAATTTGGCCATGACTTGATCGCTTCAACTTTTGCAGGATCCATTCTGACACCATCCTTTGAGACAATGTGTCCCACAAAGTGGATCTCTTCCAGAAAAAATTCACTTTTCTTTGCATTGATGAGCAACCTATGACTGCGTAACTCTTTGAACACAATGGCCAAGTGATGCCTATGCTCCTCTTCATTCTTTGAGTAGACTATCATGTCATCAAAGAATGTACCAACAAACTGCTGGTGTGGACGGAAAATTCTGTCCATCATCCTATTGAACGTAGCAGGAGCATTTGTAAGACCAAAGGGCATCACTAAAAATTCGTAAAGGCCAAACGTCGTTCTAAAAGCAGTCTTGTGCAGATCCTCTGATCTAATGCGGATCTGATGGTACCCACTCTTTAGATCTATCCTGCTAAACATAGCTCCTCCTTCTAATTTGTCCATAATATCATCAATTCTAGGTATAGGGAACCTATTCTTGATGGTATTCTTGTTCAGTGCACGGTAGTCGATGCACATACGCCATGAGCCATCCTTTTTCTGCACCAACAACACTGGAGAACAGAATGGAGATGAACTGGGCTGAATCAGCCCCTTTTCTAACAACTCTTGTACTTGGCCCATTATCTGTTTCTGCTGAGCCGCACTAACCCTGTACGGAGGCTTATTTGGTGGGCTACTGCCTGGCACTAAATCTATCGCATGGTCTTCTCCCTTGAGCAAACCATTGCCAGTGTTTGCTACCTCGATGAGCTGCGTCGAAGTAGTGACTTTTGTCTTCGTACAGTACTTTCTCAATCCTTTAGGTAGGCCACAACAGTATTTTTCAATCTGTTCTGTCAATGGCACAAACCTATAGGAAGTTACTGGAAGTAGAGCTTTCCAAAACTTCCGATTGTAATCATCCAGATTTCTGCAAGTGGCAGCATTAAGCTGGTGCCATTCTGTCATGACATCTGCTTCAAAGTCATCAGATAACCATGCTGCTGCAAAAATCTGCTTGAAGTAAATCCATGTGGACGGAGCTTGCCCTTGAAGCAATAAAGTTGTCCACCATTGTCCCGCATTCCCTGTCAAGAAAGTGGCTGCCTTGCGGACCTTTGAAGCCTCTGTAAAGTTTCCCCCTGCATAGGCCTTGTCAAACTGCTGGAGGAATGAGAGAGCCTTCTTCCTGTCATCAAACCCTGTAAAGGTCGTGAATGACACATCTTTGCCACCTTCTTTGTATGGAGTTGGCCTCTCCAGCGGCGTCAAATTGTCATGTGGAAGTGACTGAAACATGGGAACACTGTTAGGGTTCATTTGTGTTCCCTGACCGCAATTAAGTTGACCTGGAAATGCCATATTTGGCTGCTGATTTGTAATTCCAGCCATACCAAAATTGGCCTGTGGCATCCCAAATTGGCCCTGAGTGCTCTGAAACCCTGGTTGCATACCCATGACACTATACATGGGGTTAGGCATCATCGTTTGAGCATCCCCAAACACTGTTCCTAGCGTGTAAAACTGATTTCCAGGTGCATGACCAGCCATGCTCTGGAATACGGATCCACCTCCAAAATAGCCAGGCTGTACTGAAGGTGGTGGGAAGACCTGTTGCGTAGCCTGTACGTTGCTTCCCTGCCCATTAGAACCAGTTACAGGCTGCTAAAAGGTGGCGGGCTGAACTGGTACAGTTTGAAAGATTGGCATTTCAGCCACCTGTTCTTGCACCTTAGGCACAGGTTGTGGAGACTGCATGTTCTCCGTCAAGTGTACAGGTGTTTCCATTGACTGAGCGGTATGAATCACCTGTGTTCGAGCCTTAATAGGCTTTTGAATATGATCGAGTGACCCAACTTGCTGAGACGGAACAGGAGGTTGCAGAAAGGCTAAAAACCTCGGATTCTGCATTACTTGTGTAAACATAGCCACAGCAGTAGCCAACTGGGTCCTGAATATATCATCATCCGTCTGTGGTGGTCTTGAGGACTCACCCACTTCATGTGTCTGTTGACCTTGTGAAGAGGAAACCTCTTCAGTCACATCATCTGGTCTGTCAGCCATAATTGCTATTTCCTGTGTCTGGTCTATGATCCCCTGTGTCTTCAAGCCCAATCTGACCAAGGCACACTTCTATGGGAAAGGTGATTTAATCCCGTCCATGGAACCATGAAACCGGCCTGTTCAATCCAAAAAGGGCGGTAGACTTTACTTCAAACCTTGATTTAGCTTTCACCCATTATTAGTCGTCTATTATACCTGCGCTATAGTGACACAAGAGAGGGGAATGGGATACAGATGCTAGAATGCACCTGTATGAGAAGACCGACACCAGATTGGCCCCTAACTTAGGCGCCCCTTTCGGTATTTCTTTATTGTTCAAAAGAAGGAATAAACGCTGTGGATCCCTACAAGCTGCCCCGCACAAACTTGGCTGAATTTCAACTGTTCCGGCCCGATTTCGGCAGCATAACTGTACTAGGACCCTTCACAGTCAGTATTCCCACGCATTGACTGACTTTCCCGACGCATACGGGCACTTTGCACAACCTGGCGAGGATCTGCAGCACGCTGAATTCTCTGTTTTCAGCCCCGAAAATGCGCCAGATCGCCTGTACAGCAGTTCCCTTGCGTCCCCAAACCTCCTGGGGGTATTAGGGTCCGTTTAGGGCCAAAACCCTAAACCTGCAAAAATACACAGCAGGCTGTAATTTACTGTTTCGGGCTCCGTTTCGCGTGCCGGTCGCATCCCTTTAGCAAGTCCTCGAGCTCCCGCACCTGTAGGGCTACTTGCCCTTTGAATCGGACGAGATTTCTGGCGTGGAACCTCTCCGAATTCACCTGTACCTGCGGGGGATTAGCCGCTAGCTAATCCAATACCTGTGCAAGAGGCTCTTGCCTCGGCAATCGCGCATGAACCCACACAACTGTACATTGGTCAAATGAAAAGCCCACTTGTAGGGCATAACATATTGCCAAAGGGGAGAGAGAGGGCAATTGGTAGCGTGCAGGGCATCACTCCTGGCACCGCACTATGCATAAGAGGGAAAGCAAGCACTCCATAGCTCTTAACCTGTGACAAATTCTGAAAATGAGCCCTTCTCCTCTCTAAAATCAGCGCCCAATTTTCTGCATGAGGAAAGTGCACAGAATTGTGCCACTTGGCGCATTTACAAGCATTTTCCTGTTTCGGGGTTGCCGCCTAAAAATCTCCCAACCGGTTGCCCAGTTGACTTCACGGCAGAGTAAGAAAATGTTCCCCTTGTCATTCCGGAGGTAATGACGCCAACACATTTTCAAGTCCCAAAATAGCAGTTCCCTAAATTTTAGGAGATACTGCCATTGTATCTTTCTAGGTCATCCGACCCTCTTTGTACACTGCGGCCACATCCAGAACTGAAATGTAGCCTCTGTAGCAAAGGATTCCACTTTGGCTAGTCAATGACCCCACTTGGCTAACCATAGTCCTTGTCCAACCTTAGTGCTCTCTTGCCCTCAGGCCTGGACTCCCTCTGAACAGTTCCACACTAGCTATGCAATGCAGGGCAGTTAGATTTCCCGAGGGGTGTTTCCAAAAAGTGAAAGTAAATAGATAATAAGAAAGAAATCAACAAAAAGGATAGATAGTAGTCACACGCTGGTGACACTCACAAGCTACTAACCCATCGGGCCTCCTCAACTGATTGACCTTGGCATGCGAGTGCCGAGGTCCCACCGTCTCAAAGCAAGCACCAGCCACTAAAATGCCTGTCGGTGGAAGGCAAACTCATGACGCCTCTCCTTTGTGCTAGCAAGCTCCTGTCGAGCCTGCTGTAATTGCTCCTCCAACCATGGACTGTCTGGATGCTGCTCCTGCATCCTCTGTAGTGAAGCAATGCCCCGTCTGAGACGCTGCTCCGCCTCTCTCGCTGTAGCCCGACGAGCAGAGACTCCTAAAAAAAAAAGTGGCTAATCTGAGCTAGGCCTGAGGCCACTCTGTCAGCAGGAGAATCCTGTCTATCCATGCCCTCTGTCCAGAGAGCCTCTACCCTCTCTCTGAGTGCTGAGTCCAACAACATCCGCTCTGGGATGCGGAGCATCGTGCTCCCACTCCTCTGCCTGTCTCCCACTGTGAGGATCACTGGTGCATGGTCCGAGAAGGAGGTCCCTGTCAGGATACCCACTGATCCTCCCAAGTCACTGAAGTGGTCACTCGTGTAGAAGCGATCTATCCGCGATAGATTCACTCCTCCCACTCTGCGATCCGATCTAGAGAAGGCAAGACTGTCTGGGGACCTCACAAAACCAGAGTGCTGCCATGTATCCGAGACCCTCAAAGTCATACATAACCTCTCCCAACCTCCAACATGTTGAAGTCCCCTCCTATGCACCAATGATCTGCCTGCGGCAGAGACTCAACAATCTGTGACCAAAACTCTACACGAGCACTCGCCACATTGGGCGCATAGATGTTCAAGAAACCCACAAGGCCACCCTGAACCTGCATAGTAATCCACTGAGCCCTGCCTGGCACAATAATCCCTCTGCCCACAATGGCCTGCTGCAATGAGTCCGCAATAGTCATACATACCCCACCCTGGATGCCTCCAGGTCCAAAAGCAGCTGACCAAAAGGTATCATATCGTGCACGCAAAATCTGACCACATCGCCGAATGCGGCTCTCACACAGATGGTGCTCCTGAAGCATAAGGAGATCAATCTCTCCTCCCACAAGGCAGCGCTGAAGCTCCTGACGCAATCGGCCCCGCTGACGCTGAAACTGGGGCCCACCTAGTCCCTGCACGTTCCATGAGACAATCCTCATGGGGAGCGAGAGAGAACAGATGCTGTCGCAGCAGCTACACGGGCTATCTTCGAGGTTGGCTTGGATGGGGAGTAATCCGCATCCGAGCATCCTCTAGATAGGCATGACTGCAGTGAGTGCCTAGCCAAAGCCCAAGCGGAACGAGCCATGCGTAAAGCAACCTCCTCTATCCAGGAGTCCTCATGATTGTATACATAGCAAGGCAAACACTGCGTATCAGCAAAGAAGTACACCACAATGTGCCTACATCCTGCTGAGTCTAAGGGTGTCACCGCAAACTTGGCCAATGGCCACAAAGTCTGCAGCATATCTGTAACTCCAAGTTCTCCCATGTGGTAAGAGAACTCTAGGACCTGTGTATGCAACCATCCCAACACAGAGTCGAGGGTCCACTCTGTCTCGGCCCTGCCACAGAGGGGGAAGGAGAAACCAACTGCTGAGTCCAAGGCCTCTGTCCCCCTAGCGGCAAGGAACAAGGCATGGACCCTGAAGCAGGCTGCCTCATGGTCTGCTGCGGAATCGCCGAGAAAACGAGTGAAGCCGTAGTGGAAGAAGTCCCAGCGGCGCCGGATGTCAATGCTCGTCAGACCACGAGGGATAGCTGCTAGGGAAGATGTCTGATTTTGCAAAGGGGGCTGTAAGAAAGGCTGACCCTCTCTCGCTAGGTGACTCGTGGCAAAGGCGCTGCCAAGAGATCTCCTAGCCGCCGGAAAAGGCCATGCCCCCTGGGTCGACTAGGGAACTGGAGTAGGAGCGGGGGGAGAAGGAGCTGGGGGAGCGGTGCAGAAGAGAGGCGGGATGGGGCAACAGAGAAAGGGGGGCGAGGTGGAGAGGCGATGGGAGCAGAAGGCGGGGGGGAGGATGAGGAAGAGGGGGGGAACTCTGGGGGGAAGAGGCTGTCGAGGGTGAAGCGGAGGTGGGGGCTGGCGCAGGGATCTCCTCCTGCTCAAGAGGACCAAAGCGGTTACCCGTGGGAACCCACTGCTGCTGAGTAGGCGCCTGAGGGCCACTCTGAGTGCCAGGCTGACGCTGTGGCACCTGTCGTCGTCGACCACGGGCCTGCTGCCACCCCTCCTCCGCTGGAGCCCCAGGCTCGAAGGGTGGCTCTGCATGTGTGCGTTGTGCCGCTGGCTGTGGCTGCGGGCCAGCCCTAACAGGCTGGGGCTGGGGCTGAGGCTGTGGTGCAGGTCACGGCCTCCTCCGTGGACAGGCCTTCGCTAGATGGCCCATCTGTCGACAAATGAAGCACTAGTTCGGGAGGCCCGAGTACTCCACACTCTGTCTAAACCAACCCCCACTCACCCAAGGCAAAAGGATAACCTTCGGGAGCGTGTGGGTATCTCTGACCAAAACTCGAACTGAGGGAATGCCAGCCGCCTTGGCAGCTACTGATGCTGCCGTTCGAGGTGTCTCCAGGACAGTCCCAATGGCGGAGCCGATCCTGGATAGAAGTGGTAAGTACTCCCTCCGTAAACCCGGAAAGCAGACCGAGATGGGGATGTCTGCCTCGTCTACTAGAACATCCGAAGCCGGGTCAAAACCATGCCGCCACTGTCAAAAGTGGGCACGTGATGCTCGGATGGCCAGTGGACTCATAGCTATGACCTTGGACGCCATCTCGGAAGTCTCAAACTCGATCTGATAGTAACCCCGTCCGAGAATCTGGACATCCAAGATCTTGCCCACCTCTGCGAGAAGGCGGGCCTGGAGAAGGTCTCGCAACTCTCCTCTACTAGGTCGGGTGCCGAGAATCTTGCAGATGACCGAAGTCGCCTGCAATCGCTCTACCTCTGCGGCAAGGCTCGCTTGCTATGTCAGCGAGAGAGCAAGTCGAATGGTGGTCTCAGCGAGGTCGGGCGAGGGGGCTTCTGACGAGTCCCTCTGTGGCGAAGCTGGAGCCTCCATCTGTGTCTACTGCTGTGGCGTAAGAAGAGGGCGACGCCGGAAGATGCTGCAATAAGGCGCACAAAGCACTGCCCCAATGACTGACGCAGTGCTCGAGGGGCCGAATTGCAAGGAGCTGTCGGGGTGAAGAAAAAACACGGGCGGGCAATGAACGGCCGGGGGGGGGGAGCAGCGGGCTGAGGCGGCTAAAGCGGTAACACTGGCAGCAGCGGGAGGGGATGGCGGGGGCGGCAGTGGCAGGCAGGCAGCGCGGGCGGGCAATGGCGGGCGGGCAGGCAGCGAAGCAGGCAGGGTAGCGGGAGGGGGGGCAGCGGGCAGCGGTGCGGGGGGGGGAGGGGGGGGGGGGCAGCGGGCAGCACTGGGGTGGGGGTGGGGGGGCGAGGGGAGCAGCAGCAGCAGCAGCGAGCGCAGGAGAATTTCGTGGGTCTAGTGTATATGCTGTTTTTTTCATTAGGAGAGTCTCCCCATGATGTTTGTTGTAGCCCTCTCTTGCAGAGGTGCTTGTAGCCCTATGGGCACTTTTCATTAACTAATAGAAGAATCTTTTTCTCGAAAAAAAAAAAAAGAGCTCCAAAATCTCTCGCCATATGCGTCCAATGTATCCTTCCTGGTCATCCGAAGATGGTTCCACGCAGTTCGTATGTCGCGTTCGTACTCTCGAGTCAGTCAAGAAGAAATAAAAAGCCTTTAAATTTCAGCCATTTAACTGGCACTGTCTTGTTCAATAGAAGCGTGAACCACCAAGTTCGAGCATTTCC
>NW_028221436.1:1130997-1169792 GCF_014529385.1 Adiantum capillus-veneris
GAGCCTCTCTTTCGGATCCCTTCGCCTAGTTGGTTGTGCCTAGGACCTTGTTGGTCTTGATCTTACATTTGTCTTGAAACTAAAACTTATTGCTCTTGACATCTCAAGTCATTTTTTCAAAACTCATTCTAGATCACATGCGAGCATTACCTCCTCTATACGTTTTCTACACACTCTGATGTATACTATTATGTTGATAAAAAAAACGTTAATTATATATCTATTGCATAGACCTTGGGGAGGGGATCTTCAATGGCTACCACCATGTGTGTATGAGTGAGATATTTGGACCTTTTAACATTTTGTTTCAAACAAGGGGCCTAATATAAGTTGCCCCCTGCTACTACCGGAGCTAGCCCTTAGCTTCATAACTTGCCCTAAGCCACTAGTTTAGCCGGTTGAGGTCTCACATGACACCTAAAACTTCTACACTACCTAGTTGGTGAAGTGTCAAGTGTGAAGGCCTTCCCTACTTGATTTGAGTACCACACTATCCCCATGTGACTTCATGTGTATCCCTGATATCTTATCCATTCTAACAAATAGAATCACTTGTTTTTCAACCCTTACAATTTCCAAAATCTGCAAGGTCTAAGGTTCCAATAAAGTTTCAATCTGGGTTTTAAGGGTCTAAATTTGTTTGCTTTTAGAGTAGAATATTTATGTGTGATGCAATGCTTAACTTATGATTCACAAAACATCCTACTTTATCTAACTTCTTAAAGCCATTTGTAATAAAAGATTGCTAACTTTATTGGATAAGAAGGTGGTTTACCTTAAATATTTCTCTTGTTATTTGAATTTTTAGAACAATCCTGTGGGGAATTTATTCCATTTTACCACACTCTACACAATAAAACGCAAGTGGCACTAATTTCTCAATTGAAAGGAACATTTATTCTTTCAATGATCATCTTCTTCGGAGCCATGCTATCCTCCATATATTTTGTGGTTCCATCTACTTTATTAGAAGGAACCAATAGTGCTAGAGAAATTATCTAGTTTATTAGATAGTGAATCAATAGTGCTAGAGAAATTTGTAACGAGAGCTCAAGCCAAGCTTCTAAAGCAAGAACAATAGAAAATTTGTATGGAAGCAAGAAATCTTCTCATTCTAGTATAAGCCAAAACAAATAGAACCACTTAAAGAAAACAAAATCAAAATACCATAGCTAAGAAGGTTGAGGGATTGCTTAAAAAGTGAGCCAAATTTATATATCAAGAAAAAGAAAAATCCATAGAAAGACCTGGAGGTTCTATCTTAGTGGATACATTGTTTGAGACAATTAATGCTTCTCTAGAAGCATATCATGATCATTTACTAGAGTTCAGAGTGTCAACTGAAGAGACTGTCAACCAAGGTGGACCCCTAGAGACTATTGTTGAAGAAGTGCCACACTTATTCCAATTTGACCTCGTACATGTCTTTCTTCTCCACACATTTTGCGTGCTGGAAAACTCGCTATGGTTTACCAATACTCGTTGGATTTAAATTTATTTGAATCCACAAGAGCAGTACATGGTTCGCGTTGATGACCATAGTGTTGAGTTTGAGGAGGAGGTTATAGTCAACAAGAAAAAAAACTTCTATATGGATAAAAACGGAACGCAATAATTGTCGGTACTTGAGTTGGATGGTTATGATCAAGTAGACACAGTTTCTAAAGCGTATTTTGATAGATAACCCACAACTACAAGTCTGATGTTGGGAGAAAATAAATGATCAACCTTCGTGTGCATCTCTTCAGGGATTATTTTAACAATAGTTTTGATGATACTCAAGATATTGAACATAACAAAATTCAATCAAGGATATGATCATGGGAATGGGACCAACAAAAAGATTTTTTGGTAGTATGGCTAATCAATGGGGTGGTACGGCCATGGACTGCACCTCATGGATGAAAACTACTTAGGAGAAGCAAAAAGTACCTTACAAAAAGGAAAATTGGGTGGCACTAGAGCCATTAAAGGGCTACACAAGTCACCAATACTCAGCAACTGATTTGAAGGCTTAGATGGAGGACCATTGGCTAGGAGAGCATGTGTTGAGCATAATCAAAGAGTCAAGGGAAAAAAAAAATACAATGCATCTGAGGATCCATATGACCACTTAGCGAACTTCAAGCAAGTGCTAAGAGAAAAAATAATTTCTAGCTTCCATACTCAATTTGAGAGATTTAGAATGACCATGAAGGAAAAGGCTTTGACTTGGTTTCAAATTATACCGCTTGGCCTGAGTATAGACTTAACAACATGAGCTAAGAGATTTGCTGCTACTTGTTCAAAAATGGAAATCAAGAAAAGCAAGAAAGCACAAATCTATAGCTTTAAACAAAAACAAGGAGAGATTGTGTGAGAAGAATGAGACAATACATTGATAGATACCCAGTGTTAAGAATTCCATCCAAGGAGAGACTTGTCTCCTTGTTTCTTAAAAAACTACTCAAAAAAGAATTGCATGTTTTGCTTTCTAACAAAAAACACACTACCTTGAAAGCATGCATTATTGATGCGATAGACTTAGAAGACAAGCTATAAAATTTTCAATGAAGAAAGCACTTTGAGAGACACTCAAAGTGAATGGACCGTATCTATGTGTTAGATCATAAGTAGGACCAAGTGCAACAGCTCCTCTAAATTCCATAGAGGACATGCTCAAGCAGATGAACGAAATGAGGAGCAGCATGCATGCAAAGAATGCTAGAGAGAGGGCCAAGACAAGGTCCACCACACCAGAAACCCATTAGACCAACAAGGCCACCTAAATGGTATGTTGTCGAGGGAAAGTGGACAAATCATGAGATGAATTCATTACTTTTCCCGAGATAGCTAAACACAACCATCATGTAACATTGCATATCATTATTTATATATTATGACTATTTTTTTGTAATAGCATCAATAAGTTTTTTGCAAGTTGCAACTCAAAAGATGCACCTTCATAACACAGACGGAGTGCCATGTCAAGAGGTAGCTCAATTGATATTTGCTTATTTTCCTACGAGCTTGATCGTGGATACCCTTGGTCCCATTCCTTGAGGTAACTTTTTTTTTTTGCATCAAAGGGTTACATGAAATATCACGTTTCATATTGACATTAATGTTTCTTTTAGAGGGCATGAGTACTCCCAAGTGGAACACATTCTTGCAGGGTCTATTCAAGGATTGCATGGACCTTGTGGATATTTTTCCAATGATGGCTTCTTGGTCACTATGTGCTTGGGTGAGCACATAGGAAATTTTATTGCCGATACAACAAAAGTTGGGCTTGCATTTCACCATACTTGGATGCATATGTGTGAGTTCAAGTCATATCAATATCACGTCACTAGAAAGATGATAAGATCACTATAGTTTTAAGAACTTGCATGACCAATAATGTTGCTTTTATTCGTTGGTGAGACATGGTTAGGTGGTTACTAGTTTTGTTCACAAAGCACTGCAACTTTATTTTGGAGATTTTTATGGGGTATGGTGGTTTGGAAAGTGCCAATGCAAAGGATCAAAGGCATTGCTTGTGTAGAGCTAAATGATGTGCTTTATGAGAGGTGTCTGTCTTCCATAGTGTATGGACACATACCTGTTGAGGGAGGACTTTGTTTTCTGAAAGGCTTTAGACATTTTATTTGTTGCTACTTCTATATGCGGATCATGTACTTCTTTGCTACAATATCTTTTGTGGTAACTATATGAAAATATGGTCAGCATGCAACTACCTGACTATGGTTGGCATGTTCCTATGTTGGTTTGGGAGTTATTATACGACCACCATGTGTGTGACTTTAGAGGTACTTGGCATGTGACTCTGTTCGTTTATTCTTTGCTATGATATCTTTGCCTTAAAGTTTACATGGATGCCCCAAAGAGGGTGGATGGTAAATCTTACTGAAAAAGACAAGCTATTTTCAAAGGAACTCTAGCAAACATTTTGTAGAAGATGGCTTGCATTCTTTTGTTTCATTTTTTCTTAAGAGAGCATACCATATGAGTGCTTGGTTGGCATGTGATAGGGTCTTGCTTTGTTTTGAATTCAAAATTATTTCGCTTTGTCTTTAAAATTTCACTTCAATAGTTTTTGTACATGTTTTGTCTCAGACAAATTGAGACTATGCCATTTTGGGTTGCAAAAGCTTTAAAAAATCAAGCTAATTGCAAAAGCCTAAAAATGGAAGCTCACAAAATGAAAATACTCAGTTCATGAATGCAACATTCTATGGATAGGTAGACCTCATAAGTTGGGTACCAAAGACGTTTATTTGTATTCTCGTCGGCCTAGCTAGCAAAACTTGACGGTTGTGCCTTTGAAAGATATGGGGTAAAAAGATTCAATGTTAAGTACCTAGAGTATGAGCTTTCTAGTGTGAGTTCTTTTTAGATGTGTAATGTTGTAGCATATGGTGAATATCAACAGTCTATGCCTCTTGTGTTGAGTATCTATAACTTTCACGCTCAAGACTCTATGGTGTCTATGTAGAATATACAAAATAGGACTTCAACTCTTGGGTTATGGTTTTTTGTGAGTTTCCATGATGCAAAATGATAATGGTTCTCTCTCAGTCTATGGCAATAGGGTTGGAGACTTGCAAAGGTACCTTGTACTTCATATTGATCAAGCACACACCTTACACTAGTATCAAGGCGTGATTTAGTAATCCTAGGAGAATGAAATGCCCTCTTGTAGCAGGGGAAAGAATTTTTTATAGTTCACTTAGGAATACTATTTTTATATGCTAGATAAACTTACGATCAAATTTGCCCAAGGGCCAATACAGAAAGATATTCATATGGATTACCAGAAGTTTGTAATATTCTTCATTGTATGATATTGCTTATTATTCACCAAAATATATATTCAAAAGACAATGATAAAGAATTTAACAAGTTGTTTGTACTACCTGCCTCAAGGATTCAAAGCGGATAGAGGATTGATTGCATATTGTTTACCTATTGTATTGAAGCTGACTAATTAGGATATATGGTAGATAACGTAAAGAAGCTTTGTTGGTCTAAAGAGATAAAACTCATTCAAGTCTACTTATTTATTGATACCACAAGAACTAACACAACTATCACAGTTGAAGGCAAAGAAGTCTCTCAAACCCGATGGATTTATGATCAGATCAAAAGAGTCCTTTTCAAGAATCAATGGTAGAAGTAAACCTATATGTGTATCTCCTAATTTTGAGTATCACCGTATATTGTATTGTTTGATTCTACAACACAAACCCTAGTATTTTACATACTCAATATATAGGATCATGGATGTGTTACTTGATCATATGAAATCGGCTTTCAAGAAACTCGAGTGTACATATGAATAAAATCCAATCCATAGAACTCTTTTTTTTTTGCAATGTTATTTTTTTCTATGTAAGTTGAAAAATTAGCTAAGTATATAAGGCTAAGTGAAGTCCTTGTTATAAAGGATGCAATCAAAAGAAACTTCTTACGCAAGTTCAACCACCCTCTTTCAAAGAGAAAGGAATTCAAATTGAACACAATGGTGAAGTATAGCTTGAAGAGAGATTGATGATTACTTTACTATTACTAGAATTTCCGCTGAAAGTAAAGCTATGTTAAGAATTTTTACTAGTGATGTTGAGCTTTGGTGAACGCGGTCTTGTGAGAACAACGGTGTAGCATAAGGTACCCAAACTTGGGAAGACATTAAGGTTGTGTAAAGGAATACTATCTCCCATCTACTCATGAATCCCTTACAAGGAACAAGTTCTTCAACCTACACTAGTATTACCTTACTTTAGAGGAGTACTAATAAAAATATGTAACGCTTAGGCACTATGCTCCGTAAATTTCTACAAAACAATGAGGAGCCCATTTTTGCCAAGGTCTATATGCTCATATGACCACTTTCCATGAAGCAATGAAATCAATCAACCAAAATGACGCTCTCCAAAGAGCCAAACTGTTAGCTAAAGAAGTGGATAACTTTCAAACGGAAAACAATGGGAATCCAAGAAATGGTGCTAGTAGAGGAAGACCCTTCAGCCGGAATCAAATACCAACTAACCTAGCCTATCAACCTCAACTTGTAGTTGTAGCTCAAGCAGCCAAAACTCTAAATTTCGATGTCTGGTTTTTTGAATGCAATGATCCATGACATTTTGAAAACACATGTCCTAGGTTAGCTATAAATACACATGTTTGAGTAAGAGGACGAGGACAAATGGTCTCAACTGTCCGGAAAGAATTGTGGACAAGCATGAGGATGCAAAAATTCTACTACAAGAGCTCATGTTGTTGTTATGGGAAAACAACCTTGAGAGAAGAATAAGAGGAAAGATAGACATTAACAATATCTTATTCTTCAAGCACTTACAAACCACCAAGGTGAATCATTTGAGTTTTTCATTGATTATGGTAGTACTCATGCAAATTTTTCATCGAGATGTTTAAGGAGATTAAGTCTTATTTAACATCTAGTAAGAAAAAAAGAGCATAGAACTAGCAAACAAAAAGGAAGTGAGAAATTAGTATCCTAGTCTCCTTATGGATGAGATTCTTGATTACTACATGAAGCCAAGATAATTACAAAGATTGATCTATACCCAGTCTATCATAAAATCCAAGGTTAGAGATTGACATGCCTAAAACCGCCTTTGACACTCGCTTTGGCGACTATGGGTTTACAGCCATGGGTTTTGGGCTTACAAATTCTCCTACAACTTTTAACTTCCTGATGTAAAAGGTTTTTCAAGAATTCTTGGATGATTTGAAATCATGATATTTATGAATCTTAATTTAAGCATTACTTCACACAAAAATTGTTTGCACCCAAATTGGAGCTTTCAAGGAATCGTAGACCTTGCATATATTTTGAAACCTGTAGGGTTTAAAAATAAACAATTTTATTGGCTAGAATGGATAAGTCCATATTCCCTCCATAATCAAGTCCATATTCAGAGCTATTTTGTAGGAAATCCTATGAGCCCAAAGAGCTAAATGTATTTATCTACCAATCCATATGTCCAGAGCTCATAATATTTATAAGCGTTGAGCTTAGAATTGAATTTGTGTGCTCTACTTAGCCATTTGCTTGAGGATGATAGAGTGTGAATTCATTATGGATAAACATAAACTCACTCAAAAAAAATTATATCACCTCATTGAGAAAGTATGTCCCTCTATCATTCACAAGCTCAATAGGAAGTTAGTATCACGTAAATATACATTTTCACAAGAATGAAACTATGGTTCATGCATCATTCTTCCAAGTGGCTTTAGCTTCAGTCCACTTGGTCAGATAATCAATAGCTATAATAACGTATTGTGCTTGAGTCTTGTAAGCAGGTGGTTGTATAGGACCAACAAAGTCTATACCCCATTTAGCAAATGCTCTTGCTCACATCATTGGTCACAATGGCATGGTATCCATGCTAGCCGGCATTTTACCTCTCTGACAAGAGTTACATCTTTTCATATATTCTTTCACATCAGCAAACAAAGTTGGCTACTATTTACCAACCATCATAATTGCTCTTGCCATAGCTTCATGAGAGATATGAACCCCGCTAGGCCTACATGTGTTTCTTTCAAGTTGAAATATATTTATCTTCATTAGCACACGGTTTAAGTTGTTGGTCCTTTCCTCCTCTATATAGTTGTTGGTTGATCATGGTGTAATTTATAAGCTCCGTTTCAATTGTTCTTTGTCTACATTTACTCATATCTTCAAGAAATTTTTTGATTATCAAGTACTCCACCAAATATCTGCTCCACTTAGATGCAATAGATATCTAGAATAAAGTAGCATGTGGTTTTGATGCTCTCTTTTTACATTGGGAGCAATTGTCTACATAGGCATGAGCATCTCTTTTTATGTTTTGCCAAAAAAAACCCTAACCACATCAGTCGTCTCAATGTTTGGTCTACTACAAAATGGATCCCCAGTACTACTATTATATGAGCTTGATTCAAGTAGTTAGCTTGCTCCTCCTAGGGCTTTTTCACAAAAGTAGAATTCGATCTCTATTCGTTTGATATAGTCTTCTCACTAGCAATTGTTGATACATAGTCGATTGCTTGATCAACCGTGTGTGAATCTACTTGTGCTATCGTCATTAGAGTAACCAAATCCTTCGACCATCTTGGAATCATCTCAAACTAAGAACAAATAAATATGTGGCAAGTCATCATCAACCCTCTTGGGAGGTTCTCCTAAGGTGATCCTCAATAGGTAATGAGCTCTTTGATGCGTGGCGCCTTTTTCACAACCACTGCAAAATCAAACTCCAATAAGATGATGAACCATCTTACAATTCTCCAAGTATTACATGGTTTGTTGACGAGATGAAACAGAGCTTGATGATCCACAAAGAAGACAAAAGTTATTTGTAGTGCCTGAACTTTTTTGACGGTATAGACCGTTCAAAGTCCTCTCTCTGTTGTGGTGTAATTCTTTTCATTTTTGTTCAATTGCCTACTAGCATAAGAGATGAAAAAATTAATGGTTCGATCTCATGGTTGTGCCAATATACTACCAATAACAATATTTAAAGCATCAACATATACATGGAAATTTTTATTATAGTCTGAGGTCTTCAAAGTAGGTGTTGAAGACAAAGCTTGCTTCAGCTGCTTGTGAAATGACTCCATACTCATCAGTCCATACAAACTGAGTGATATGTCCATAAATGATCTTAGTAATGACAACATACATATAGATGAATCTTCAATAATATCCACAATATTTCATGAATGATTGAACTTCCTGATACTCATCAGTCTCAATATTTCAGCAATCACTCACTTTTTTCCATATCCATTGCAAAAGGTATTACCAAAAATTCATAATGTCCATATTTTGTTATGAATGCCGTTTTATACTCATCACCTGCTTTGATTCTGATTTGATGATAACCAAACTTCAAGTCGATCTTCGAAAATACTTTAGCACCCAAAAGTTGGTAGAGGAAATTTGTTTTTAACCGTTAATTTGTTTAATGCGCAGTAGTCAATACACTAGCGCATTGAACCACCTTTTTTCTTAACCAACAACACTGGAGCACCAAAAGGACTTTTACTTAGATGAATGTGACCTTTATCTAGTAATTCTGTCAATTGTCTCTGAACTGTTGGTTTGAATTGAATTGTATCAGTTGCGACATCTTCGATGCTACGTATCATTAAAAGTGCTATGAAGTTATCGGTTTTCATACCATCCGTTTAACTTGCAATGCAGAAATGACAGTCACCGGTTGTACGCAAAATAAGCCATTCAAAGTAATAAGCTGACCATCTTTGCAAAGGGTTATAGTATGTCCTCAGAAGCTGATCAGAGAATCATATTGGTATAATCAGCATTGGCCAAGAATCATATCATAAGTGGATAATACCATTACTTCGAAAGTAAGGCTAACCTGATAATCTTGGACGTCAAAGAGTAACAGTTGAACAATTGTGTTGCACGTTAAAAATGAACCATCTGCTATCTCAACATCGTATGGTTTAGTATTTTGAACAATAGGCAATTTTAGTCGATGCACAATGTTGGTTCTCATCCGCTATCGACCAAAATGTTAATTGGTTTGCCATGAATGAAGCCAAGGAGACTTAAGACTTTATTAGACAAGCTGCTCGGTATGGGCATACTATTCTTGGCATTTTTCATTAGAAACGTAGCCACCTTGGAAACATGTATTGTGTAACAACACGTTTGCCTCTATCTTGCTGTGAAGTAAAATCTGCAGATTGATCAAAATTAAAAGGTAACACTGTAGGTGTCTCTGCATTAGCATTGAGTTGTAAATTAGACGGTTAAGGCCGTTTATCACATAGGAACCATCGATGAGTTCCACCACAAAGTGTACATAATCCATCTTTGAACGGTTGCGAATTGGACTATTGTGGAGGAGCGGCAGAAGTTGACGCTTGCTTTCAATACGAACGTCCGTCTTGATAAGAATTTTGCTGAAAAGATTGTCGGCCTCGACGACGTCGATTGAAATTAGACCAATCATTTTAAAAATTTGGTCTACTACTCTGCGCTCTCGGACTCCAAACACTAGATCGGGACAAAGGAACTAGCAATTGATTGGGACTGTGAAACATTAGAACCACTGTGTGATCTGTTGCCTGAATAAGAGACGTTACACTGATTTCGAAAAGGGGCACGACATCTGCGACCAAATGGGTGATCACTAGCTCAACCAAGCGGAAAGTGGTCTCTGCAAAAGTCACCTAACCATTCCACATGAAATGGCATCCTCAATTGTAGGGGGTTTTGCCTTTTGTACATCATCGCGTAGGGTGGGCTCAAGTCCATCGACAAAAAAATGCAATTTATCGTCGGGACTAATGGTCATTATCTCCAAGTTCAGTCGTTGAAACTAAGATATGTAAGCAGTCACGGAGACTGTTTGCTTTAAGTGGCGCAGCGCAGAATGTGGATGAAAATCAAGGCTTTGCACATTGCGCACTTGAATTTTCCCATGTCGCCGTTTGTTTCCATAAGGCAACCGGATTTTGCCACCAAAGAAAGGCAGTGTCTTTCAAGAGGCTAGCAACTAAAGCTACATTTTTTTGTTCCGTTATGTCTGAGTTATTGAAATAATTGTCCATTTTGAATATCCATTGATCAATCACTCGCTTATTGCGACGACCATCATAAGGTTCCAGGGGTCTTATGTCCACTTTTTTTTATTAGATTTTTAAATTAATCGAAACAAATATTTAAGTTCAAGATTATTAACCTCATTGGGTGGATCTAGCATGGCTTGATCTTCGCCGCGCATTGATGATGTAGAATTGACATCCTGCTACGTTGTCGGCTATGTCAGGGCTTTGACTTCATTTGATAAGGATTGGAGCATAGACTCGAACTGGACATGTCGTGAAGCTTGGGCCTCAAACTGTTGCTTAATAGCGGCCTAGAGTGCCGCTCCATCCACCTGTCCCTGCTGTATCCCAGAGTCCGACATGACGAGCTCACTGCTCGTAGCGAGGCGAGGCTAGAAAAGACCATGCTCTAGGCAAAGTAGGTGGTGTGTGTAGTGGCTCTGCGAAATCGTCAAATGTTGGGTCGTCCTCCGTGAAATCCTCGATCTCGTCGAGCTCTCGAGTAAGTGGAGTGTAATTTGGCACGACCTTCTCTGCGTAAAAAGGAACCAATGTGTGGGAAATCTGGATCTCAGAGAGGTTATCCACGTAACCAGGCCGAAATATAGTGTGCGACGAATGGGAAACGAGTCAAAAGTAGCTCGTGATGTGGTAATCTGTCTGCTCGCACCAAATAGTAATCCGTCAAACTGACCACCTCTGGAACGCGAAACGGCGTTACGAGATGTGCACCGGATACTCTCTTTCTAGAGGGTTAGGAGGTTCAGGAGAGTAAGTGGGAGACGGAATCCTCACGAGTACTTCCGAAACTGCCTGCTCTGGGATGGGTACAGGAATAGGTATGGGTGCAAGGATCTTTGGATTTCTGGCTCTGGAGAATCCGGAATGTGTATATTATCGGGTTTCGACGAGTCGGAGTTAATGATATTCTCGCAGGTGGCAAGAGGTTCTGGTGCAGGAGCCGGTAAAGGCAAAGTAAGATTCTTTGGAAGGATTTCTTCTAACAGAGCGTCATGTACGACAAGTACGAAACAGGCACATCGTACGCATCGTCATCCATGAGGAAGTGAAAGCCGAATGCGTGACGCGTTGTGAGAGGAAGTACGCGCAAGAATGCCAGCGCTGGAGTTTTTCTCTGCAATGCGGACTCGTACATAAGGTTGCGCTGGTTTCATTTGATTTGCATAAATCATCCTTAGTTATGTTTTTTTTTTAATGAGTCACCCCCTTTTGGCTGGCCACCCAAGTTTGGGACGGACGGGCAAGTTAAAACATATGTAATGTTTTACACTTAAGTGCAGCCAGCGTAATAAACGAGCAACGTAAGAATTCAGCCAACAAATAAGTCAAACGCTGCCAAAATGCTGTCACTTCGACAAATTTGCTAACGCTTGGTGAGTGTTGTTGCTGCCGCTTGGGAAGAGGTGTGGCGAAGGGACACAACTCTCCAAGTACTTACTGCGCACATAAGTCTCCAAATACATGCAGGGCGCAACTCTTCGAGTACGCCACACACTCACACACACTGTTGTTTGCTCTTTTTATTTCTCTAATGTTCATAGAATTAAATAGAACACCTAAGAGTTACCTCATACACGTAGGCAATTGGACACCAAGGTGAGAATTGCGGGAAGGGTATGCAACAGTGATGCCAAGGCCAGAGGCCCGAATAAAAATTTAGCTATGATACCACTGTGAAGAACATGCTTACTATGTGTGTTTATTCATATTGAAACTAAGATAAAAAATGAACTCTGAACAGAACTTGATAGCAAGAGACTCAAAGACTGAATGTGTTTGATTGATTGGAATGTGTTACAAGGACATTCTTATTTAGAAGCTGAAGAGACACGATGAAGAGATATGACCATAGGTCAAAAGACATGACTCTAGGCCAATAGTCGTGTCCCTCTGTTGTAGAGTCGTGACCATTCGTCGTAGAGGTGAAGCCATTCGGTGAAGAGGCATGGCTATTCGCCGAATAGGTGTGACTCTTGGACGAAGAGACATATCCTTTCAAGAACAAGGGTCTTTGATGTGGTACATCTTTGTATCTACAAGAGAACCAAGCGAGAAAGGTAATACAAACATGAAGAATATGTCACAATCGTGACACTTTCCACCTGTTGGTTCTCCTACGATCCCCTTTCCTCTTTAATCATCTCCTGCACTTTGGCTTTCAGTTAATCTTCTCTCAAGCTTGAGTCTACAGTAGGCTCAATCCCTTTTCCTTCCATTGTGCTGGCATCAAGGTCTTGTAATATTTCTTGCACTGACTTGTAGGATCTTCTTGGAACATGTAGGTAGCATCTAACTTGCTGTGACCAAGGAAATCCTTCCGATCCATTGGGGTGTTGTCATGGGTGTTCGCACCAAAAGATCCTCTACCTACATATACACAAAGACAAAAAACAAGATTAAATCATCAATTCAAACGATATAAACATATAGTGTCCAACACAAACACCCCGATTACTCTTCAGTAATGACCTCCCTGACACCCAAGCCTGTCTCCGAAGGGATTGCAATGCTGCAACGTGCCTTCACGCACATATCTTTCATTCTAAAACAGATGCAAAACACAATGGATGGTACTGATATGTCTACAAGGAAGCGTAATACCAACCACATAAGAAGCCTCCAAAGCCTTCGAAAGGATTTCAATATTGCAACGTGACTTCACGCACACATCTTCATTCTCAAAATAGTTGTTAAACATAGTGGATGGTATTGATGACTGCAGGGAAGCATGAAGGTACCAACAAAGTAAGAATCCAAAGCCTCCCCACAAGTAACACAAGTACCAAACACATGAATTGTGTTTTCAAGGTCCACAACATGAGGCCTTGGAGTCAATGTGTATGTCATTCCCCTCTTCACATCAGCACACAGCTTGCTTACAAATTTGCAATGGTCTTCGGTTTCGAGACACTCATTCTAGAGCTTGCATACTCTACTTGAAAAATAAGCATACTCTATTAACTAATCTACCAAAACAAACATTAGCAAGCAAGAACGAAAGCAGTACCAAAACTGTATTAAAATAGTTAAAAGAAAACCAAAACAGTACTAAATAGGTACCAAAACATGTCAAATAAACTAAAACTGTCACAAAATGGTGACGTGACATGACCACCACGGATAGAATTGATGACATGGCAACAAACTACACAGACAGGCAGCAGTGCGGATTTTCGTGATTTGCGCTAACTGTTGACGTGGACACAAAGTACGGATTTCCTAGATTTGCACTAGCAAGTGCTGACATCGCATTTTTGCAAATTGCACTAATGGTTTTTGACAGCTTTTGGGACCAATTTCTTTTGAGTTTAGAAGCTTTTAGGGCTCTGCTTTTTGAACATCCCTTGTACCAATAAATAGACCCAAAGGGCCTCAATCTTGAGAACATCTAGACGCAGAGGCTGAGCAAAGGTCCCTCGAGAGTTGTAACTTTGCTCAAGCATAAACATAAAAGAAAGATCGAAAGGGACGTGGAATTGGAGCTGATCTCTTGAGAGCTAATTCCAGTGTTGAAGGATTTCAACTACTAGTGTGGGAAGATTTCAGACAGCAGACTTGACAGAATTCAGAGACTAGACTGAAATATGGATACTGAAATAAGAATCAGACTTATAGACTGGAATAAGATTCAGATTCAGATTCAAATTCAGAAGACTGGACGAGAAATAAGTATCATTGAAATATATGCCATGATTGAGATTACAGATCAAGATTACAGTGAATATGATTACAAAGAGAGAGAAAGTACAGCCGACAATACTGCTACTGATGCTCAAGTACAAGTATAGCCAAAAGCGCTAATACAAGTGATAACAATTGCCAACCCGAAAATAATGTAATGGGCTCTATCTATACACTTCGAGTTTACTGTAGTAATTACTGAGTAATTCGTTGCCCATCGTCTAAGAACACGTTCCCACATGGTGATTATCCAGCCACCTACATCCTTCCCTTCTTTCTTGAATTTTGGCAAGATTCCAAAATTTTTGAAAAATTCCCTTGTCGGATTCTGATAGTTGATCGCTCATACCAATCTTGAAGCTCATCGGTTATTTTGAAATATGTGAGTCGATCAACTCGTTCTTGATGTTGAGGATACAGTGCTGGAAAGAATCTTGGCAGCTCAGTTTCTCTTGCTAGAACAGTATATAAGAGAACTGGAGAATCAGGCACAAATTCCAGGAAATTGAGAACAACCTGGTTCTCATGCTGCATCATCTTTTTGGTAATTCTCACTAGCTGGAACAGGGTTCGGAGAGCAGTTGTCTGTGCTCCTACTGACATTTGCGTTTGAGGTCCTCTACTAGTGGCTGTCTGGTCCTCAAGAATGGCTTTGACTCTCTGATCCAAAACACCTCTGGCAGTTTGCAGTTGTACCAGAACTTCCTTCAGTTGTACCCTAACATCCTTCATGCAGCGGTAAGTTGGTTTGTTACCCAGCAGAAGTTCTAGTTCTAGAGCTAAGGACCGACAATCTGCAGTAGACTGCCTTTGCCAGTGCGGGTTTGTCACTTTCTCATCAGCATTGAGTATCCATTCCGGAACTCGTTCCAACAACTGGACTGTACTAGGATGCGCAGGTAGTCTACAAGCTTCTTTATCATGGAAAGCAGCTGATTTCCAATGGTCTACCATTTCCCTAGCTCCCACAGTCTTTGAAATCTTTCTAAATCAGTCCAGAGAGCATCATCCTCCAGATGGAGGCCTGTTGATGTCTCAGTTGCTTATTCAGAGTAATGAGCTGCAGTGAATACTGATGATCAGCCACTGGTCCTTCATCCTGAACCTTCATTTTCCCTTTAGCCTCTCTGTTGTGATGGGATTGATTAGTTGGCTGATTCCCATTGTTACTGGATTGTTGCTCTTCAGTCTGCTGATTACCCGACTGGTGCTCTTTATCATGTCCTTCCTGCTGACCCTCATTCTGGTCTGGCTGGTTTGGCTGTGACAAGACTCCTTCATCTGGCCCCGTCCCTCCAGTACCAGGTCCTAGAGGTGGAGATGGTGGTGGGGCATCATCATTATCCTGTGTATGCCCAGTTTCTTGATCATCCTCCTCCTGATCAGCTTCATCTTCTTCATCCGGGGAAGTTTGTTGCTCAATATAATCCATTATAGCTTGGTTCATCAGAGCATTATTGAACTCACCCACCTTATCTGCAAATCGCTCTGCATACTTTCCATCAAGGACTTTAAATTTTCTAAGTCGAAAACAGCATTGCCTGAAGGGTTTAAAATTTCAAACAAGCTATTGTAGATGTATCCGTCAGTCAGTGAACGCTTCAAAGCTGTATGGTGCAATAGCAGCTTTCTGAATTCCGCCCGCTTCATCCTGAGCATCGTTTCAGTTCGCTCGGCAGCTCTCAGCGCTTCATTCCTTTGACTTTTGATGATCATAATTTCAGACTCAGCCTTAGCTAACTTTTTGTTCAACAATTCCTGAGTCCTTCCTGATTGAGCTTCCAGTACCCTGTGTTGTATGTTCTGTACCTCCTGGCCTTTCTGGAGTGTTTCAATCTGATGCTGTGCTTCTGCCAAGTCAGCTTTAAGCTTTTTGACTTCATCTTCTGATCCAACAGCCTCCACCAATTGTCCCATACAACTGACAATGGTATTCCAAGAAGATTGTATCAGTAATGAACATCTATCTTTGACCGTGGTTGGATCAGAATCAACAGGTTCATATATTGCCACTGGAGCCACGTAGGGTAAAGTTGCATAATCAGCTTTGCTGAGCAAAAGATGCCCTCTCAATTGCTGAGTTTGCATTTGCTGCAACTTATCATGTTTTACCAGTTGCAGAGGGTTTTCAGTAATGGCAGGAACTCCACCAGACAAAGTTGAGAATGCTGGACCTTTCCCTTTGTCTAGTTGACTCTTGCCTTTGTCCCCTAACTGGTCTAGTATCTTCTCAACAGTGACTGGCTTGACATAATCTTTCCCAGATCCAGTAGCAACTGTATTTTTGACAACTGA
Organism: Adiantum capillus-veneris; assembly: GCF_014529385.1. NCBI lineage: Eukaryota > Viridiplantae > Streptophyta > Polypodiopsida > Polypodiales > Pteridaceae > Adiantum > Adiantum capillus-veneris. The sequence continues at coordinate 1,147,573 of NW_028221436.1, forward strand.
CTGATCAAGCACAATCTTCTGAACAGATTGCTGCTCAGTTTTACTTATCTCAGCTTTATCAGTGCTTACTGCCTTAACCTGGCTTTCTATGTGCTTCAAGAACTCACTGCTTTTTGTCAGTGTAATTCTTGGCTTCTTTGAACTGTCAACTTCTTCTGTCGTGGCTTTTCTTTTCAGGTCATTGGAGAACGTTTGACTGCTGTTTTCTCGTCGTCTGAGGACAGTTCGATCTTCTTTGGTTCAGAAATGGGCTGCTCACTCCAAGCCTGCTTTACCTGCTCATTAACATTTGCAGCAGTGGCCCAATACAGGAATTGCCAGACATACCATGCCTTGAAAACAATTGGAGATTTCAACTTGACAGTCTGTTGGAGTACATTATGCGAGAGTATTTGACAAAGCTTGATATGGACTTGTGGATCCAGTATCTTGGCTAACAGCATAGCAAATAATTTTTCTGACACATACGTTGGGTTGTTCTTCAGGCTGATTGCTTCAGCTACAAACCTGTAAGCAGCAGAGGCTTCCAGTCCTGCTACTGGAACTCCTTGAGCACTTGCCTTGCGCTTCTTTCTAGCCGCTTCATCCTCCTTCAGAGCGATACTTATTTGCTGCGCAGTTTCCGCAGACGGTTTGGGCTCATTAGGCATCCGAAATGCGAATGCAATGGCTTCTGGTGTCACTGACACCTTTCTACTATTTACCATAGCACTGCTAGTTTCAGCATCAAAGGAATCAAGAACTTGCTTGATGATATCTGCATCAAAAGCAATCCTTGTAGCTTGCAACACAACTCACAGATCCCAGAGTTGTAGCAGAGTCATTGCGTGATCAGTAAAGACATATCGTTGGATTTTACTGTATGGAAGAACGGGAAGGCTTGCCTTTGCCTCAACAACTATAGCCTGGGTTTCTTCAAGAGTTTCCTGCATCTTCTCTGAGCATTTCCTTCTACCCATACATTGTGAGGTCGACGACGATGAGACAGACGAAGGAGAAGATGACTTACTTGTGTCAAAGCCGTTTCCTGGTGTCGCTGGTAAGTCTGTCTGACAGTCAGCTGTCTCGTCAGAGGTCGAAGTTTGCGGTTGTAGTGAAGAAACCTCGGAGCTCGGCGATGGCGAATGGTTGACAGGAGGAAAGCGTCGCGCAGGAGATTTATGGGGAAAAATGCTAACTCTCCTGACTGTTAAACGTGTTCGCGCCATAAAAGCTCCACCACTCGCCGCTCCTAGACTTGTGTGCGTCGTTGCTGTCGTGGCAGACATGCATTGGACAAGACTGTGACCCATCCTTGTAATAATTATCACTGGCGTGCCATTTGACCGTTGGACACTTAAAATTTGGAAAGTGTGTCCATACTGGTACTGAACTGATTCCCAGTCTGGTGCAACCATACTGGTGTTGATTCTAAGATCAGATTGATCTGGTCCTTCTGGTACTGGTTCTGAAACTCGAACTGGTTGCACATGAAAAAGTCCAAAAATATCTGATTCCGGTATCTCTTGATCAGCAACCTCTAGTTCCTTAGTTCCTTGTTCTAACCCAGTTTCTCTGGTCTTTGAATAGTAGAGCTTAATCTTTGCTCCATTATACACTCCCGGCAACATCAGTCCATATAAATCTTTCAATCTGAATGTGCCATTGGAGAAGACCCAATCGACCTCAAAAGGTCCTGCCCAAGCAATCTTCAAATTCGGCTTCTTTGGATCCAATCTAGACTGATATAGAAGCACTAAGTCTCCTTTCTGGAATTCTCGAACTTTAATTCGGCGATCATGCCAATCTTCCTTCGTTGTTGAACAATTTCTTGTTCCAATATATCCCTTTGCCTGAGTTCATCTAACTGCATCAGTTCATCCAACCTTTTCTTAAGATTATGGTTGAAGTCTAATCCATACTTCACAGCCATTCTCAGACTGGGGATTACAAACTCCATAGGAACCACTGCTTCCGTACCATACACCATTCTGAATGGTGTCATTCCAGTAGTTACCTTATAAGCTGTCCTATAAGCCCATAGAGCAGTCTGAAGCTTCAAGTCCCACTGGTCTGGTTTCTTTTGCACCACCTTAGTGAGAATAGTCTTTATTGTTTTGTTGCTACTTTCAGCCTGTCCATTGCATCTAGGATAGTAAGGAGTAGATTTCCGATACTTGACTGAAAGCATATCCAATAGGATTTCCATAGTATCATTGATAAAATGTGTTCCTTGATCGGTCACAATTTCTACTGGACATCCATATCGACAGACAATATTCTCAAATAGAAACCTTGCAGTTGACTTGGCTGTGTTGTCAGGAAGAGCCTTAGCTTCAACCCACTTGGTAACATAACAAGTAGCCATCACGATATACTTGTTCTTCCTGGGAGTCACCTTCTTAAAAGGTCCCATAAAATTCAGTCCCCATTTCATGAATACTCCCAATGGTTGTATTGGCATTAAGAGAGTCATGTCAGCAGTTGTTGGTCGGCCCATTCTTTGGCATATATCACAAGTTTTACAAAAACTTCTGACATCAGCAATCAGTGTTTGCCACCACAGGCCTGCTTGCAGAATCTTCTTGTAGGTCACTTCGTTGGAAAAGTGTCCACCAGACTCGCCATTATGCGCTTCTGAAATGACTTGCATTCTTCCTTTCATAGGGATCTTCGAAGTATACCATCCACACCTAGTCGATAAAGTACTTGAACAGTTCAGCTAACTGGAAGAATGGAGGAACCAGTTGATATTGGTGTAATGGAAGAACCAGTATGTTCTGAAGAGTACTCACTGGATCAAAATAATGATTCAGAAATGAATGGACCTTCTTGGGACTACGCTGAAGAATTGACCAAACGAAAAGGAGGCGGACCAAACTGGTTGCTTACAGACGATCAGGAAGTAGAGGAGTGGAACCTGGGATCAGAGGAAAATCCCAGAATGATCAAAGTCAACAAGCACCTCAAACCGGCAATGAAGGAAAAGGCACGAAAAATGTTCCAGAACTATAAAGATGTGTTTGCCTGGGAACATACAGATTTGAAAGGAGTAGATCCTGAAGTCTGTCAGCACCGAATACCACTGAAACCGGATGCTAGGCTAGTAAGATTGCAAAGATACCGGATGAACCCCAACTATGCAAAGAAGGTCAAGGAGGAGATTGATAATCTTCTTAAGGCTGGGTTCATTACGGAAGTAGCAAGCAGTGATTGGTTATTTCCCATGGTCGTCGTTCCTAAGAAGAATGGGAAATTAAGAGTTTGTGTCGACTATAGGAAACTAAATGCCTAGACCATTAAGGATCAATTTCCCTTACATACATCATATATATGATTGAGATCGCATATGATATATATAGATAATATACTAGAGATGGCGCCGCTTACCTGACTTTCATCACTGAGAGATGGCAGACACTGAGTATCTGGTGATGATGCCTTTTGGCTTGTGCGATGCAGCAGCACTCAGCTACTTTCAGCGGTGTATGATGTGATGTTTAATGAATTTCTTCATCGATTCCTCGCTATTTTCATGGATGACTTCACTGTCTATTCAGATGAGGAACAACATCTTCTATATATGCCATGATTGAGATTACAGATCAAGATTACAGTGAATATGATTACAGAGAGAGAAAGTACAGCCGACAATACTGCTACTGCTGATGCTCAAGTACAAGTATAGCCCAAAGCGCTAATACAAGTGATAACAATTGCCAAGCCGAAAATAATGTAATGGGCTCTATTTATACACTTCGGGTTTACTATAGTAATTACTCTAGTAATTACTGAGTAATTCGCTACCCATCGTCTAAGAACACGTTCCCACATGGTGATTATCTAGCCGTCTACAAGACGCCAGCTTTTGGGACCGACACTTTTGGGCACGGAACTATGACGGGCCGTGTCGACTCTCTATTCAACTGTGATTAAGCTTGTGAAGTACTTGAAGTGATTCTCTGCTCTGTCTTGCAAGATTAACGGTTTGGGATGTCCAAGTCTGTTACAAAAACATTTCTATACAGCACTAAATTGGTACAACAAAGTACCACAAACTCTCAAGACATACACAAGCAATATCAAACAGTACTAAATAGGCACTAAAACAATAACAAAAGAAATCCAAAATAGTACCAAATAAGGACCAAAACAATATCAAAACAAGTCAAATTGTACCAAAATAGTACTAAATAATAACAAAACAATACCAAAACACTAATAAGGTAGTACCAAATATGTAACAAAATAGTACTAAAATAGGTCAAATTGTACCAAAACGGTTCTAAATAGCACTATATTAAAACAACAAAGTACCCAAAACTCCCAAGATATACCCAATGAGACCTAATAACTTGTCACAAAAAAGTTCCAAACCGGTACTGAAATAGTTTACACTGGTACCAAATTAAGCATAAAAAACACCAAAGATAGTATCAACATAGCAACCAAGACATATTTACCATTACCCAATAAGACCGAAAAACTTGTAATAAAAAAGTACTAATGTAGTATCAAAATACCAATGCGCCATCCATCTCTCTTTCTTTATGCGATGTTAGATTAGCCACCATAGCTGCCTTCAAATGAAAGCCTTGGGGTCTGATATCCACACTCTCTCTCTCTTTCTTTGCACGATGTTAGATTAGCCACCATAGTTGCCTTCAAATGAAAGCCTTGGAGTCTGACATCCACACTGAAAGAGCAATGACATCCATCCTTTGATAGATGATGCTTGCAAAAGTCAAATCGCCTTACTCCTATCGATGCTGACAGCTTCAAACGCACCTCAAGTCTGTTGCAATTAGGTCATTATGTGTGCATGCGTCACACACACACACACACACAGATGCCAAGTGGAGAGAATCCCTTTGCCTTCGTATGTTGATTGAAGGGAGTTTGGATGATGGCAAGTCTTCACCTTCACATGTTTGCATTAGGACAGATTGTGGAATGCAAAGCAACACTGTAACCTTCAAGGGTCTACAGATTTAGCGTGTGCCTCTTCTATTCCCCTTGGTGACAGGCTCTTTAGCTTGCACCCCAGCCCTGACAAGCTCCTTCCTCTTTTGCAACAATCGGGCCTTTGATGATGGCCATCAACTGGCCGAAAGCAAGAAGACAACAGAGGGGGCCGACAAAAAGAGCTTGCAGGCAGCTTTGCTTTTTTCCGTCTCCCTCTCGCTAAGAGCCTCTCTGTGCACTGCTTATTGCGAAGAACTCTTAACAACATAAGAGCATGTATCGACATGGTGCATTCATTGAATGACGTTGCCCATATATGTAGCAATAGATTGATGGGTAGTTTTCTTACTTGCCTCTACATTCACCATACTTGCCATGACATTGATCCTTCTTTGATTGCGCGGACATCATTGATTGAATGGAAACTACTCATTGATATATATCTTAGTTGCATACGTATTCAGGGTGGTTTTGATCTACCATTTTGTTGCTCTTTTGGTAGCTAGCGTGTTTGCTCTTTTTGTAGCTAGAATGACCAATGAAAGGGACATGTCCATGCACTAAGTCTATGTTAGGAATGTTATGATGGTTTGGACCCTATTTGCACTCATCTAATTGCATTTAGCAAGCTCCTATAACTGTATGCCGACCTTTTTGCTAGAGGTTACTTACCTCTCTCTCTCTCTCTCTCTCTCTCTCTCTCTCTCTCTCTCTCTCTCCTACCTCCTACCTAATAATAAATATCGGCCTGGTTGACTACGTGTAGGTGAGGGTGACGGGCAGAGCCGGTTGTGCCATGTTTTTTTTTTAAGAGGGGGTTGGGGGGGGGGGGGGGGGGGGGGGGGGGGGGCGCATTTAGTTTAGAGCTATAAGCGGAGGCTACCTCATACATGCAAGAGCACGCATGTAGCCTAGAGGTAAGGTAAGTGCATATGATACCATAGGTAACACGTTCAAGACGCATGTGGATAGCGCGTTCAACTTTTGATCAAATTCTCCCAGCGGTTGGAGTTGATTGGCAACCGACTGTGGGTGCATTGCCACGAGGTCAACCAAGCCGATATATAACCAACCCACCCTCTCTCTCTCTCTCTCTCTCTCTCTCTCTCTCTCTCTCTCTCTCTCTCTCTCTCTCTCTCACACACACACACACACACACACACACAAGAGGTCAAGAATCCCCTAAAACACCTATTTGCTTTTATCACTATGTACAAACAAAGACATGCTGAAGATTATTTTCTCCCCTCTGATGGTGGAGAATGCATGTCTCATGCAAAGTGATGCTTGAAGGTGATTCCTCCCTTTTATTTGTTGACGATGCATGTCTCCTGCAAAGTGCATACAACATACCCTCCCAAGGACAGGCCTCGTGATTGTTTCTCTAAGCAACTGGAAAATGCATAAAAGTCGCCCTCAAGCATAAGTGAATGTTGTCTCTCCTATGCACAGGCAGATCCCAACCCACTGCAACCAATAAATACATCAATAACATGGAAATCCTCGTTGGTGAAAATTCTAGTTACCAGCTAAAACAAACACAAAAGAAAATGATTATTTATATGCACAAAATTCAAAGATTCGAAAAATTGAGAGAACACTCTCCTCCTCTAACCATCTTCCCTAATGAAGTCATCATCCCTCTTAAGATAATTCTCTTGGAGATGGAAAATACAATACACAAGATACAAATTCTCCAGCTAAAAGACTATTGGAAGCTCCATCTATGGAATTGTCTTCCAAAGCCTCATCATCGAAAACCTTTTCTGTTTTCTTACACAGCTTTTAGGAGCTTTGGTAGAATTCTAGAGGAGCCATAGTTTTTCCACACGTCGGACGCACACGGGTACGGAATTACGGAATAAGTACGAATCAAACTACCCAAAATTCCACACGTCGGTCTTTCAGATAGCCTACTATATAGGATGCTACATACTACACCACCTGGCACTGGGCAATGGGCACCATGTTTAAAACTTTATACACAAAGACAAAACCATAGAAACTTTATACACAAAGACAAAACCAAAACCACAGAGAATAAAAACTGGAGATGGTGCCTCTAAGTAATAAAGTAACCTCCACAAAAAAAGGAGTGAGGACTGGTCACTATAGAAGCAAACATTCAAGAGTGTAGTCTCTTGAAGGCTGAATCCAAAACATAAGCAGAGAGTCAAGACTATCTGCTAGAATCGAACTGTAGATACTAGAGTAAACAGTGAACACTGAACACCATACGGCATAAGTAACTAACTCTCACCATAGCTCACATCTCATGGTCATAAGCAACATCATCCTCGTCCTCGTCCTCATCCTCATCACCATCAACTGAGCATGATGCTCCAACATGACTGGTATCAGCAATGGGAATAGGCTCTATCGCATCTGTAGTACTCTCTGCAATGGCCTTCTGAATCTCTTGCAAGGCAAGCAAGCGGTCCTCATCTTTTTCCTTATTGAGCATTTCCAATGTGACCTTCATTCTCTCATAGCCACACTCTTTGATTTTGGATATGAGCCTCAAGTTTGTGTGTATGTACACAAGCTTCTCTGTATGAGATGGGAGTAGCCTACTTCTTCTCTTGGTATGAATGAGAGAGAAGGTGCTCCAATTTCTCTCACATGGAGAGGCACATGTCCCTTGAGAAAGCACCCTCAAAGCAAGAGCTTGCAAAGCGGGTGTGCAAGCCCCAAAATTTCCCACCATTTTACCCCCTCTTGAATCCTATTTGAATCTTTTGCAATTGGATGAGCAAATGACTTGCTTTCAGCTTTATAAACGTCAAACTCATCAATTAGGGTGCCCTGCAAGGTCAAATCACCCTTGGTGTACCTCTCCAAGAATGTCATCCATCCTTCATGCACCTCGTCATCATTGTCTTGCCCTTTTCCTCGCCATATAGGATGCAACATGTATCCAACAGCATGTAACGGTGTGTGCAACATATTCCATCTTTCAATGCATACATCCCTAATCTCTCTCATCATTGCAGCATCAATGCCTTGCATGCTTTCAATTTGCTCTACCATGTGATCCGTAAGCTCGTACATAAGCCCCATGGTGGCTCCTTCCCTGTTAGCCAAATGGAGAATTTTCAAAATTGGAGCAGTTATTTTTAAAATCAGACTGACCTCTTGCCAAAAGGACGCATTAATTAAACACAATGTTAGAGACCTCAGTAGCCTTTTCAGTCTTGGATCTCTTCATCTTCACAAATTTGTCATCAATCATAAGCTTGCGCAGACCTTGCATGCATCTCTCATCCACAAAATTGCCAACATAATAAAGTAGTACGCAAATCGAGTGGCTGACGGCTTCACCAAGTCCTTCTTGCTAAGTTGTCGAAACGATGCCAACACAATAGACTTTCTTGTCACAAATGTGACAATCTTTGTTGCATCCTCCAGCACTTTTGAAACCCAACCAATCTGCCCAATGTCCTCAAACAAAAGGTCCAAGCAATGGCAAGCACATCTGGTTTAAAAAAATGTGTTTCCACTCCCTTTCAATCATCTCCCCAGTGCCAACACAATTGGTTACATTGTCCATGCATACTTGCACAACATTTGATGGGCCAACCTCTCTGATAACCTGTTTGAGATGCTTAGCAATGAATTCCGATGTCTTTGTTTCCCCAGATGTGTCTACAGCTTTCAAAACTAACCCATGAATAGAGCATGCAAGAAGTTAATGATAGGCATGCACCTAGTGTCAAACCATCCATCACACACAATAGAGCGTCCATATCTTTCCATTTCTTGCACACACCCATGATCTCAGTCTTTACGCATTTGACCTCTTCATTCAATTTTGTGGTGCACAAAGCAAGCATGATAAGAAGGGGAAACATACGAAGGACCTTCTTATCCAATAGCTTTCACCATCTGCAAAAAGTAAAGGCTCCTTACTTTCCATGAAGGAACATCTTCAGCATAAAAAGCATACGCAAGGTTTGGTATGCTTGCTTCCATGTTTGCAAGCCAGATGCACTTACCAAACCCCTTGAGCAGCCTTCCTATTCTTGCTTGAGGACCCCACATTGGACTTGGAAGAGGCACTTGCATTAGTCGTTCCCTTAGCATGTGTACTCATTGAAGCACCTCCTTGAGCTTGAGAGGCATCTCCTTCCAAATCATTGACCAATGCATCCACAAACGCAGCTCTGTCTTCTTCCTCCGTATCACAAGACGGGCACCACGTGCCAATAGAAAAGAACAGACTTGAAATGACTTTTAGCACTTCAATAACAACTGAATTGAAAGAGAGACGACATGTGACACCGAGTGGCGAAATTCCACCCCAGAGAGTATTGGCCCCAAACCTTGGCGCCCCTTTCGGTATTTCTTTATATTGCATCATCAAAGTACAAGCCGGTACTCCAGACTCTACACCTTCTCGGGAAGCATGCCAGAGAATGAGCCCTAGCCTCATACTTAAAGGCTCTTGGCCTCAAAAGCATTTACAGTAAAAAGCTTTTAAAACTCAAAAGCTCCTGGTCCAAAAAGCAATGTCAAAAGCTGTCAACGTAATTTACGAAAATCCGTACAGCCTGCCCACATCATCAGCCAACGCAAAACACGGAAATCCGTACAACCTGCCATGTCATCATGTCAACGCAATTTTTGAAAATCTGCCACGTCATCAGTTTTTGCGTTTGTGCGTGTCTTGCTTTATTTTCTTCCTTTATGTCACTTGGGGCCCATCGAACGGGGTCCCCATAAGTTGGTTGGTAAGACTTCTTCTGTTACTTGTTCTTCTTAGGGTTTAGGCCCCTCGGCCACATCTGCAAGTTGGCTCCATTCTTTAGGCTTTGACACGTCAGCAGTTTGTTACATCTCCCCTTCTTGAAAGAGAGTTATCATCCGCGATTACAGCATATCTCCAAAACAACTCAAGTTAGCTCAAAAAAAATTCCGAGGGACATTTCGAGGGACAATCAGTTAGCTTTTTATTAAGGAGTTAGCTTTTCCTTTCTGCTCTCTTGATCAAGGAGTTAGCTTCTCCTTTCGACTGTTTTGAGAGCACTGTCACAAGGCGGGCACCCACGTGCCAATAGAAAAGAACAGAATAACTTCAATAACAACTATTTTGAGAGAGGCAACACGCCACATAGTGAGAGCTAATTATGAGAGTAGTGTGTAACCTTGGCACCCCTTTCAATGTTTCTTTATAGCATCAATCAAAGATACGATACTCCAACTCTGCACCTTCTCTAAAAAAGCTATGATGCTGAGGTAGGAATCAAAAAACTTGGCTGAAAAGCAGTTACAAAAAAGATACGGTGAAAGACTCGTGGTTAAAAACTATGATGCTGAGGTAGGAATTCAAATCTTGGCGCAACGCTAGGGTTAGTGTAAATTTGAGCACACTAGGAGACGAGTGTGCACGAGTAGCAATAGGCCAAGGGGTGTACAACTTGCTTGCATGGAATGAGTAGCAAGGTGACGATGGGCGGGTGCAGGAGGGAGCGAGGGCCAGTTGCAAGGAATTGGTTACAGTGGTGTTGAATGGTAGTTCATTGGCCTTGGATGATAAAGGGTAGTGCACAGGAGGTTGACGTGCTCTTAGTGGACCCAATGTCTATGCAATGGAGTTAGTGCTTCTTTTTGGAGTCTGCCAATTTCCCCTTCAAATAGACATAACCCTCATTCTTTTGAGCCTTAAATATAGGGTGAGTCCCATATTTTTTGGTAGGTATTGCAGACTTTTGAAGCTAGCTTCCTCTCAAAAAATTCTTTTGAGAATTAAATTCTCCACACACACACACACACACACACACACAATTCTTATGAGTTATTGGAAAGAAAACAGAGCAAAAATGCAATAATCTCGCAATTTTAACTAGCCAACTAGTTGCTCGTATGAGATCCAATTAGAGCAAACAGATAGTCTCCATATAGCTCTTGATAATGCCTATGCACACACACCTCTAATGCAAAGAGATTATGAAAATGAAGGGATTAATTGGAGATGTAAATTATGCAAAAAATCATACTAGGTGCAAAGGCTAATTGAAGGAAGATTATGCAACAATCAAAAACTTAAATGCAATCTCCTCCTTCTCTAATCACCAAAGGGTAATGGAGCATGCTCATGCCCAAATGGTGATTAGGGAGTGAGATTATTAAAAAAGCTAATGCAAATAGGCCTAGGTATGGAACTGTCGCCTTTGATACAACTTGATGGGTTAGTCGATGCAGAAGCGTACTCCCTAATTGCCGATCGTTAGCATTAGGCTATGGTGGATGAAGCCTTAGCTTAACCATGGTGTTAGAGTTAGGTTTAGATATATGGGGATTAGGGCTACGTTACACTGATTGTAAGAGAGAGAGTATAGACACAATGATAGAGTTCAAAGTGCAATGCTTATTAAAAAATAGCCTCTAATATAGGCTTGGTGCTTTACAATGAATGGCTAGCGAGGTTGCACCCTCTGGCTATTGGACCAAGTCATCTTTTATCCTTCCTAGGTGGCTAGAGGGATTTCCCACATGGTTGCCACAAGTTGGGCTTACCCTTACACATTTCATAGTAAATTGTTATTTAAATCTTAAAAATTCAACTTTAGTGTGAACAACTTTCACTCTACACATTGTGAGGAATCACCTAATTTATATCTATATAGCCTTCCGATGTGATTAATCTCTACACATGACATATAATTTTGATTTACCCTACCTAAATCACTTTCAAATAAGAGTCGTACTCTGCACAAAGCAAGTGATTACTATTCTATCTCCCTAAATTACCTCCAGTGTGAGTCAATCTACACTTGGCAAGCAACCAAGAAGTAATTCTACCTAAGTTACTTCTAAGTGTGAGCATGGCTCTAGACAAAGAAGTAGCTACTAATGTAAGTTAAACTAAATCACTTCCAATTGTGAAATTTTTCTACACATGGTAAGCAATCACTAACTCTACTCTAATTACCGTTTTTAATCGCTACATTATTCTTAAATATCAAACTTTAACTAAATATTGAACTTCTTTTTTTTCTACTAAATAGACTCTATTTCTAATTAATAGCTCAATGTACAAAAGGTGGGGTTTCAGAGTTCACCTTTCAGGTGAACTCAAGTCAAATCTTTCACTAGAAATGTCCACAATGGTGAAAGGCTCACGGATGGCTCAAATAAAGAACAACTTATTTCAATCCAAATATAGTTTGATCAAACTACAAATCAATCAAGTTGCTAAGAAATTATACAAAATGATGATTAAGCTGATGTGATTCACTATATAAAACATCCGTTTCATTATCTAGGGGATTGTACAATAAGCTCAATTAAAGCATATATGTATCCCAAATAATGTACAATGCAACTTAGAATTAGGTGAACCCATGGACTTCGGGTGATTTTGGGGCTTTTGATGGTGTTGTTGTTGAAGCTGGACAAAATTGTCCTAAGACACTAAAGTTTCCTATTTTCCTACCAAGTTTTGGTTTATTTGTCAAGCTAGAAAGAAGTTTTTTTACACCTTGCTTCTACCATAGGTTGGTTATGAGGGAAAGGGATTTTTCTTCATGCCAAAATACAAGCCCTATGGAGAGAATTGTGTTAAGTTCTAAGACATAAATTTTAGTAAAATTTCAAGCTCTTTTGCCAAAAATTTCATAAAATTCTTATATCTTGTTGTACAAATGACCTTTTAATGTTTGTAAAAGCCAAGTGTTAGTACTTAGAGTTACAAGACAATGGGATGACCTTCAAGTAAAAGTTTCCAAGTCACTTGCAAGTTATAGACATAATTTCATACTTGAGCACATGCTGACTAGGAGCATAATTTTGGCCTTTCAAAGTTCCTTTCATGCTATTGGTGGTATTCTAGTGCAATTCGACAACTACAAATGACTTTATATGTTGAAACCAAGAAACTATGTATTTTTTTTACTTTTTAACTCAGTTAGGTCTCATTGCTTGAACCCTATCCTAATTTTCTTATTGAGAAAAAACTTCTAGTATTAGTGCCACAATAGCATTACTCGCTGCAAAAACCAATGGACATCCTGCAATATGTGCGACAATATGTATCCAGTGCACCTATTCAACCATACCTCTTGCAATCAACTCATGCATGCGGTCCTTGGTGCAAGTACAACCATCTCTAGTCCATGGTTGTAACTACTAAAGCTATTATGTCAATCTCACTTGTAGAGTAGGAGGAAGGAATAATCAAAGGGTGATATTGGTAATAACTCGAAAATAGATTTGATCAATGTGCATTGTCACTATGGCCAATTCAATATTACATAAATTGAGAATATCTTTTAGTTTGGAACGAACTTTAATTTGAGTTGGTTGTATCTCAAACATCCACACTCCAAGTTTTTCATAGATTGTAGATTTAAATTCTAATTTTGGAGCACTTTCCAATGATAGGTCACATTAGGGGTTTTAACAAAAGATTTGGAAGCTTTATCGCATGCCCATTTTTAAAACAGGAAAGGGAATTTTTCTATTTTATCTAACATTGAGTCATAAATAAATTTGAAATGGAAGACAAAAAAAATATAGCATAATAAAAGTGCATTGATAGGTATACCAAGGAATGCTTTTACTGTAATGACACGAATCATTGAGTAAACAAATGTCCCTTTTGGCAACAGCATGAGATGGAAAGGGAAGCATCTAACAATCTATTGGGATGTGCAAATCCTCGAAGGGAAGTGGAAGTGAAGCACGAGAAAAAAATTAAGTTTAAGAAAGAAATAGAAATGTATTGATCCAAACTTACATATTTCAAGAACCTAAGGTGTCGAACCACCACTATCAGCATGCAAACTAAGCCATTGAGTCAATGCATAGTTTAAGGAAACACTTTTGCGATGGTGAACACTTGATTATCCAAGAGAATTATTAAGCAAATGGAAACGTGAGCAAAACAAATGAATGAATAATTTGAATGCTACAAGAAATAAAATTAGAGTTATAATGTCTAGATACCTTTCAAAATACACATTAGGAAGCATAAAGAAGTTGCACCTTTGTTACAAGAAACCTGCAATTATGATCATGTTGCCTAAACCGATGGATGTGCACTTTTGGACCCTAGATGGGTGGATCTACACCTTTGCTTTTGAAAATTGGTGAATACGCATCAATTGTTGCACTGCTTACATTGGAAAATCTCCACACTGGTGTTGTCTAAACCAACAGATATGCACTTAAAATAATTTGATGTTGCCCAAATTAGTGAGTCTACACCAAGATGGCAATTGTGTAGTGCCCACACTGGTGAATCTGTGTACATGTGACCAATGGACTAGGCACGAAGTAGTTTATCCCATAATTACTACTATTTTGGTATACCATACTAGTAAATTTGAGTAAAGGAAGACATATGATATTGTTTCCAATTATTGTAATGACTTGGGAACAGGTACTTAGCTTTACCTTGAAAGGAATCGGCTATGGCAGAATGACAATAAACCATTCATGGTGTAATTACTAAGTTAACAACAAGAGATTATAGAGAGAGATTAGCACTAATAGAAGTAGCAAATCATGAAGTATATTGATAACAAACTAGATGCAAATGATGAGTAATGAGTGGGATACAAATTGTGTAGCTTAGACTTTGTTTATAGAGTAGGAAGAGAGCACCTAGTGATATAATCAATGACGTCAGAGATGTAGGCTTCCAAACTAGAGGGAGTTTCTACTAGTTGGTGGTGCAAATGTGTCACACACCCCAACTCCCCGTATGTGTCATAGTACCACCAAAATGGAACAAACTTTCCTCCCCTGGAGAACTTAATAGCAGGATGTAGGAATGAAGGCCTCTTCCTAGACAATTTACGGGTAGGCTTCATGCCAAAATACACCTCGGTCCTCCCCTAAAGATTGGTAGGCAACTAGGTAATAGGTCATATACAAATGGTGCTTCCTCCAATGTCAAAGGTCAAAAGGTGAATGCCTATTACAAATCTTCAATATTTTGTGTTTTCAGTGTCAATTGCAAAGTGTTGGTGTTATTGATACTTTTCCTTCCCTCAAAGTGTGTCATCAAAGTGGTCAAAGTGGATGTTGATGATGATATTGCATAGAAAACAAAATTTGTGCAAATGTGTGCAAGAGAGGATGGTCTTATAAAGTGAGGGTTGTCTTATAAATTGTAGGGCAGTGTCTAATATTTCTACAGGCTTTTTATTTATGAATCCAATTATGATCATGTCTTTTATACATGCAAAATACAAAGAGTTTGTGAAAAATACAGAAACAAGGTTGTGTGAATGCATGGTGTGAAGTGCTATTGGGGCTTTCGCTAACTTGCAGATTAAGTCTTACAAACATTGCTTTATTTGAGCTTTGTGGAGATTTGGTGGTGGGACAAGCTCTTCAAAGCCCTTTAGGGAACCTTTTGAAACAAGGTAAGGTGTTTTTTTCATGACTATTGTGGGAACCCTAGCTTGGTAGGAGCAATAATGCTAAAATAAATCACCTTTGGCGCTAGTTTTTGGTGAAACTTTGTGAGATTTTTCTAATCTATAGGGGAAACTCTATTAGATTTCTCCCTAGTTCTTGCCATAATCTATATGTATCTACAGTCTTCTCTTTGACGCCTTAGAGGTTGAGTGAACAATTAGAATTCTCTCAAATTATTGCATTTACAATTTACACATTTATAATTGTGAGGGTATGTCTCTTCTTTTAAGAGAGGACACTCACAATCATAAGAAAATTTCCATCCTTTATGGTAAAGGGTCCCTTCACCCAAAAGATTAGATAATGTCTTTCTTTTCTAAGCAATTCCCACATTATGTGAGATATTTATATCGAGAAAAACATTACCCATGCAAGCTTGCCGTGATTACCCAACTTTTACAAGGAGCCGGGAACCCTTAGTCATAAACTTAACAAACCAAAGGGATAGTCAATGCTTCTTTTTCTTCTTCTTTTCTACCAAACTATTATTTTTAGACAAACGAGGGACACTTACGAGATGGCTAAGATATTGCGATGTTGTCCCTAAGTGGCTTCAATGGTGACATCGTCATCTAGCTTTGGCTTTATCTCCGTTGGATGAGACCAAAAAGTATTCTCTAAAAACAGACTTTGTCTCTCTCTTCACATTTGGCGTTCCAGATATTACCAACTACTTGGCTCTGTTTGCGTGTAACCCACTTTTTGGACCAAATCCTATTGAGATGCTCAATCCACTCCTCCGAATAGCATAGCTCTTTATAGATGGCTTTTGTCTTAGGCGAGAAAAATAGTCTTTCACCAAGCCACTTCCAAGCTTTCCAATCAAGCAATGTGGATCAGCGGGGCAAGATTAGGTAAGAGAATCTTTCCAAGAGCCTTCCAATGAAGATCTCCTCTTCTAGCATCAGTAACACTAGTATTTTAAAACATGTGGTATTAGTATAAACTATTAGGTCTTTTGAAAAATGTGTAACAATGAACTATTTAAATTACAATATTTTCCAAAAGCATAAAAAATAATATTTGATACAATACTAAATGCACCTCCTTAAAGATAGAGACACACAAATGTCAACACCCTCTCACAAGGGC
Organism: Adiantum capillus-veneris; assembly: GCF_014529385.1. Taxonomy (NCBI): domain Eukaryota; kingdom Viridiplantae; phylum Streptophyta; class Polypodiopsida; order Polypodiales; family Pteridaceae; genus Adiantum; species Adiantum capillus-veneris. Next base: position 1,164,037 of record NW_028221436.1, read on the forward strand.
CTAAAAGAAACAATTTAAAAATTATTATTATTATTAGCTTGCCATAAATGTGAAAGCTTTATCCAATGGTCCAGAGATGCACCTGAAATCCAGCCCATTACTAAGGACTACTTATGTAGTCCAAGAAAATCCAAACAACCCAAAACATCCCCCCCGCCTCCGCCCCCCCCCCCCCCCCCCCCCTCCCTCCCACACACACACTATCTAACACGGGGACTTAATGACCCTAAAGCGTTGGGGTCGATGACTGAGCTTGAAGCACGCACATCTTGAGGGAGGGGAAGGGTCTAAAAAGTTCAACACACGGATAGCATCACGAGACTTGAACCCACGACCTCGTGGTTGGAAGGTTGATGTGCTAACCATGCAAGTGCATGTGGTTTGTTGAAACCATTTCGAGCACCCTTGATGATAAAGTGAGTTTACGCTTAACCCCCCCCCCCCCAAGCTTGTTTACTTTTCAGCAATCGACATCTATGCGTGCCTTTTGTTTTGTGCCCACACTTCTTGATTGTTGATCCCACCACCTTAGCTTCATTCAAGACCCCATGTTAGATAGTGTTGACCCCCCCTCCTCCCTCTTTGCAGCTAAGAAGAAGAAAATGTGACACTCTCCTCCCTTACTTCCACGGATGATAAGGCAACTCTAGCTAACTATCAATAGTGACATCTTGTGTAGAAAAATGGAGGAGATGACATCTAAAACCTCTCAAAAGAAAATCCAATTAGGATCCAACTAAATCAATGTGTTTAACTAATCCTTATAACATGTTTGAAACATAAAGTAATTGTCGATTGCTCTAAGTTATCATATGCTTCCATTGAACTGGCTATTGTTTGATGTCTATTGGTTAGCAAGTGACTTAAAGGCAATAGATTTTTTTGCTCATAGCATGGTCCAATTGTTTTAGGACCTATAGATACAATGTAGAACCTTGGTATACATGGTGTATAATCTATCAAGATTTATAGACTTGCATATCATATAATATTACAATCATAATTTATAGACTTGCATATCATATAATATTACAATCATAATTTATAGGATTGTTGATTTTTTATTAACCAAGAAATGGCTTTTGCTATTATCAAAAATCGGATACATGAGTCTCTCTCTCTCTCTCTCTCAAAGGGGATGTTCACATACGACACGGTTCTTTACAAAAGAAGACACATACACATAGTTGTATAATGTGCCATTGATATATATATATTTATTTATTTATATATTTATATATTTATATATATATTTATATATATGTGTGTGTGTATATAGATATATATAGACCCACACATACACACACACATGTGTGTGTGTGTATCTATACATATATATATGAATACACCATACACACACACACATATATATAGAGAGAGAGTTTTTGCAAAGCCTGGTTCTGGTGGAACATCCTATCTTTCAAAAGATGTCATCCTCTCTCCATTTAGCTTACCAGGGTAAATTTTACTATCTTTAGAAGAGGCTTTTCTTCTAGTTTTTGGTTTTTGCAATTTACACATGTAGCTAGTTGTACTTAGTTCCCACAATTCCAACTTGTTTCTTTAGTGACCTCAAACTCATCCTCGTTTAGGTATTCTTAGAGATTTTTTAAGTAATATGAATAAGCAAAGAAAGAGAGCGAGAGAGAGAGAGAGAGAGAGAGAGAGAGGGGGGGGGGGCAAGGGAGGGCAGTTAGAAATTCCTATTGCCTAGATGTAGTAGATTGGTTATCCAAATTCTCTTATAAGGAATAGATTCAGAGTCTCAGATTTATTGGAGGTTATTTCTCTCTCTCTCTCTCTCTCTCTCTCTCTCTCTCTCTCTCTATTTACGCGTGCATGTACCTGACCCGCTATCTCATTGCAAGGAAAAATTCATTAATCATATTTTACTAAAATATAAGGATACTTTGATGTGAGTAGTTGTTGAAAATCAACCTCTTTGTGATCTCTCTCTCTCTCTCTCTCTCTCTCTCTCTCTCTCTCTCTCTCTCTCTCATGTTAGGAAATAGGACGTAGCTAAGTAGAAAATTGAGTAGATTTCTTAATGGAGAGAGATAATTTTCACACACAAGAGAATTATAGAGTAGACTAGAGAGAGAGAGAGAGAGAGAGAGAACACACAATATATGTGGTTCACCGAACGCGGGCTACATCCACGGGAAAGCAGCCACTCAATTGCTTTAGTACTTCAAACAAGAAGTAGGTTACAAAGATTATACCCTTAATAGAGCTCCCACCTTGGTTCACTCTCACCACCTCACACCCACCTTGTTGCATCAACTTCACACTCCAAAATGTGTGTAAAAATGGCCTCCTTTTATAGGCTGAAAGGATTGCCCTCTCTCATGAGAGGCAGTCGTGTGTAGCCGCCCTTGTGTAGACAAGTCGAAATGGACCCTCCAATCCGCCCATGTGTGGTCACCCTTGAGAAGACAAGTCCGCCTTTGAAATCAGCCATCGGCCACCGGCCATTTTCTGATCACTTTTCGACCGCCGTCTAGCCATAATATTCCGGCGAAAATGAATATTTTAGTAAATGGCTGTGAAAATTTTTGTTTTCCGCGAGTAATTTTTTTCATGCACAATGGCTACTCCTCATAATGGGGGCCTTACATATGTGTGTCTTTAATACAAAAAATTACAAGGGGTAAATCAGGCTCCATACTTAACAATCTCCCACTTGGAGACTGATCTCCAAACCAAACCTGTGACTACTTTCCATCCTAGCTTCTTATCCTTGAATGCCAACTGAAGATGAGAAAAAGATCAACTTCTCCTTGTTGACCACCTTTGTAAACATGTCTACAGGATTTTCACTTGTATGCACCTTTTCTAGCTTTACATGTCCCTCTTCCAAAAGAGTGCATATAAATTGATATCTCACCTCAATGTGCTTTGTCCTTGAATGAAAGGTTGAGTTCTTTGCAAGATGGATAGCGCTTGGCTATCACTGTAAAAGACACAATTGTCTTGTTTGAATCCAAACTCTTCTAAGAATCTGCGAAGCCACAGAAGGTCTTTTCTTGCCTCTGTCATTGCTACATACTCTGCTTTCGTGGTAGAAAGTGATACCATTTTCTGCAGCTTTGAAGCCTAGCTTACTGTTGTGCCTCCAACCGTGAAGACATAGCCAATAGTTCTCCTTCGAGTATCTTTGTCACCTGTCATATCTGCATCAGCATACCCTTGAAGAAAAATATCAGCTCCTCCAAAATACAAAGCATTTGTTGTTGTCCCTTTCAGATACCTAAGTATCCACTTCATAGCTTCCCAGTTCTCTTTACCTAGGTTGTCCATGAACCTACTTATAACTCCCAGTGCATGTGCAATGTCTGGCCTTGTCCATATCATAGCATACATAAGAGAACCTACCGCTCTAGGATATGGAACTTTAGACATATAGGCTATCTCCTCTTGTGTCTTTGGACACATATCCTTGGTTAGTTTAAAGTGACCAGCCAAAGGTGTAGAAACCATTTTTGCATTTAGCATTGCAAACCTTTCTAGTACCTTCTTGATGTAATCCTCTTGAGATAGCTTTATTTTCTTCTTCGTCCTGTCTCTTGATATCTTCATACCAATTTTCCTCTTTGTAGCACCTAAATCTTTCATTGAAAAAGATTTAGATAACTCCTCTTTTAGGCCTTTGATGTCCTGCATGTTAGCGCTTGCAATCAACATGTCCTCAACATACAACATTAGGATGATGAACTTCCCATCTCCCAAATTCTTTGAAAAAGATTTAGATAACTCCTCTTTTAGGCCTTGGATGTCCTGCATGTTAGCACTTGCAATCAACATGTCCTCAACATACAACATTAGGATGATGAACTTCCCATCTCCCAAATTCTTTGTGTAGACACAGTGATCTGAGTTGCATCTTGTGAGTGATGTAATGAGTCCATCTCCACTTGCATGCTCTTTATCCATTCTTCTTTCGATTTGTGCTGCATAGCTTCCTCGTATGATTTTGGCTGTCCAGAATTTGAGATCAAGAGATGGTCGAAGGAAGGAATAAACCTTTCTGAAGGTCTACTTACTCTTGTAGAACTTTAGGGAATAGGTTGAGGCTCCTCGTTTGGTTGACGTTGTTGTGCGTTGTCACCGTTTGCACTCCTTGAGTCTCCACCGTTCTCAAGCTCCATGTACTCATCACCTGTTTCTTTTGTTTGTTTTTTTTTCAAGTAATATTTGTACATATTTTGTTCCTTGAAAGTTACATCCCTACTCGTAAAGATTTTACCATATTCACAATTCCATAGGCAATACCCAAATTCACCTTCTCCATAGCCGATGAAGAAACACTTTTTGGACTTTGCATCTAGCTTTGACCTTAGGCTTCTATCTATGTGCATGAAAGTCTCGCACCCAAACACTTTGAGAAATGAATAGTTCACCAGTTACCTGTCCACGCCTCCTCTGGAACTCCCCCATCCAATGTCGTTGAGGGTGACCAATTGATTAAGTACACAGACGTACTTACTGCTTATGTCCAGAGCTCAAATAGTAGACCTACATGTAGCCGCATGCTTCATGCTCGCTCCATGATTGTTTTGTTCATCCTTTACAAAATCCCATTTTGTTGAGTTGTCATTGGGGTTGTCTTTTGCCTCCAAATGTCATTGCTAGCCCAAAAGCTTTCAAAAGCTTAGCTGCAATATTCGCCTCCATTGTCGGATATGAGGCATTTAATCTTAGTACATGTTTCATTCTCCACAAAGGCTTTCCACCTTTGAAATATGAAAAACACATCGGATTTATTCTTCATTACATAAACCCATGTTTTTCTAGTCGCATCATCTATGAATGTTACATAGTACAACGAGCCACCAAGTGATGGTGTACTTGCAGGACCCCAAACATCAGAATGAGCCAACTCAAGTTTTTTATTTTCTCTTTCATTTTCAAATTATTGAAACTTTACCCTCTTTTGTTTTCCATAAGCACAATCTTCACAGAACTCTTAATTCCACTTCTTTCAAACCTGGTAGAATCTTCTTTGTTTGAAGGATTTGCATTCCTTTGGCACTCATATGCACAAGTCGATAGTGCCACACCGCACTGTCTACTTCTCGGTTGTTGCACAAGCTGAAGATTGCGAGCTAACGGTACACAACGTACAAATAAAGTGTACCAATCTTTTCTCCTTTTGCAACCACCAAAAGATCTTCCACTGTTTGTTTCCAAATGCAATGTTGTGACCTTCATCGTCCAATTGTCCTGTAGAGATCAAATTCTTGCATAGAGAAGGAACATGCCTAACATCTTTAAGCTTCCATTCATTTTTGTTAGCAATTTTGACACAAATCGTACCTTTGCCGACAATTTCACAAGCTTCATCATCTCCCAAGTATACATATCCAAAATTACCTTTGGTGTAATCTTGGAAATGTTGCTTGTGTGGTGTCGCATGGAATGAAGCCCCGAAATCTACTATCTAGGAATTAGACACATTGTCTAATGAGATAATTAGAGCATCTTGCTCTGCTTTAGCTGCCACATTGGCCTCCGATGTTGGCTTGTTGTCTTGAGACTTTGACTCCTTCTTCTTCTTGGACCAGCAATCCTTCTTGATGTGGCCCTTCTTGTCGCAGTTCAACCATTCAAGAACTGACTTTGTGCATCACTTGCTCTACCTTGAGCGATCACGACCCTTTTGGCTTTTAAACCTCTCCTTAGGCCTTCCTCTTGTTTCCATTGACATTGCAGCACTTGATGATACTCCTATGCTTCTCCTTCGCATTTCCTTGCTT
>NW_028221436.1:1169992-1208313 GCF_014529385.1 Adiantum capillus-veneris
GACATAATCTTGGCATGTGGATGCAAATTCAACATGATAAGCTAATGCATTGCTATAAGCTTAAAGATGCTAATATGAGTGTTTATGTGAGGAATGTACATCTTTCTCGTAAGATTACTCCTTCTTCCTACTCATCTACTCTCATACCCTGCTAGCTCTCACCATCTTCGAAGGTGTGTGAGGTCTTGGGTCTGAGACCGGGGATAATTGATGTTGTGTTTGCTAAGTGTATTGCTTAGTGCATGAAGCTTTCATCTTCATTGCACTAGTAGTCTTGAAGGAACACAAAAATTGTATTGTAGAATGTCTCTCTCTTGATGGGAGGAAAACCATAATACAAAGCCTTTTGGAGGGGGACCGGCTCCGTGCAAATCCGGTCCTCAACATTGTCAATAGCTTAATTTCTCTCTCTTTTAAAGTATTGTTCATGCTATCTAACTAGTTGATGCTTTTTGTTGCTCTCTCCACCCAAACACTCTTGTAAATCTCATTAGGAAACTATTCTAATGAAAATGCCACTATGTTCATGATAATTTCCACTACACACCAGTTTTTAGGCCATTAAATGTTACTTTGGTATCAGAGCACAAGGTTTCTCTTTTCTTGCTCAAAATGGAGGTCCTCAAGCTAGCTATAAAGGGGTATTATTAATTGCCTATGAGTAATAAATAGGGATTTTTTGAGCCATGCAGTGCGCCTGCCTTTGTGCATTACCGGGGCAATCACCTCGAGAGCCATGTCTTAATAGTGGAGTCCTACGGGGCTTGCCTATGGCTTAACCACCATTGAGCTATTAAATCTTGACAGTGTTTTGCTTAGTGCATGAAGTTTCCATCTTCATTGCACTAGCTAGTCTTGAAGGAGCACAAAGAATTGTATTGTACAATGTCTCTCTTGATGGGAGAAACCATAATACAAAGCCTTTTGGAGGGGGGACCGGCTCCATGTAAATCCGGTCCTCAACTGTTGTGAATAGCTAATTTCTCTCTCTTTTGAAGTATTGTCATGTATCTAACTAGGTGTTATGCTTTTTGTTGCTCTCTCCACCCAAGCACTCTTGTTATTCTCATTAGGAATCTATTCTAATAAAATTCTCACTATGTTTATGCTAATTTCCGCTACACACAAGTTACAAGCCATTAAATGTTACATTGGTATAGAGCTCAAGGTTTCTCTTTCTTGCTCAAGAAGGGAGGTCCTCAAGCTAGCTATAAATGGTTGGTATTATTAATTGCCTGTGAGTAAGTAGAATAGGGATTTTTCAACCTTGCAATGCGCCTGCCTTTGTGCAGTTAACGGGGCATCACCATCGAGAGCTATGGTCTTAATAGTGGAGTCCTATTGGGCTTGCCTATGGCTTAACCACTATTGAGCTATTAGAAGCTTGACAGGAGCTGCTATTTTTGGTGTCGAAAGACCCTCTCTTCTATTCCTTGCAATTAATGGTATTCGAGCCGCGGGTACAGTAGCTTGAGTGCTTTTTCTAAAGGGGTAAAGAGGAGTAGCAACTAGGGCTTAAGTGCCAAAGTACACCTAAAAAGTTTACACCTAAAAGTTGTTAGAATGGCTGACAATAGTAAAGAGAGTGAAATTAATGTTGATAACTTTGATTTTGCTCATGAGCAAGCTACTAATGATGCTTCAATGCTTGTTAACTATCTGGTTTCTAGGCTTCAACAAGCCATGGGAAATCCATCTCTCCAAAGTGAAGTGCAACGGCAGCTCCGTGCTCACGGGATTCTCCAAGCTCATCACCATGACGAGAGAACACCTAGGAAGCCTCCTTGTTAGACTCCCAAAAGAGGTCTCTCTCCCTCGGAGAGAAGAAGAGAATCCATATGAAGGGCTCAAGAATTTACTTCTTGATGATGCATCTCCTTCCCAAAGGAGAACTCAAGAGCCTCCACCGAAGGAACGAGAAATAAGTGAGTCTCCCGCCACCTCGGCAGAGATGGCTCCACGAAGACGGCGGGCTAAACGCTCTCCATCACCACCAAAAGCGGAGAAGACCATCGCACTCTTCTCCACATCATAATTCAAAGAGGGATGATAAAAAGCAAGAGAAGAAAAAGGCGAGAAAGAGGACACCCTCTTCTCCATCTTCTTCATCCTCTTCCTCTTATGAAAGTGATGGTGAAGATGCCGAAGATCAAGACAAGAAAAAGGCGAGAAAGAGGTCACCCTCTTCTCCACCTTCTTCAAATTCTTCACCTTCTGAAGAAAGTGATGGTGCAACCTTTGAACCATCAAAAAGAAAGGCCATAGGAAATTATATGCCGCATGGAAGAGGTTGTCCAAGTTGAAGAAATTCAAAGAGGGAGGGAAGAGCATCTCTTTCCTTACCTATGATGGTACCTTTGGTGCTACGGACAAAGTCTTGGCCTTTATCCAACATTCGAGATTCACGGAGTCCTCTAAGATACGCCATGTAGCTATGCACTTTCAAAAGTCCGCCAGGCAATGGTGGTCTAGCCTGCGAGCCAACGGTGAAGCTCCACGAACATGGAAAGCTTTAAGAGCTTCCATTATGAAGCAGTTTTTGGCCACCGATGCCAAAGACAAAGTACTCACCGAATGGCAAAGCTTAAAGCTCTCTCCCTATGAATCCATTCACAAATATGTAGACAAGTTTTGGGACTTACAACTCAAAGCCACTGTCTTTAAAAAGTTGGATTTTGGAGAGCAAAAAAAAAAAAAGTGCGGGCTTAACCGAAGAAATGGCGAAGTAGGTCAACTCCCAAAGGCCACGTACCATATCGGCGGTAATACACCATACTATGGTGGCCTCTCGAATCAATTTCCAAACGGGGGCTAAAAGAAATAATAAGCCCACGAAAACAAGGGATCCAACGAGCCTAAGGGAAAGGACAATGTCCAAAAGTCTCCTAAGGGCAACTCCAACAAAGCTAAAGAGAAGGGAGTTTACAAAGGTAAAAACAAACTCTCTCCTGAAGAGCTTGAGCGTTATCGCAAGGATAACCGGTGTTTTAAGTGCGGTGAACAAGGGCATGCGTACCGCGCTTGTCCCCAAAAGAACAACCGCCAAGATCCTCCTAGAGCTTCCTTGGTTGAAATCCAAGAGGAGGAGACTCACCAAACTCACCACAAAGGATCTTCTCTATGCCATGCTTGGGGAAAGGTAAGAGAACATGATGCTTTTATTCTCTTTGATCCAGTTCTACTCACAACTTTATATCTATAGAGTTGGCCACCAAGCTAAGCATACAAGCCTACGAGATGGGAGATGTCCTACCCGCAGACAGTGCTTTCAAGGAGCAAGAAGCTTCAGTCACTCCCTTAATCGGAAATTGAGGCTTCATGTTCAAAGCTATGTGGACAAAGAGGACTTCTTTATCTCTCCTCTCAAGCATGAGGATGTAATCCTAGGGGCACCATGGTTTGATCGCCTGGCTGCCAATGTTAAATTCCTTGAAAGGAGAATCTCCTTTAAGTTTAGGGAAAAAGACATGTATATAGATGCTAAGGAAATGGATAACACTATCCCCATTGTACATACACCAGCTTTCAACAAGTCAATAAAGAGCTCTATTTTTGTGTACATGATTTTTGTTAAAGATTCTCAAAATGAACCTAATGCTTTAGCAAAAGAAAATAAAAGCAACCAAAAGGAATTAGAGTTATCCAATTTTCTCAAGGGGTTTCAAGATGTTTTTATTGACGACATCCCTTGTGAGCTACCTCCTAAACAAGGTAATGATGACCATGCAATTGAACTTCTTCCAGGAAGTTCACCGCCTAACAAACCTCCTTATAGAGTTTCAAGCTCAACAACAAGAGGAGATTATGCGGCAAGTGCATGAGTTAGTTGAGAAGGGCATGGTTTAGCCTAGCTCATCTCCATTTTGCTCACCTGTGCTATTAGTGCAAAAGAAAGACGCGCATATCGTATGTGTGTCGACTATAGAGCACTAAATAGGATGACTGTCAAGAATAGGTTTCCCGTTCCACGGGTAGAAGACCTATTTGATAAGCTACAAGGATCGACCTACTCCAGTAGGATTGACCTAAAAAGTGGCTATCATCAAATAAGGATAGTTGATCAAGACATTGTAAAGACCGCATTTCGCACCACATTTGGTCTTTACGAATACATTGTCATGCCTTTTGGCTTGACCAATGCACCAGCCACATTCAACCGCTTGATGGAGAAGCTATTTAGGCCTCATCGAACCTTCACTGGAGTGTTCTTTGATGATATTATCATCTACTCTAATTCATTAGATGAACACAAGCAACACCTCCAGGTAATTTGTCAATTTTTAAGACAGAATAAACTTTATGTTAATCGAAAGAAAAGTGAATTTTTCTTGCAAGAGATTCAGTATTTAGGTCACATTATCTCTCAAGATGGCATCCAAATGGATCCATCCAAGTTAGAGGTAATAAAAGGATGGCCTAAACCAAGGAATCTTGATGAACTAAGAAGCTTTATAGGTATGTGTGCATACTATAGACGCTTCATAGAAAAGTTCTCACAAATTGCGGGACCATTACATGACCTAACAAAGAAAAGCGTTAGGTATACATGGTCTGCTAAGGAGAACAATGCTTTTGAAAAGCTTAAAGAAAAGCTTATCTCCCAACCTGTGCTTACACTATCGGATCTCTCAAAACCATTTGAGGTCCAATGTGATGCTTGTGGTGATTGCCTTGGAGCTGTTTTGCTCCAAGAAGGGCACGCCATAGGCTATGAGAGTCGAAGGCTCGACCCTGTTGAGAAAGCTTAGGCATATATGAAAAGGAACTCCTTGCAGTTCTACATGCCTTAGACTCATGGAAGCACTATTTATTTGGGACTCCTTTCATTGTGCGAACGGATCACCAAAGTCTTAAGTACTTCATGACGTAGACCAAGCTCTCCAACAAACAAATGAGGTGGCAAATTTCCTTTTGCAATTTCATTTTCATATTGCTCACATTGTTGGCAAGCATAATCAAGTAGCTGATGCACTCTCAATACGGCCGAGAGTGAATGCGGTTTCCATAGCAACTCACAATGATCTATCTTCAACGATAGATGAGTATGCTATTGATCCCGATTTTAGAGATGTGATTTCAGCCCTTGCATTAGGGAAGAAAGAAGAACCATTTACTCTACAAGATGGTTATCTTCTCTATGGCAATAGACTATGTGTTACTAACTCACTACGTGAGAAAGTAATGTATGAATCTCATGCTCCACCTTATGCGGGCATAGAGGGATTCAGTGTACCTTAAAGGAAATTGAAACATATTTCTATTGGCCTACCATGAAAGTGAACATACAAGAGTATGTTTCTAAGTGTGTGGTATGCCAAAAGACAAAATTTGATACAGGGAAGCAACTTGGATTGCTTCAACCCTTGCCAATCCCTAATTCACCATGGGAGAGCATATCCATGGATTTTATCTTTGGATTGCCTAAGTCTATCCATGGGAATACGGGAATATGGACGATAGTAGACAGGTTCAGTAAACAAGCTCATTTTATACCTGTCAAAAAGACTATCAAAGCCCATCAAATGGCAACCCTCTTCATTTCACAAATTTTCAAGTACCATGGCTTGCCAATGTCCATAGTGTCGGATAGAGATCCTAGAATGACCAGTAATTTCTGGAAGGGTCTCTTTGAGAATTTAGGGACAAGGCTAAACTTCTCTTCGGCCTATCATCCACAAACGGATGGCCAAAGTGAAATAGCTAACCTAACAATTCTCGATCTACTAAAAGCCTATGTAACGGAAGTAGATCAAAGATCCCAATGGGAGAAGTACTTACCCTTAGTAGAGTATGCTTACAATAACACTGTACATACTTCCACGGAAAAGCACCTTTCGAGGTAATTGAGAGGAGACCAAAAAGTCCCTTGCTACTTAAGGTACATGGGAAGATCTTCGCTGCAGATGAGTATAGCCGAGAACTACAAGAATCTTTTCAAAAGATTAAGGATGCTATCTCTATCTCACAGCAAAGGAAAAAGGCTGCTGCTGACAAGCACAGAAGAGCCCAAGCCTTAAAGAAAATGATTGGGTCTTATTAAAGTTTCCCAAGGCTCGATTAAGGCACACGACGGGCAAGAATCCTAGGGGACACCAAAAGTACTATGCTAAACTAGAAAAAGGTACTATGGTCCCTTTCAGATTCTTAGGCCAATCAATGACATGGCCTATCAACTCAAGTTGCCCAATCATTGGCTCATACACAATGCTTTCCATGTGAGCCTATTAAAGCCTTACAAGGGAGAGCCACCACAAGAACCAACTATTGAAGACCCACCGGAGATCGAGGACCAAGAGGTGTTGTAGCCCGAGTCCATTCTCCGACATGAAGACACGGTATTAAGAGGCGGTAAGACTATCCGATGATATCTTATTAAGTTTAAGGATTATCCTTTTGAAGATGCTAGATGGATGCAAAGCATACAATTAAAGGATAACCTAAACCTTGTCAATGCTTACAATGCTTCCCAAGAGTAAGCAAATGAACAAAGTTTTTGTCTTATAAGACTCTCTTTTTCTTTATTGTGCACAAAAATGAAGTAGTATGCATGCTTAGATCAAGTTTGTGGAGACGACGTCTCCCAAACACCAAGTAGAGATTGTCACTCTACTATGGAAGATTGATAGGACTAATGTGCAGACATGCTTGCGGCAGCCTTAGGCTCTCAAGCACCAAATGGACTAGTCATCCATTGTGGAATGATATCGTAGGGTAACATAGGGATCCTCTACCCGCTAAGAAAAGGACTCATGAATATGCTTATCTTCTCTACACCATAGTTGAGGACGACTATGATTTCAAGAGAGAGGTAATGTCATAATAATCATAACCTAATTCTCCTAAATTATTTTCTCATGTCAAACTAATCATTTAATATGGGGAAGTGCCAGGGGAGAAAAAGCTAGAATATTGGTTAAACTAGCAGACCGGCCACAATAGGGATCCAAAGGAGGGAAAATAGGGATCCAAAGGGGGGGCCATCTGCAAAAGATCCATGTGCAACAATGGGCTAAATAGACCCTAAGGTTCAGCCCATTAAGACTTCCAAAATGCTAAGGTTCCAAAATTCAAAGGTTGTGTCCAAAGGGTTAAAGCTTAGGATAAATTGGGTGGTTTGTGTACTCTCCAAAGTCAACGCACATCCCTACACATGAGGGGGCGAGCCCTAAAGGTAGGGGGATGAGAGAAAACTAAAAAACTTACACACACACACAAGCTCCCATTTGAACACAAAGGGCATAAAGGACACATGTCAGATGCCTAAATTAGTTGCTCCCAAAGTGTGCTCAATTCCTATTGGATGACCCTTGAAGTGGACCAATGAGAATTAAGCTAGAGTAAATTTAGTCTAATTAATTTTAAAACACTTAATAAAAAGAACCAATGAAAATTAAGTCTCCTGGACGATTATTGGACAGCCTGTGAAGGGTCCAATAGGAATTGAGCAGCCCAATGGGCTACTTAAATTCCTATTGGCTAGAATGGGGAAAGGTTCGATGGGGATTTAATTCATTTAAATCAATTAAGTTTAATTGATAAAGCTCTCTCAAAAAGGGAAAGAGGGACACATGTCAGAAGGCTCTTCAATTTACCCCTATTTTCCTATTGGCTAAGCTTGGAACTGTCCAATGGGGAGCCTGCAAGAGCAAATAGCAAGAGGGGTCACCCAAGAGAGAGAGGGGGCTGATTTTTGCAAGGCATTATGACACACACACTCACACAATCTCATGTGTGAAGTAAAGAAGACTATCTCTTCCCAAGCTTTAATGGAGAGCTCATCACCTACTCGAAGCTTGTGAGATAGAAGCCTACATCGACACACTCTTGGCATGTGGATGCAAATCCAACCAAGAGCCAAGCTTCAATGCATGCTCATCTCCTCTACCATGCTAATTACTAATCTAAGCTATACTAATATGAGTGATTATGTGAGGAGATGTACATCTTTCTCGTAAGATACTCCTTCTTCCTCTCAATCTACTCTCATACCCTGCTAGCTCTCACCATCTTCGAAGGTGTGTGAGGTCTTGGGTCTGAGACCGGGGATAATTGATGTTGTGTTTGCTAAGTGTATTGCTTAGTGCATGAAGCTTTCATCTTCATTGCACTAGCTAGTCTTGAAGGAACATAAAGAATTGTATTGTACAATGTCTCTCTTGATGGGAGAAACCATAATACAAAGCCTTTTGGAGGGGGGACCGGCTCCATGCAAATCCGGTCCTCAACTGTTGTCAATAGCTTAATTTCTCTCTCTTTTGAAAGTATTGTTCATGCTATCTAACTAGGTGTTATGCTTTTTGTTGCTCTCTCCACCCAAGCACTCTTGTAATTCTCATTAGGAATCTATTCTAATGAAATGCCCACTATGTTCATGATAATTTCCGCTACACACAAGTTTTTAGGCCATTAAATGTTACATATCCACATGTACATCACCTGCTATTGGGTCATCTTCGTCAAGTCTATTGGCAGCCTTGCTAGTGTATTCTACAGCCTCGTGAGCACAAGTGTAGCTTCACAACCACCATCTTGCTCCCCCACTCTAATCACCTCTGCCCCCTGTGATGTCAAGTCATCATGTTGCCTCACCATCACCTTATCCCTTCTCACACTACTCATAGCTTCTCACCTTGCCCTTGGCTCCTCCGCCACTACTATTTGGCATAAATACTACTCGCCCAGATGCCTTGCATCCGATCATCGACATCATGTAAGCTTTAAAGTTTTTATTTTTTGGGGCAATATTCCTTTATCAAAATTTATCAAAGTGGCCATTCCCACTTCAAGCCCATCGGGACTCGCTCTAAAAGGTCAATCTTTCAAGCTAGCCCACCTCAAACGCCTTGGATGCTCTTCCCACAGTGCTGAACCTTATCCCCAATATTGTGTTTATTCGTGATGATGATATGATCCATTTTCTTGGGTGTAATTTTTTCATTATACGCTACCTTTTACGGCATAGCTATATCACATCACACACTTCGAACATTGACGGTGCACACTGAAGGCATTTTTCCATGATTTGTGAAGAGGTGCTTCATAGTCGTGAAGAGTGACTTCACACTTGGAAAACAATGCTTGTAATTTCCTTGAGCAATTGGTGTATAGCTCACACGAGGACCACACACTCCCCACATACTAAGGTAAGACCTTCCTCTCACTACATTTTGGGGCGCACGATCATGGGGGAAATAAATAAAACTTTGACGAGTTTTGCAGCCATGGCTTCCACACCTGGCAGACAAAGATTGTAACATTTAATGGCCTAGTAACTTGTGTGTAGCGGAAAATAGCATAGACATAGTGAGCATTTCATTAGAATACATTCCTAATGAGCATTGCAAGAGTTCTTGGATAGAGAGAGCAACAAAAAGCATAACACCTAGTTAGATAGGCATGAACAATACTTCAAAAAAGAGAGAAATTAAGCTATTGACAAAAGTTGAGGACCCAATTTACATGGACCCGGTCTCCCCTCCAAAAGCTTTGTATTATAGGTTTCCCCCATCAAGGGAGACATTTTACAATACAATTCTTTGTGTTCCTTCAATAACTAGCTAGTGCAATGAAGATGGAAACTTCAAGCACTAAGAAAACACTTATAAAACACAACATCAATTCCCTCATGGTCTCAGACCCAAGACCTCACACACCTTCAAAGATGGTGAGAGCTAGCGGGGTATGAGAGTAGATTGAGAGGAAGAAGGAGTAGTCTTACGAGAAAGAAGTATATCTCCTCACATAATCACTCATAATAGCTTAGCATAGCTTAGTAATTAGCATGTTAGAGGAGATGAACATGCATTGAAGCTTAGCTCTTGGTTGGATTTGCATCACAAAGCCAAGGGTTGTTGGTGTAGGCCTCCCTTGTCACAAGCTTGGAGTAGATGATGAGCTTTCCATTCAAGCTTAAGAAGGAAAGAGAGAGTCTTCTTGCTTCACACATGAGATTGTGTGAGTGTGTGTGTGATAATGCCTTGCCAAAATCAGCCCCCTCTCTCTCTCTCTATTGGTCGACCCCTCTTGCAGTTTAATCTTGTTGGCACCCTATTGGACCCTGCAAAGCTTAGCCAATCATAATTGAGAAGCATAAGTAATAGCCTTGTGACATGTGTCCCCCTTTCCCCTTTTGTGAGAGCTTTAGGTAATTAAATAATGTAATTAAACTCTCATTGGACCCCTTTGTCTTCTGACCAATAGGAATCATGCAAGCCATTGGGCTGCTGAATGCTAGTCTTCTAGAGAGCTTAATTATTATTGGTTCTTTTATTAAGTGTTTTTAAATGAATTAAACTAGATTTTCACTAGCCTAATTCTCATTGGTCCACCTCTATGGCCATCCAATAGGATTTGAGTGCACCTTGTGGGCAATTGGGCTCTAGGGAGTTGACATGTGTCCATTATGCCCTTTGTGTAAAGAGAAGCTTTGGTGTGTGTGTGTGTTCTCTCACCTTTTCTCTCTCTTCCCCTACCTTTAGGGCTCGCCCCCTCCTATCTAGGACCACTTGAAGACTTTTTGGTCATCACATAAGTATCAAATTCCACTAAGCTTGACCATTTGGACTTACCTTAGCATTTTGGAAGTCTTAATGGGCTGAACCCTAAGGTCTTTGGAGCCCATTGTTGCACATTGCTCTTTTGCAGATGCCCCCCCCTTTGGATCCCTACTGTGGCCGGTCTGCCAGCTTAACCAATATTCTAGCTTTTTTTCCCCCTGTACTTCCCCATATTAAATGATCAGTTTAACATGAGAAATTCATTTAGGAGAATTAGATATTAGTTATTATGACATTACCTCTCTCTTGAAATCATAGTCGTCCTCGACTATGGGGTAGAGAAGATAAAGCCTATTCATTTGTCCTTTTTTTCTAGCGGGTAGAGGATCCCTATCTTACCCTACGACATTGTTCCAGAATGGATGACTAATCCATTTGGCAATTGAGAGCCTAAGGCTGCTACAAGCATGTCTGCGCATTAGTCCTATCAATCTTCCATAGTAGAGTGACAAGCTCTACTTGGTGTTTGGAAGACGTTGTCTCCACAAACTTGATTCTAAGCTTGCATGCTACTTAACATTTGTGCACAATAAAGAAAAAGAGAGTCTTATAAGACAAAAACTTTGTTCATTTTAAAAATTTGTACATTTGCTTACTCTAGGGAAGCATTGTAAGCATTGACAAGGTTTAGGTTATCCTTTAATCGTATGACTTGTATCCATCTATCATCTTCAAAAGGATAATTATTAAACTTAATAAGATACGGTCGGATAGTCTTACCGCCTCTTAATACCTTGTCTTCATGCTGGAGAATGGACTCGGGCTACAACACCTCTTCTTGGTCCTCGATCTCCAATGGGTCTTCAATAGTTGGTTCTTGAGGTGGCTCTCTTTTGTAAAGCTTTAGTAGGCTCACATGGAAAGCATTGTGTATGAGCCAATGGATGGGAAACTTGAGTTGAAATGCCATCTCATTGATTGGTCAAAGAATTTGAAAGGGACCATAGTACCTTTTTGCTAATTTAGCATAGTACTTTTGGTGTCCCATAGGATTCTTGCCCGTTGTGTTCCTTAATCAAGCCTTGAGAAATTTAAGTAAGACCCAATCATTTTCTTTAAAGGCTTGGGCTCTTCTATGCTTATCAGCAGCAACCTTTTGCCTTTGTTGTGAGATAGAGATAGCATCCTTAATCTTTTGGTAATTTCTTGTAGG
The DNA here is from genome assembly GCF_014529385.1 of Adiantum capillus-veneris. Lineage (NCBI taxonomy): Eukaryota > Viridiplantae > Streptophyta > Polypodiopsida > Polypodiales > Pteridaceae > Adiantum > Adiantum capillus-veneris. The sequence goes on from NW_028221436.1 coordinate 1,181,702, forward strand.
TCTCAGCTATACTCATCTGCAGCAAAGATCTTCCCGTGTACCATAAGTAGCAGGAGACTTTTTGATCTTCCCTCAATCACCTCGAAAGGTTTTTTTCCCGTGGAAATATGTACAATGTTATTGTAGGCATACTCCACTAAGGGTAAGTACTTCTCCCATTGGGACCTTTGATCTACTTCCGTTACGTAGGCTTTTAGTAGATCAAGAATTGTTAGGTTAGCCAATTCACTTTGGCCATCCGTTTGCGGGTGATAGGCCGAAGAGAAGTTTAGCCTTGTCCCTAAATTCTCAAAGAGACCCTTCCAAAAATTACTGGTCATTCTAGGATCTCTATCCGACACTATGGACATTGGCAAGCCATGGTACTTGAAGATTTGTGATATGAAGAGGGTTGCCATTTGATGGGCTTTGATAGTCTTTTGAACAGGTATAAAATGGGCCTGTTTGCTGAACCTGTCTACTATCGTCCATATTCTCGTATTCCCATGGATAGACTTAGGCAATCCAAAGATAAAATCCATGGATATGCTCTCCCATGGCGAATTAGGGATTGGCAAAGGTTGAAGCAATCCAGGTTGCTTCCCTCTATCAAACTTCGCCTTTTGGCATACCACACATTTAGAAACGTACTCTTGTATGTTTGCTTTCATGGTAGGCCAATAGAAATATGTTTCAATCCCTTTTAGGGTAGGTCTTCTACCCATGGAACGGGAAACCTATTTTTGATAGTGATCCTATTTAGTGCTCTATAGTCGACACACATACGATATGTGTTGTCTTTCTTTTGCACTAATAACACGGGTGAGCAAAATGGAGATGAGCTAGGCCTAACCATGCCCTTCTCAACTAACTCATGCACTTGCCGCATAATCTCCTCTTGTTGAGCTTGCTATAAGGAGGTTTATTAGGTGGTGAACTTCCTGGAAGAAGTTCAATTGCATGGTCATCATTGCCTCATTTAGGAGGTAGCTCACAAGGGATGTCGTCAATGTGAGAAATTTGGATAACTCTGAAGGAGTACGAGCGGAAGTGTGTCACGAGAGAGAGAGTGCGAGAAGAAGAGCACGACGATATGGTGAACTCGCTCTACTATAATGTGTAGAGCATAGTGAGTTCTTATTAGGTTTTTACAAAAGAATATGTGTACATACTTGGCGGCCCCCCACTTACCTGGGCGACCACATTGGGCTTTATACCCCAACAACCTCCCACTTAAAGTCCAATGTGGTACTTTAAGTGTGAGAGAAGCTACTATACAAGCTAATATACAAGAGATGTAGAGAAGTGATGTACTACCCTACACCTAACTGCTTGCGAAAGTGCGCAAAACTCTCTGAGGGAAGTCCTTTTGTAAGTAGATCAGCAGGATTTTCTGTGGTGTGAACTTTGACAAGCTGAATTTGCTTATCCTCGAGCATTTCCCTGATGAAATGATACTTCACATCCACATGCTTTGTCTTTGAGTGATAAACTGGATTGCGAGCCATGCTTTGTCTTTGAGTGATTAAATGATTGCGAGCCCAGTTGTATAGCACTGACTATCACAATATAACACGGGCATCTCTTCTTTGATTCCCAAATCTGTTACTAGTCGATTAAGCCAAATTGATTCTTTGCATGCCTCTGATGCTGCAACATATTCAGCCTCTGTAGTAGACTGAGTAACACAATCTTGTAATCTAGAACGCCATGATACTGCTCCACCAGCCAATGTAAAGACATACCCTGACGTAGACCTTCGGTTGTCTAAGTCACCTGCATAATCTGAGTCTGTAAAACCCTTTACACTTAGCTCCTGACTCCCATAGCATATACGCATACTCTTTGTAGCTTTCAGGTATCTCAATATTCCTTTCACTGCCTCCCAATGTTTCTTGCCTGGGTTTGACATGTATCGACTTACTACTCCCACTGCAAATGCAATGTCTGGGCGAGTAGCAATCATTGCATACATCAAACTACCCACTGCAGACGCATATGGAATCTTATCCATTTCAGCCTTTCTTCCTCAGACACAGGACAATCTTGTTTGCTAAGTTTCACATATGGTGGCAATGGAACACTCAATGCCTTTCCCTTCTCCATATTGAAACGTTGCAAAACCTTGTCAATATACTCTGTTTGAGATAACCAAATCAACTTCTTTGATCTGTCTCTCTCAATGCGCATACCAAGTATATGACTTGCCTCACCCATGTCTTTCATGTCAAACGATTTTGCCATCTTTGACTTCAAAGCTGAAATTTCTTCCAAGTGCTTGCCAGCAATCAACATGTCATCCACATACAAAATAAGGATCAGCCAACTACCATCCTTAGCCTTCTTTGTATATAGACAGTGATCGAACTCACTACGTTTGTAGCCTTGAGAAAGCATAAACTTGTGGAATTTATGGTACCATGCCCTCGGTGATTGTTTTAAGCCATAAAGACTCTTTAACAACTGGCATACCAAATCTTCCTTGCCTTTCTCAACAAACCCTTCTGGCTGCTGCATGTAAATTTCCACATCTAAATCACCATGCAAGAACGCTGTCTTGACATCCATTTGGTGCAACACCAAATCTAATATGGCAACCAATGCAAGAAAGCATCTCAATGTAGTCATCTTGACCACCGGAGAGAAGACTTCATCAAAGTCAATGCCTTGTTCTTGCTTAAAGCCCTTGGCAACAAGCCTTGCTTTGTACTTTGGCTGACTATCATGAGCGGTGATCTTATACCTGTAAACCCATTTACAAGGTAGAGCTTTTTGCCTTGTGGTAATTTAACTAGCTTCCATGTCTGGTTTTTATGCAGAGCTGTCATCTCTGACTGCATGGCCAATTGCCAATTCCCGGAGTCCTTCATTTGCACTGCTTCCTTGTAACATGAAGGCTCATTGCAATCAGTCAACATGACATAGTTCATAGATGGAACAAACCTATCAGGAGGTCGCGTGATACGTCCAGATCTACGCAAAATAGGTGGCTCAGGCTCAGCCACAACCTGTGGTTCCACTCTATCCTGTCCTTGCTCCTCTTGAGCCCTGACATTTTGTCTTGCACGTGCAGGTCCATCTTCTTGGAAGACAACTCTTCTAATCTCCTCAACCCTCTCTGGTTTAGAATGATATTTGGATTCATTAAAGTGAACATCATTGCTGCGGATAACCTTTCTGGATTCGGGATCCCAAAGTCTGTACCCCATCTCACCAGAATTACCATAGCCTAGAAAGATGCACTTTCTACTCTTTGGCTCAAGTTTGTTCCTAAATTCCTTTGGAACGTGAGTATATGCCTCACAGCCAAAGACTCTGAGATGCTTGTATGAGGGCATTTTGCCTGACCATACCATCTCTGGCACTGAATCCTTCTGCAAAACCTTGCTAGGAGATCTATTTACAAGATGAACAGCTGTTGATACAGCTTCAACCCAAAACCCATTTGGCAGCTGTGCATTAGACAACATACTTCTGACCTTCTCTTGTATGGTCCTATTCATCCTCTCAGCAACACCATTTTGAGGAGGATTGTAAGGAGCAGTAAGTTCACGTTTTATACCTTTTGACTCACAAAAGTCCTGAAAGGCCTTTGAAACATACTCTCCACCATTGTCAGTGCGTAAGCATTTAAGCTTCTTGCCACTCTGATTCTCCACAAGTGTCACAAACGTTTTGAAAACACTAAACGCTTCATCCTTGTGCTTGAGAAAGTAAACCCATACTTTCCTCGAGTAATCATCTATAAATGTCATAAAGTAAGAAGCTCCCCCTAGAGATAGGTTAGGCATAGGTCCACACAAATCACTATGAACAAGTGCCAACTGTGTATCTCTTCTACTGCTTCTATGCTTATGTGGCTGCTGTGTTTGCTTACCATACAGACAATGTTCACAGAATTCAAAATCATTAAATGAAAAGCAGGCAAATAACCAGAACGAGACAAGATTTCCATTCCCTTCTTGGACATATGTCCTAACCGGCTATGCCACAAAGAAACGTTCGGCTGCTCGGTTACATTGATTACATTTTTAGAGACATTTGATACATAAATCATGTAAAGTCCTCCAGACTTTACTCCATGTGCTACTGTCATAGAACCCTTGGATATCTTCCACATGTTCTGTCCAAAAGTGGTGACGTAGCCAGCATCATCAAGTAAACCTGTGCTGATCAAGCTCTTTGTAATTGCGGGAACATGTCTCACATTCTTCAGCGTGAAAGAAGAGCCATTTGAAACTTCAATTGAACATCTCCAACACCTAAGATCTCACATGTCTGCCCATTGCCTAGCCGAACATGATCTTTAGTGGTCACATAAGAGGTAAACCACTCCTTGTTTGGAGACACATGAAGTGATGCCCCTGAGTCTATAATCCAGTCACTCAGTGCATTTCCATCAGATGCTGTAAGAAGAGCTGAGTCCATTGTATTCTTCAAGAAGTAGATGTCTCCTGACACTAGACTGTCATCCTCTGCAACAGTGTTTGTCACATTTATTTCTTGAATCTTCACTGAGGACTTGTTCTTCTCACCATGGTCTTCAGCTTTCTCTTTTGCCTTTTTTGCTTTCCATTCTCTGCAGTCTCTTTTCATGTGACCCTTCTTGCCACAATGGTAGCATTCTATGTCACTCTTGCCTTTAGCACTGCGGGACTTGCTACGAGACTGATTCCTCTTTCCACCTTTGTACTTTTCTTTGGTCCTTCCCCTGACAACTAAGGCTGTTCCTTTGCCTTTGTCCATTGTCTTTCTATTGGTTTCTTCAGTAAGCAGACTGCCTTCTACACCTGCTATGGTCAAACCATCTGGAGGTGCAGAATTACTCAAAGCTGTGCAAAAAGTGTCCCAACTTTCCGGCAATGTGATCAACAGGAACATAGCTCTAACAGGTTCATCAAACTTGACACCTTGAGCTGACAACTGACTGTAGATGGTGTTGAATTCATTCAGATGATTGGACATAGGTGTCCCTTCTTTCATCTTCAAGTCAACAAGCTTCTTAAGCCAGTATACCTGTGAAGCTGCACTCTGCTTCTCATAAAGATCACTCAGCTTTGTCCATGCTTGATAAGCCGACATCTCGTCTGCTACATTGAAGTAAACGCTTTCTGCCAAAGTCAGCATAATGGTAGAAAGTGCCAATTCATCCATTTCGCTCCATTCATCTTCGTCCATATCTTCTGGTTTTATCCCCTTGAGCTTTATAGGTTTTATCTGCTTCTTTTGTACCAACACGTGCCAAATCTGCTTCTTCCACAATGGGAAATTGGTTCCATCCAGCTTCTTGATATTGTAAAGAGCAGTGTCCTGTGATCCAGCCATAGCTACGCTTCACAGTAGTTTACTTTCCTGGGAAAAATTCGGCAGAGTTTCCCCTGTAAACTGACCTCTGAACCAATATCAACCTGTCAAATGAACCAAGAAAGCTTCAGATTCTGCAGAAATTTTGGCAGAGTCTCCTTTGTAAAATGGCTCTGGTGTACTCAAAAACAGACCAAAAAACAGCTCAAAAAAACCACTGTCTCTCTAACACTGTAAGCGGTGGGTAAACCTGTCCTGCACCTGTACTGTCTCTCACTGTCCTGTCACTGTCCTGTAAGCATAGACTGCGACAATGCCTCAACAGCAGTAAAGCAAAGATGCAATCCCAACTGTCTAACTCACAGTCAATACATCCTAGCTGCCTATCTAAGGGTGCTCGAGGGATCGCTCCAAGACCTGTATCACCGAAAGGATCTCAACATTCGAGAATCCCCCAGCTCAATAAAACCTCACTCGACCCTCAACAAAGGCTGCAGTAAATCTGACAGTACATAGACTTCCCACAAAGTCATACATCCACAAATTTCCCACTATATGCTGTAACTGTTGCGGCGGTTGTTTGCTGCGTGACTCACAACCAGCAAACCCTCAACATACATACATCATCTCTGACAATACATCCCATGTGGAAGTACCTGCAATGTCAGGATGAAATCTGGAATATCAAGCAGCAAACACAAGCTACCTGATGAACTAGTGGATGTCGCCTACAGTCTGTGTGTAGATGTGCGTGTCGTATGTGACACGCCTCCAAGAACTGTGAGCCGTCCTTCGATGTGTAGACAGCCACAAATCAACACTCTGGGAGTGTCGATATCCTCAGCACCTGCAGTCGTAGGCCAAACCCCAAATTTGCAGAGTCGGATCTGCACCCGCTGAGACCACGTAGTCGAAAATGGCCTGCGCAGAACTTTGTCGAAGCCGAACGGTGGCCGAGATGACCTCAGAATGAAATTCTGAGAACATCGAGCCCTACGGGCATCGCCACAAGATTTGGGGCCGTGTCTTCGCCTGTCGAATCTCACTCCAATCTGAGCAGGTGACTCTGGCTACCTGCAAATGCTACCCCGAGCCTCGATCTGAGCTCTGATACCAGTTGAAGGAGTACGAGCGGAAGTGTGTCGCGAGAGAGAGTGCGAGAAGAAGAGCACGACGATATGGTGAACTCGCTCTACTATAATGTGTAGAGCATAGTGAGTTCTTATTAGTTTTTACAAAAGAATATGTGTACATACCTGGCGGCCCACCCACTTACCTGGGCACCACATTGGGCTTTATACCCCAACAAACTCTAATTCTTTGTGATTGTTTATATTTTCTTTTGCTAAAACATTAGGTTCATTTTGAGAAACTTTACAAAAATCATGTACACGGAAATAGCGCTCTTTATTTATTATTGAAAGCTTGCGTATGTACAATGGGTATGGTGTTACCCAACTCTTTGGCATCTATGTACCTAAAGTAGATTTTCCTTTCAGGAATTTAACATTGGCAGCCATGCAATCAAACCATGGTGCCCCTAGGATTACATCCTCGTGCTTGAGAGGAGAGATAAAGAAGTCCTCTTTGTCCACATAGCTTTGGACATGGAGCCTCAATTTCCCAATTAAGGGAGTGCTTGAAGCTTCTTGCCCCTTGAAAGCACCATCTGTGGGTAGGACATCGCCCATCTCATAGGCTTGGATTCCTAGCTTGGTGGCCAACTCTGTGGATATGAAATTGTGAGTAGAACCAGGGTCAAAGAGAATAAAAGCATCATGTTCTCTTACCTTTCCCTAAGCGTGGCATAGAGGATATCCTTTGTGGTGAGCTTCCTCTTCTTGGATTTTGACCAAGGTAGCTCTAGGAGGTTCATGGCAGGTGTTCTTTTGGGGCAAGCATGGTACACATGCCTTGCTCGCCGCATTTGAAACAACGGTTATCCTTGCGATAACGCTCAAGCTCTTTAGGAGAGAGTTTGCTTTTGCCTTTGTAAACTCCCTTCTCCTTACCTTTGTTGTTATTGGAACTTCCCTTAGGAGACTTTTGGACATTGTCCTTCCCCTTAGGCTCATTGGGACCCTTGTTTTCCATGGGCTTAAGATTTATCTTAGCCCCTGTTTGGAAATTGATTCGAGAAGCCACCATGGTATGGTGTATGACCGCAGATATGGTGCGTGGCCTTTGGGAGTTGACATATCTTCAGTTAAGCCCGCACAAAATTGTTGTTTTTGCTCTCCAAAATCCATCTTTTTGAAGATGTAAGTCCCAAAACTTGTCTACATATTTGTGAATAGATTCGTAGGGGGAGAGATTCAATATTTTCCATTCGGTGAGTACTTGATCTTTGGCATCGGTAGCCAAAAAATGCTTCATGATGAAAGCTTTTAAAGCTTTCCATGTTCGTGGGGCTTCACCGTTTTCCCGTAGGCTAGACCACCATTGCCTGGCGGACTTTTGAAAATGCATAGCTACATGACGTTGCTTAGAGGACTCCGTGAAGCCCTCATCTCCAAATGCCGCATTGAATTGTTGGATAAAGGCCAAGAATTTGTTCGTAGCACCAAAGGTGCCATCGTAGTAGGTAAGGAAAGAGATATTCTTTCCTCCCTCTTTTAACTTATTGAGCTTGGACAACCTCTTCCACGTGCTATAGGATTTCCTATGGTCTCTTCTTTTTGATGGTTCAAAAGTTGCACCATTGCTTTCTTCAGAAGATGAAGAATTTGAGAAAGATGGAGAAGAGGGTGACCTCTTTCTTGCTCTTTTCTTGCCTTGGTCCTCCTTGTCTGCACCATCACTTTCTTCATAAGAGGAAGAGGATGAAGAAGATGGAGAAGAGGGTGACCTTTGTCTCGCCTTTTTCTTCTCTTGGTTTTTATTGTCCCTGTTTGAATTAGGGTGTGGAGAGGTGTGCAATGGTCTTCTCCATTTAGGAGGTGATGGAGAGCGTTTTGCCCGCCGTCTTTGTGGAGCCATCTCCGCTAAAGTGGCAGGAGATTCACTTATTTCTCGTTCCTTTGGTGGGGGCTCTTGAGTTCTCCATTGGGAGGAAGATGCATCCTCAAGAAGCAATTTTTTGAGCCCTTCGTATGGATCCTCTTCTTCTTCCGAATCCAAGAGAGCGAATCCAAGAGAGGCCTCTTTTGAGAGTCTCGCAAGAAGGAAGCTTCCTAGGTACTCTCTCATCATGGTGGGCAGTTTGGAGAATCCCATGAGCACGTAGGTGCCGTTGCACTTCACTTTGGAGGGATGGATTGCCCATGGCTTGTTGAAGCCTATAAACAAGGTAGTTAACAAGCATAGGGGCATCATTAGTAGCCTGCTCTTCATTAGAAAAATCAAAGCTATCAACATTAATTTCACTCTCTTTACTATTGTATGCCATTCTAACAACTTTTAGGTGTAAACTTTTTTAGGTGTACTTTGGCACTTCAAGCCCTACTTGCTACTCCTCTTTACCCCTTTAGAAAAGCACTCAAGCTACTATACCCCCGTGGCTCAAATATCATTAATTGAAAGCAATAGAAGAGAGGGTCTTTCAACACCAAAACAGTACCGGCTTCTGTCAAGATTCTAATAGCTCAATAGTGGTTAAGTCGTAGGCAAGCCCCGCAGGAATCCACTATTAAGACCATAGCTCTCGACGGTGATGTCCCGTTATTTGCACAAAGGCACGTGCACTTCAAGGCTGAAAAATCCCAATTCTATTTACTCAATGCAATTAATAATACCAATCAATTATAGCTAGATTGAGGACCTCCCTTCTTGAGCAAGAAAAGAGAAACCTTGTGCTCTGATACCAATGTAACATTTAATGGCCTAGTAACTTGTGTGTAGCGGAAAATAGCATAGACATAGTGAGCATTTTATTAGAATAGATTCTTGATGAGCATAGCAAGAGTGCTTGGATGGAGAGAGCAACAAAAAGCATAACACCTAGTTAGATAGGCATGAACAATACTTCAAAAGAGAGAGAAATAAAGCTATTAACAACAGTTGAGGACTCGATTTACATGGAGCCGGTCTCCCTCCAAAAGGCTTTGTATTATAGGTTTCCCCCATCAAGGGAGACATTTTACAATACAATTATTTGTGTTCCTTCAATAACTAGCTAGTGCAATGAAGATGGAAACTTCAAGAACTAAGCAAACACTTATAAAACACAACATCAATTCCCTCATGGTCTCAGACCTAAGACCTCACACACCTTCGAAGATGGTGAGAGCTAGCGGGGTATGAGAGTAGATTGAGAGGAAGAAGTAGTCTTACGAGAAATAAGTATATCTCCTCATATAATCACTCATAATATCTTAGCATAGCTTAGTAATTAGCATGGTAGAGGAGATGAGCATGCATTGAAGCTTGGCTCTTGGTTGGATTTGCATCACACAACCAAGATTTGTTGGTGTAGGCCTCCCTTCTCACAAGCTTGGAGTAGATGATGAGCTTTCTATTAAATCTTGAGAAGGAGAGAGAGAGAGTCTTCTTGCTTCACACATGAGATTGTGTGTGTGTGTGTGTGTGTGTGTGTGTGTGTGTGTGTGTGTGTGTGTGTGATAATACCTTGCCAAAATCAGCCCCCAGTCTCTCTCTTGGTCGACCCCTCTTGCAATTTACTCTTGTTGGTACCTTATTGGACCCTGCAAAGCTTAGCCAATCATAATTGAGAAGCATAAATAATAGCCTTGTGACATGTGTTCCCCTTTCCCCTTTTGTGAGAGATTTAGGTAATTAAATAATGCAATTAAAATCTCATTGGACCCTTTTGTCTTCTGGCCAATAGGAATCAGGCAAGCCATTGGGCGGCTGAATGCTCATTGGACCCCTTGGGAGACTGGGCAATAGTCTTCTAGAGAGCATAATTCTTATTGGTTCTTTTATTAAGTGTTTTTAAATGAATTAAACTAGATTTTCTCTAGCCTAATTCTCATTGGTCCACCTCTATGGCCATCCAATAGGATTTGAGTGCACCTTGTGGGCAATTGGGCTAGGGAGCTGACATGTGTCCATTATGCCCTTTGTGTAAAGGGTAGCTTTGGAGTGTGTGTGTGTGTGTGTGTTCTCTCACCTTTTCTCTCTCTTCCCCTACTTTTAGGGCTCGCCCACTCCTATCTAGGACCACTTGAAGACTTTTTGGTCATCACATAAGTATCCAATTCCATTAAGCTTGACCATTTGGACTTACCTTTGAATTTTGGAACCTTAGCATTTTGGGGCTGAACCCTAAGGTCTTTGGATCCCATTGTTGCACATTGCTCTTTTGCAGATGGCCCCCCCTTTGGATCCCTATTTCCCCCTCTTTGGATCCCTACCGTGGTCGATCTTCCAGCTTAACAAATATTCTAGCTTTTTCTTCCCTGGTACTTCCCCATATTAAATGATCAGTTTAACATGAGAAAATAATTTAGGAGAATTAGATATTAATTATTATGACAAAGATCAAGGGCTATCTTATGAAAAAAACCCTATGGTCTGTCATCAAGCCACTTGAACAAGGTGAGAGAATGGAAACACAAGCTTCATAGCCACATTATCAAACTGGAAATGAACAAGCACTATGCATTCTACTCACATCTCTAAATGACAACTATGTGCACTTCTTGATTCTTGTATTACTGTAGTTGAAGCTTGAAACATAATTAGAGCAAGATTTTGGAGCAAAATCCAAACACTCAAAAATTTCTTTAAAGATGGAACTCTATAGCGTGACAATGGAACTTAATGAAGACATCACATCATTAGTCAACAGTCTTAAGAGAATATGCATACAACTCACTTACATCCAATGTCTTGTAGACAAAGATGATCAAGTGGAGGTGGTTCTAAAACAGCTCCCAATTGAAGTGTATGGCCAAATTGTAACTGTACTCAAGGATAAGGATCCCATGCCCTTTCTTGAGAATGTTAGAAACTCTTACAAGTTTTTGAAATGAAGATAAAAGGCACCAATAGTAGCACAAATGGAGGAGCTTATATTATACGTTCTTCAAAGAAAGGAATATTCAAAAAGAACATCAAGCATACACATTGTGGCACGGACAATCACCTCTATAATTATTACTTTTCTATGAATCCTTGTAATAATTGTGGAAAAACCAACCACTCTACAAGCAGATATCCATCCAAGCCACTAATAACTTCAAGCAACAACAATCACTACAAAGACAAAGGAATAGGAAAAATAAACTTGGATTCTTGTGACGACTCACATGACTCCGATGAGGGCGACAACAACAAAAAAACAATGGTCACATTGGGGTTGTCTTCACGGATGACATACTATGAAAGCACTCAATTGGTGTATTCCTCATACCCTCATTTGTGTTGTAGGGGAGGATTTGTGTGATCCCACATTGTGTTTGGGAGATTTTGTGTTCCATACCCTACTTTGTTCAAGGGGAGGTTTTTGAGCCTACACCCTCTGTGTCAAGGGAAGGAAAAATTGTGTACCTACCCCCTAGTTCTTTTTGAGAAGAGGATCATGTTCTGTGTGAGTGATACACTACAAAACCCACAAGGGAGGGTTGTTGGGGTTGTGGATTTTGTTGCACCTCACACCCATAGGAAAACCCCCAAGTTTAGAAGTCATGTAAAGCATGTGTGTGCCTTTATGAAGGCAAGAGGTGTGTCTAAGCAAGTAACTTGTGTGTGTGTGTATGTGTGTGTGTGTAGCAGGTGCAATAGGAAAGGACCATGTGACTCGCTAGCATATCAGAAACTCTTTGTAATCTCTTTTGTGTGCAATAATCAACTTATTTTGTATCTAGTCTATAGTGCAATTGTCACTCTCTCAAAGCTTTCTCCAATGAGTAAAAGATTGTTTTTTGCCTCCTCAATTTAGCTTTGATGATCGCCATGTTTGTGAAAAAATTTAATGGATGCAAGGTGACAACATATCTCAATACATTGACCGCTTTTGGAAACGCCTTCTACTCTTCTCCATGGTAAAAGAGGTCCCAACAGATTCTCTTCAATGTAATTATGAAGACAACCTACCAAATTAAGTACAATCTACGGACAATTCACTCAATCCCACTTCACTTTATGAGTCTATCTCCTTCACAAATGATGCGGCAAAGGAAACTCCGTCCGCCTCAGTCCCATAATCCTATCGACACACCCCAGAGTATGCACACCAACTCCACCCCAACAGAAAATCTAATTTGAGTATGACTATGTGCCCTCAAGTGCACACAAGATGAAATGTATGCAAAAGCCATGGACTAGCCGCTAAAGAGGACTAAAGCTGGAAAATTGGGCTACAAGGGACACAAAGGTCCAAAAACAACCACCTAATTTGCACTATTTTTTCTTGCATGCCACTACGTGGTTAATTAGTCAAGCCCATTTACTCAAACTTTTGTAATTTCACCTATGTAAAATCCCACATTTTGGTGTAGAGAGCCTTAGGAGTTGATCTCATGAAGCTTGGGGAATTTCTTATAATTATTTGGAACTCGTAAAGTTGAAGACTAAGCAGTGGAACTATAATTAATCAATTTTGGCCAATCAAAGGTGAACCCTAGATTTTTAACCTCATTATAATAAATACTCACTTTTATCGAGTGATGGTACCTTGTCCCCAATCCTATACAGCTTTGGTTGCTTGTAACCATGGTCTTCCAAGGATGAGAGGGAAAGCAGCGATACTTGCAGGCATAACATGACAATTTACCAGCAATTTAACATCAAATACATCGACCTCCAAGTCCTTTATAACTCCCAAGAACTTCACCCTTGATTGGTTGGCAAGCTTTATGCGAAAACCTGAATTCTTCACCATGTTGACTCCCAACTTTGATACACATGCTTGAGTAATAACACATACCTGTGCACCTCCATCGATATATGCCTCTCCAATGCACTTCCTCTTATGCCATGCATCCATAGTAGGGAATATATTAGGTAGCTCATTCAAAGACAAGAATCTCACAGACCCCCTTGCAGACTCCTTCTTCATGGGGTTGACTACATACTTCCACTACCTCTTCAACTTAGGACACATATCTATGAGTTTCTTAAAGGTAACATCAGCCTTTTTACCCACCAAATCAGCCCTTAAACTATAATTTGGTTTCCCTTCTCCCAAAGGAGAGTCGGATGCATTGTAATGTTACTTGGGTTTTCTCTTGTTCTTCTCTTTACTTGTACCTGTTTCAACATGTTTCCCTCTTTTATGGATGGGACTTGCATCACTCATGTCATGATGTCTTGTAACCCTCTTACCTACAGTCATGACCATAGCTCCTGAATCATCCTCTTTCTTTACCAAATGGATTATGCTTACCACCTTTGTTTTTTCCTTCTCTTCAATTGTCAAACCGGCCAATTGGTCGTGCTTCCCTTAGATCTCAATACCATAATCTTGAGCTTGAGAAGGAATTTGTGAAGAAAGAGAAACATGTCACCACCCATTCTCTTTGGCTTGTCACATTGAGGGATTTTATGACCCCATTCAAACCCACAATTGTAAGGTTGAAACATATCCCCTCTTAGAAACACCTGTTTGTGTTGATGATCGCTCTCGATTCGAAGAGTGAACTAGACAAAGATTGCATGACATTCAAAATCCCAACTATTGCAATGCATTCTTGTACACACTAGAAAACACAAGGAATACCTCTAGGAGGCACATCAGTGGGAAGAGGCACCAAAATTTATTGAACACAATCAAAACAACATAAAGAACCCTAACCTAGTATTTGCACCCCCCTAGAGGGTCAAGGGAACATGATATTGTATAGATGGGTGGGTAGCCCTAAGTCTAAACCCCTATCCTCGTCATTGTCGAGAAAAATAAATTCATCATCAGTGAGACCATATGTGCCATCCGTGTAATCATGTAAATCTTCCTCATCATTAGATGCACATATGTTCACTAAAAATGTCACTAGGCATGTATAGTCATTTTGCTCAAAAGGGTAAGCTTGTGCAATCAGAGAGACATTCTCTACTAAGTAGGGATCAGTCTTGGTCAAGAGACGTATCAACCATTCTAATTTCTCAAATTTTTTCTCGCATGCTAGTATGTCTACCAAATCCCATTCACATGCAAGCACCGGGTAGACTATGTGAAAAGTAAAGAGGGTACCTCTCACCCAAGGTAGGAGTGGATGACTCTAGCATACTAGCCATATATGTACACACAAATAGATTTTGGTTAGTGTGCAAATATTATAAAGGTCATGTTCTTGTGCATAATGTGTTGTTATGATTTTTGGGTCCTCTACTAGAATTTGTAGGTTTCAAGATTTTTGTTTGGTGGCTCTTGCTCTTTTACTTTTTTTTTCTTTTCTTTTCCTTAGTATAAGGCTATATATATACATTCCCTAAGATTGGAAGATTGAGAGGTCAGGGAGGAAGGTTAAGAGGGGAGCAAGTGAGTGATGGATGTCAGCAAACACTCTCCCTTCCTTGGGTAGATCATACCTTTTGGAATGATGTCATCACTATCTGAAACCAATTGTTCCAAGTTGTAATGGGTGAAGACTTTGACCAATAGTTTTTCACCACACTAGACGTTTCATCCAGTTTCAAGGGTGGTAAGGTACTCTCCCATGATTTTACTTGAAACGTTGTTTTAGGTGATGAATTTACAATGGGAGGTGCTATTCTTTCCTTGTTTTTCTGTACACAATTTTGGTGGTAGGTGGAAGTTATGAAGAAGTTTTGTTTCTATAGAAGAACTACATGAAGAGCAAGAAGCTTCATTTGTTTTTTCTATGTTTGAGCTGAGTGATACAAGTCGTTCTCGCTTGGTACCCAAACTAGCTCCCAATCAGGTGTATTATGTGATATTTCCCTTCCACGGTCTTCAATTGGCTTTATCTACATGATTTGACTCACATAAATCTATAGGTGGTAGGTGAGAACACAATTTACGTTTAGGCACCCAGATTTGATCATTCCCTTCATAGTAGCCTTGGGCTCCCAATAGTCGTTTAGAAATCCAACGCAACGTTTTCTTACATTTCTTGGAGTGACTGGGGAGTCTCTTAAAAGGCTTTTGCTATTTATTTTCATAAATGGTTGCTAAAGAATCTTAGAGACCCGTTTTTATGTTTTCTTTGTTATATTATGATGAGTCTTGTGTGTCTCATGCGTTGCTTCAGCTACAGAACTTGAAGCTCTAGAGGGTTGGGCTATAGGTACAGATGGTTCAACCTCTTGGACATGCAATGTTTTGGGTTGTATTTCCTCAGAAGGTGATATCTCAGGGACTATCACTTGAGTGGTAGGAATAAGAGTTGGTTTTTGTGTTGTGACACTCCCAATCCCCCAATCAACAGCGCATTTTGTCGCTATCATCCACGTGCGTCCTTGGTTTATATTGCCTTCCATAGTTCAAGTAGGCATGACCAAAAAGTCTTGAGCTACGACCCCATTGTCATAACTAACAGAAGTATGTCAGGTTCTAAAAACATAGTTTTTTTCTTGTTGATACCCTTGAATTGGATATTGCTCTCAGCTAGAGATGGCTTTCCTAACTGACACCACACTCCATATGATAGAAGATTATATTTAGCACCTGTGTCCAATAATGCGTTATATAGCACTTTTCCATAGGTGTTATTTAACTCAATAGGATGTCATAGAGGTGTGTCAGAGTCCAACCAATCATCCTCTATTTCAACTTGAAATGCATGTGTAACTCCAAGGTTGGCCTCTCGTTGGCCTCTAATAGGTTGTTGTCGCTCCTTAGCCTCAACTTGAGCTTGTATCTTTTTCAATTCTACTTGTGCCTTGGCTGCCCTTTTTTGATGGATGGCACGTAGCTCCTCTTGGCTTAAAGGATCACAGTATCTTTTAAATTTATTCCCATTGAGGAATCCAATGGTTTTTAACTCCATCAAGAGTTTTCCACACAAATGGTACCTTGTAGGGTGATTTCACGTACTCTTATGGTCATTTTTTTGCATATTTCAAACTTTTCTTCTCGTTACGCACTCCACACGTAAGGACTTTATCCCCAAACTTGATATCTTGTTCTTTAAATGACGATCAAAACCATTTCTTTCTCCTATCTTTATCCACAAAGTGCATTTTGCATAGCCGTTTGTCTTTTTCATCTAACCTCTCAAGGATATATAAACTCTCAACTAAAGGGTTACCATCCCAACCTTCTTGTGAAGCTACCCACATACTAGGAATTACAAACTCCCATGCCATAACTGCTTCTTGGCCATATACCATCTTGAATGGTGTACAATTAATAACCACTTTGTAAGCAGTACAATAAGCCCATAGAGCTGATGTCAGCTTCAAATCCCAATTTGTGCAATGAGCTTCCACTGTTTTGGTCAGATAGAAATTAAATCTTGTTAGTTTCTCTCAGCTTGGCCATTTGCTTGGTGGATAATAAGGTTAGACTTATGTGGGCTATCAGGAGTTTAAGGCAAGGAAGATTGGGTATGCCAGTTGTTAAAGAGTCTTTATGGCTTAAAAACAATCACCGAGGCATGGTACCATAAATTCCACAAGTTTATGCTTTCTCAAGGCTACAAACGTGTGAGTTCGATCACTGTCTATATACAAAGAAGGCTAAGGATGGTAGTTGGCTGATCCTTATTTTGTATGTGGATGACATGTTGATTGCTGGCAAGCACTTGGAAGAAATTTCAGCTTTGAAGTCAAAGATGGCAAAATCATTTGACATGAAAGGACATGGGTGAGGCAAGTCATATACTTGGTATGCGCATTGAGAGAGACGGATCAAAGAAGTGATTTGGTTATCTCAAACAGAGTATATTGACAAGGTTTTGCAATGTTTCAATATGGAGAAGGGAAAGGCACTGAGTGTTCCATTGCCACCATATGTGAAACTTAGCAAACAAGATTGTCCTGTGTCTGAGGAAGAACAGGCTGAAATGGATAAGATTCCATATGCGTCTACAGTGGGTAGTTTGATGTATGCAATGATTGCTACTCGCCCAGACATTGCATTTGCAGTGGGAGTAGTAAGTCGATACATGTCAAACCCAGGCAAGAAACATTGGGAGGCAGTGAAAGGAATATTGAGATACCTGAAAGCTACAAAGAGTATGCGTATATGCTATGGGAGTCAGGAGTGTAAAGGGTTTTACAGACTCAGATTATGCAGGTGACTTAGACAACTGAAGGTCTACGTCAGGGTATGTCTTTACATTGGCTGGTGGAGCAGTATCATGGCGTTCTAGATTACAAGATTGTGTTACTCAGTCTACTACAGAGGCTGAAGATGTTGCAGCATCAGAGGCATGCAAAGAATCAATTTGGCTTAATCGACTAGTACAGATTTGGGAATCAAAGAAGAGATATCTGTGTTATATTGTGATAGTCAAAGTGCTATACAATTGGCTCGCAATCCAGTTTATCACTCAAAGACAAAGCATGTGGATGTGAAGTATCATTTCATCAGGGAAATGCTCGAGGATAAGCAACTTCAGCTTGTCAAAGTTCACGCCACAGAAAATCCTGCTGATCTAGTTACAAAAGGACTTTCCTCAGAGAGCTTTGCGCATTTTTGCAAGCAGATAGGTGTAGGGTAGTACATCACTTCTCTACATCTCTTGTATATTAGCTTGTATAGTAGCTTCTCTCACACTTAAAGTACCACATTGGACTTTAAGTGGGAGGTTGTTGGGGTATAAAGCCCATGTGGTCGCCCAGGTAAGTGGGCGGGCCGCCAAGTATGTACACATATTCTTTTGTAAAAACTAATAAGAACTCACTATGCTCTACACATTACAGTAGAGCGAGTTCACCATATCGTCGTGCTCTTCTTCTCGCACTCTCTCTCGCGTCGTACTTCCGCTCGTACTCCTTCAATACCCTCAAAGAGTCTACGTGCCCCATTCGAGTCACTTCCTTGAGTATTGACATTGTGTTAGTGTCAGATAGCTATGCTACATACGTCCGATTGCAACCACCGCTAACATTGGCGTCATTGCCAGGAAAATATCCTTAGGTGGTGAATGACTTCGTTGTATTCACAGCCTTCTTTTCTAAAGATTTTGTTACCCATTCGATTTATATCTTAGCAATGAAGCAGCTAGACATGGGGTTTAGTGCAAAGGGAGTTGTGAATGAGATACAAAAGGCATTTCTTTCATTCTTCAAGTATTGTTTAATATTCCATTTTGCCTTCAATTTGCATTATTCTGTTGTTTTTGTTCATAGATTCATTTTTGTACTTAGGAGTAGCAACTACCACCATCAAGTTTGGGCTGAAAGATTGTTGGTGGTCATAGCACAGCGCACAACCCACCGACATAATGTCAATCCGGTGGATCGGAACCCGGCTAGTGCATGGAGGCATGGATGCACCTAATGTGACGAAATGAGGACTCTAGAAAGAGGAGTAAAGCAAGAGAGGAGAAGATGGAAAGCCGATGAATCAAGATCTATGCACACACACTCTCAATCTACACTCTAACTCTCTAATCATGCAGACAATGGTGTATCCCTTTGCTCTAATCTCAAGCACACACACTCTAATCACACATTAAGCATACACAAAGAAGCCTAATGAAAGAAATGTATGCAGCCCACGTACACACACACTCTAATCTAGCACACATGTGAAGCAAGAATGCTCAAACAAGAGGGAAAACTTGAGAGAGAAGAGAATATTAACACTAATCATACACCATTAACACACATAAGCTTGAAAAACAAGAGAAAGTAGAGAGAACTTAGCTTCCATTAATCCAATGACTACTACATATGATGTGGAAGATCCAAGCTCCATAGCCACTCCTCTTCTTCTTCTCCACACTCCCTCACACTCTCCTCTCTAAGAATGCCCTTCCACATCTTGTGAATTGACTTATATACAAGGGCTTTTAAAATGGGTGGCCAACCAAAAAATGTATAACATGTTGCAGGTATCTAGGCTCATCTAATCATCAATGTACAACTTGGAACCCACTGTGGAGCCGTAAATACAAAAAGTATATGCATAGACATATGTGTACACAATGAATGGAAGCATAATGCATGTCGTTGACGCTCGCCCGTCAACACTCTCCCTTCCGAAGCTTTGTCGTCCCTGACAAAGCCATGTCGTGGTAGATGCTTGAGAAAGAATGTGCCTGCAAAAAGAAAAAGGTGGATGAGGTAGCAAGCTCAAATATATGGTGATAAGGCATAAGGAAAAGTCAAAGCACATGTAGTAATGAGTAAATGCAAAGAATTATGAAATGTTACACTGCCATTAAGGAAAAATAAATTACACTTGCTGAAATTAATTAATCAAGAGTTTTGGGCTTATGAATTAATCTATCAATTAGTTAGCTACGACTAAGGGTTAAAACATTTACTATAGTACTAGCTAAGTTAGTAAATTTATCCCAATGCAAGATTCCCTAATTATGTCTGTCATAGATTAGCTAACTAACTCTCACAACTCAAAACAAAAGCTTGATTTTTTTTAAAAAAAAACTTGAAGCTCAATGGAAGTCTTTCTCATTCATTTTTCTTGCTTTTCATTTGTTATTTTTCACATTTTGCAAAATCATTTGACGTGTGTGCTTATTTGTATACCCGAGGCTCTTTGCTTCTCAAAGAAAAGCACCCACACTGGGAACCTCTAGGGCTCTAGTACCATAGGCAATACATGTGCGTGAAGTACCAAATCAAGCCAGGATTTCTCTTCCAGCTTAAGCTTTTACACTTGTGGCACTTTTGTTTTTCTTCCATTTCCTTTGTATTTTCACTTGTTTTCTTTGTTGTTTGGGTGAGAAAGCCTCTCTATGCTTAAAACACTCCTAAGGTTTCAAACACTCAAATAATTTTACCAACTAGGACTAGTAGTCAAGTGATTTCGTTAACCTAAAGTCACGGCCTCCTAACCTCAAGGCTCATCAATAAAACTAAACTCTAAGTCAATTAACTAAAGAAAGGACAAGTTTATACATCTTTAATGGCAGATAACAAAACATAATTGAATGCACTTAATCAAACCAAGAAGAAGCCACAATCAACAAATATAAATGTACAAAACCATATAGCATAGGAAGGAGTACCCCTGTGTATGGGCTCGATGAAGAGGTCGATGTCGTGGAAGCCCTTTGTGTCTGGAGATACATCATGTCTACATGGTCGTCCAATCTCCATGGGCAAGCTAATGTCTGTCTACGTGCTGCATCAAAAGATCAACAAAAGCACTGTACCTCCAAGAGGTATGTCAGCAGCAAGATAAAATAACAAAAGTAACAGAGTAATAAAATAAAAACATCTAAGCTAGGGTCTAAAACCTGGATATCCAGAGGGAAAAAACCCAAAAGGGAAAAAAGTGCCTCTGGTATATGCACATAAATCTAGTGCACATATCAATGTGTACAAATCTCAAATCTCGTGCAACTAGGAGTCAAGAGAGAGCTCTCACCATGAAGCATGATCTGCAATCTCTTAGCTCAATCTCTAATAGTCAAGGGCTGGCTAACACCTAGCTCCATATGTAAAGTCTGCTCAATAGCACAAGGATTGGTCATAGGGTGGGCATCAGCCTCTACTCGAATAGTCTGTGGAAGGCTCTTCAGTATCCAAATTTGCAATGCTCGCGCTCTCGTGGGATGTTAGTCTGAGCTCTCCTAGCATGTCTACGTGTGCATCTAGATCTAGGACATACTATCTGATGTGAAGGTACCGACCTCTCTAGGGGTAGTCTCATCTCTCGACATCTAGCTCATGGAGGTCTCGCTCTAGGGTATGATCTTGTATGCGTTGGGTGTGCTACCGCTCGTGGCCTAGGTACCTCAAGTGACCGTCTAGATGTGAGCCAACCATGTGCAAGTCCGTCGTCGGTCATATGGCTCTTTAGAAACATGATCATGTCATCACAAGGTAAAAATCTAGCATGTATCTCGTCACGGGGAACAAATACCTGTTGGGTTGTCCTGGAAGCTCTACGTGGAGAGCTACGTGCTTGATCTATCGTGTGTCGCTCCTCAGTGGCACTACTCATTGTAGCAGAGCCTCTACCTAGAGAAGGCTCTACACATGGCTGAGATGCCTGTGTATGTGTCTCCAAACAAGTCTAGTAGGCTCTATCGTATCCCTACATAGGGTTTCAGTAGAGGTCACTCTAGTCCGTGTACGTCCATGTATCTGTGGTGTAACCTCTATCTCTGTGGTGTCAGTAATGTGGTCTCTAGGAACCTGATCTAGAAAAGTACGGCTCCTGGCTGGTCTCCGCTCAATCGGGTGATCTGATCGTGAATTGGCACTCGTAGATGGCACTAGGGCAACATCTATATGTGGTGGTTGCTCTCTCTGTGACTCACTAGTTATGACACCGCTATGCAAGCTTAAAGAGTGGGATAGCGATGCTGTCAGCTCTGCATCTTCTCTCATAGGGGATCTTCTCTCGTAGATGGCTCTAGCTCGACAGCTATCTCTAAGGGCCTCTGTGAGGTCGGTAGATCTAAACAAGGATGCTCAAGGGCAGCTAGAATCTGTGGAGTGGTCTTATCTATAACAAAGACATCGGAGTCACTCACTCTATGACTCTGTGAGATCTCTCACTGTGTGCTACAAGTCTCGTGGATAAGTGTGGTAGGTGGTGTAGGCCCCTAACAATACTCTGACTGGGCTCTAGTCTCAGGGGCTCTACTTGTGGTGGCACGCTAAGTGTTGGAGCTATCTCTCGTGGCACACTATCATCCTCATCTGGCATCTCCCAAGAAGAAGCCTAGAGAGGTGATCTCTCTAGTGGTGTCTCTCGAGGACTCGGAGCTCTCAGTAGCTGTGGAGCTAGCGTGGTTGTTGTGGTAAACATAATCATCATGTCTAAGTCGAGGGTAGTAGGGTCGACCTATAGTCAAAACATATACTGCATGATCGACATCCCTATAAACTCGCTCACTTGGATCTCCTATCAAATATGCAAGAAGGCAGGCTGAAGGATCTCTGGATCCACCACTCATCAGGCGTCTGAACCTACGACCAAGCTCATCTAGATAGGTCACAGTCTGTTCAACTCTCTGAAGCTCCAGTAGCCTAGGATGTGTCTGTGTGTCTAGGTTTTCATCTGGGTGTGCTCGCTCAATGTCATCAAAATCAAGGGTCTCAATCAAGAGATACTGCTCTCCGAGCTCATCAATAAAAACTGCTCTATCGGCCTGTGGGTAGGCTCTCACAATCTGCCTAGGTGTAGACATCATGCACTGTGGGGTAGCTAGCCTCACAAAGGGGTGATCATAAGTGTCAACATAATATGCAACCCCTCGTGGAGATCGGCCTACTATATGCAAGATCTGACCGTCTATATCTCTCATGCTATCCTTAGTCTCTCTGGTCTCGGACAGTGTCTGAAGGGTGGGGGTCAGTGGTCTAGGGGCACTCATATCTACAATGGGTGATCTATCAAGCCCTACCTCTGGTGCTCTCAACTGGGGTGATGTGGTCGTCATAGACTTTCTCGTATGCTCTCTAATCTGTGTCATCAAAGGCTGGCATGAGTCTCTAGATGGTGCAAGGTGTCGAGGTTGAGACTCTCTAAAGTACGTGTCTCGAAGGCTCTGGGTCTCTATCTGTGGCTCCCTCTGAGTGGTACGCAAAGTGCTAGCAATCGCTGTGTACATCGCTCTATCTCCTCTAGCCTAATCAAATGGTCGACCACATACGTGGCACGATAGTCATCTCTAAATGTGCCATCCCGCGTGTCATCAGGAAAGACTCGCACCACCTGGAGGGTCTGTGTGGGGCCAAAGGAGGCGCGGCACTCGACAAAGAAATGTCCATATGTGTCTGTGTAAAAGGGTTGGCCTCTGTGCTCGCCTACAAGTGTGAGCAATGTGTACTCAGAGCACGAAGTGGTCATGGCCATCATATGTGCGCTCTCGGTGTGTGATAGGCCTCTAAACCTCGTCAACTTGTCGAATGTAGACAATGTCAAATCCAAAATCTCTTCTACTTCCTCCTACAACAAAGACAAAGAAACGAGGGATGAAATGAATTCTGAATTCTCTCTCTTTTCTCTTTTGCAAAACTCACAATTGTGTGTGATTGTATTATAGAGTCATGAACATATATACAAATCAGCCTCAAGCTCAAGCCGAGCCTTGAGGGATAGAGGGTTACAATCGAGCTTAGTTACAAGTACCTAGTAGCTTACTATTGTGCTGGGCTCGGCCGGATGATGAGGGTTTCCCTCAACCAATCATCCAAGCTATGTATTTTACTTACCACATTTTCTTGTGTACAATATTGAGAAGCTATCCACAGAGAGGTCGCTATCAAAGACATGGCAACTCTTGACCTTCCAGATATTACTGAGGAAACAATATCTGACAATTTGAGTACAAATTAAAAGTGTACAACTTCAAAACTGTCTGCCACCAAGGCACAAATCACTCTTGAAAAACCCTATCTTCCACGTCACGCTTTACATACAATGTACTTTCTGTTGGACTGTTACAACAGCCTTGTTTGACCAAATGAGAGTCATCCTTCTCATACCAAGCACGAGGAGATTGTTTCAACCCATACAAAGCTTTCTTACATCTGCACACTTTATCCTCTTGTCCTTTCCTACATGAACTTTCTCAAATATGTCCCCAATTCAAGAAAGCAGTAACAATGTATCACTGATGCACATCCCAACCAAAATGAGCTTCTAGTGCACATAGAAAACGCACAGTAGTCATACAACAAGTGGGAGCAAAAGTCCCTTCATAATCTATGCCTTTTTGTTGGGCACAACCCTTTGCAACAAGGAAAGCCTTATACTAATCAATCTCACCATCCGGCTTGCGTTTCAACTTGTAAACCCACTTTGTACCAATGGCCTTTTGGCTAGGAGGCAAATCACATAAAGTCCATATGTCATTTTTTATAAGTGCATCATATTCTGATTGCATGATGGTAGCCATCCAATCTTTTGAATTTTGTGCTTCATCCAAAGACAGAGGTTCCTCAACATCACATAAGCTGGACACAGCCAAAGCATAACAATCTGATGCATAAGATGCATGGCGAGAACATGAACGATTACGACTAGACAAAGGTGCATCCAATTTATTGTCACGCAAAGTATGCACCAACCATTTTGGCACACCTCTAGCCTGCTCATTCTCAGCCCTTTCCTCATCAAGTACATTATGTACATATGCATCAATAATATGCTGATCTGTAACATTTTTAGAAACTCCCTAGGCTGTACATTTGTCTCATTGGAATTTACATTCGAACTTCCACCAGTGAAAAGAGGCATCAAAGTGTCATAAATGTTTTGTGAGCTTACATTACTGTCTTTAGTACATGACATCAAGGATTGATCAGAATCTTCCACAAACACAATATCCCGTGAAACCAAGATACGCTTTGTTTGCAGATGAAACATCCTGTAACCTATGCTTTCAGCACTATAACCAACAAAAGTGCAATTTTTTTGCGCTACGTTTGGAACAAAGCATAAACCAAACAACCAAAAATGCGCATGTGCTCAATAGAAGGCTTTCTATCATGCCAGCTTCATAACTAGTCATAGATGGCAAAGCTTTTGTATGACATCTATTAAGTACATAAGTGGCACACATGACCATACACCGTGCTAGTTTTGCAAAGTGACCTATTTTTCCTCTTAGCAACACCATTTTGTTGAGGTGCATATGGCATTGTATATTGGTTTTTTATCTCACAACTAGCCAAAAATGCATTAAATTCATGAGCCATATACTCCCCCCTTCATCTGGAATGGAGGGTGCTCATAGTACATTCTGAGCCATTTTTAACCATAGCCAAAAAAATTTGAAGCGCATAAACACTTTGGACTTTGCTTTAAGTTGATACACCATGCATGCCTAGAGTAATCATCAATGAAACTCACAAAGTAAGGTAAATTGCCCAAGGACGGAGTTTGCATGGGCCCACAAACATCACTACGCACAAGCTGCAATCCTTTGGAAAATTTCAACGCTGCATCTTACCCAAATACACCCTTCAAAACATGTTTGCCAGGTGCTTCAAGAGGTAGCAAGGAAGCAACCATATTAAGTTTCTGCAAACGCAACAAACTTGAAAAATTCAGATGCCCCAAATGTGCATGCCAAAGTTTTGCATCTAAAATATCCTTAGGATCCACAATTGCATTTGCAAAATTTTTCACACCTGTCATACAAAGAGAGCTTATATAGCCCACGACATAAAATGCCTAATGCAATAATCTATCACCAAAACTCAGATCATGTACTGTACATTTGTCATCCACAAATTTGACTACAAGACCAAGTCTAGCAAGTGCAGATACAGACAAAATCTTCTTCTTGATCCCATGTACATACAATGCATCAACAAGTGTGAAAGAAACCACCATTTGCTGGAGTAAGCACAATCTTTCCAACTCCCTGAACTAGATAAGAGGCATTGTTAGCATAAGTGACAAAATTCGCATGAAGGACAGACTCAGAGAGGTAAACAAATCACGATGTGAGGTAGTGTGATTTGTAGCACCACTGTCAAAATACCACACATGTGAATTTGCAACAAATGACATACATGCATCATGGACAATAGGATCATAAGTACACTCTGTACTAAAATCCCACTCTACATCTACATCTACATCAGCATCACAATCTCCTTTCACAGAAGACTCTACAATAGTTGCACTTGTATTGGACCCTGTAGTTGATCCAATGTCTTTCTTCTTAGCCTCTTTTGCCTTCAATTTTGGACACTGCTTGATCAAGTGATCATTAGCTTTACAATAGCCAACACATCATCTTTTTTCCTTATCACTAGAATTCTCAGACGAAGTGCTTCCAGTAGAATCAATAGGAACATAAGATTTTTCCACTCGTAGAAGAACCATGAGAAGTGATTACATTTTTGTTACCACCTTTTCTTTGAGCAGCAAATAAAGCCTGTTCAACTGCACCATGTTTAGCTCTGTTTTTTTTGGAATGCGACTCTTGCAATAGCAATGTCCATAACACATCAAACTTGACATCTTCTTGATTTCTTGAGTCATAAATCTCCAAATACTAGCAAAAGTTGGTAAGAATATGGTAAAACATCAAGAACACATGCACAACGAAACTATTAGAAATGACTTCGCCTGCAGAATTAAGTTGCTCATTGATATCCTTGAAATGAGCAAGGAAAGTTTCCATCTCATCTTCCTCATGCATAATCTTTACGCAGCAATGCAATTTTAGCCTCATTACAACTTGCATAAAGACTAGCCAGAATATCCCAAGCCTGTTTTATAAATTTTGCTGCACATATGAGGAGTAATCGTGTACTTCACAGACAACACAATCAATGCATGTGCATGTGCATCTTTTACATCCCAATGAGCTTCCTTAGCCATAGGCAAAAGAGCCTCTGGCAACAGCAATCCT
>NW_028221436.1:1208513-1227028 GCF_014529385.1 Adiantum capillus-veneris
CCACATTGCTTAGACCTACAGCTTGGCTTAAGGCCACGTTACAAAGCACACGACCACGAATGTGTGTCGCAAATGCAGCACTTGCCAGAGATTTCTTTACAAGATATATAACTTGGGAGGCTTGAGATATGGTTGACAGGCATAGGATGCGGCTCATTGCTTTCATCATTGACACCCAAAATTGACCACAAGGAGTGTACTCCTTGTGGATTATCGCAAAGCCGTCCTGGGGGAGCTTTCCAAGGTAATGCGCAAGAGACGACTGCCATCCAAAAGCTTGGCGCCTACCATCTCCTCCCCGACCTGCATGCTCATCCAGCTCCACAACATTCTACAAAGAAATCAATAGGTAAATAAGATTTCAGAATGCAACAATGAAAATTAACGTAATCAAAAAACAAAAATCAATTAATACCTCTTGTTTTTTGTCGTCTTCATCGTTTATGCCTTTGCTGTCAAGAGAAATAGATGAATTGGGATCCATAGCGACATTCTCAAGTTCATCTATATGAGCAGGCATAGGGGTGCATTGGGCTTCAAGCAATGCGCGTGTAGCTACAAACTCATCCTCCGACATAGATGAGTGCGGTGCATCTATCACCGCCACTATTGCCAACTCCACTGTATCTACCACACTCTCTCCAAGGGGAAGGAGGCTTCGATCCAAAGGATTGGAAGAGGGGTCAATGGAAAAGGACTCTACAGTGGCACAGAGGATGGACAGACACTCATCCATGCGGATGTCAAAAGTCTTTTCAAGATCATGTAAAAACAAATATTCCTCCCCATCTATCACAATTGGGGAGACGTGTTCAAAAAAAACCTCCGGAGTTAATGTCTCCTCCGGCGCATTTGCAGCGGTCTTAAAGGATGCTTCTGCACCCTCATCACCCATGGATTTGGTGGCATCCATGAAACCTCCTGGGTAGGTTAGGGCTAGAATATTGCCCTCTTTGCTTACATCCCAGGGTGCTGTAATGGGCTCCTTTGTGTTCTTGACGAAACCCTCAAGGCGCAAATGAGGCAAACTCACCTCAGATCTTTCAGGCTCCTCCGCAAGAAGAAACACAAAAGTCGCCAAGCGACTTAGAAACTGGGTGCCGACCTCCTTCTTTCAAACGTGAATCTTCAATGTACTGACCTGCCTCACCCGCAATTACACAAAATCGTTGAAGTCACTGGGTGGAAGGCCGATCGCCTTTGTGTATGTAGCGAAGCAAATCGCATGGAATCCACAATTCCCCTTGTCCGACAATTGGTACAGCATACTTGTCGATGTAAAATTCAAAAAATTCTAAGATAGGCTGAAAAGATTGGCTGTTTAGGTGAATAGTTGCATTCACATCAGGGAATTGGGTGAAGAAACTGTGAAGATCGTCACGATCTTGCCACTCGGTTGTTTGTAAAAACGCTTGGAAGCGTTGTTACGCCGCGGCTTCGGGAGGGGTGGAGGAGGATGCCATAATGCTAGCTCTTAAAGTAGGAATGCAAAGAGTGTTGGAGCTGTAAAGAGAGTGTGAATAGGCAAAGAGTGTGAAAATGGTAGGGTTTAGGAGGCTTTATATAGCACCCCCCCCCCCCCCTCCCAAAAAAAAATCAATAATTAAAATATTAAACAATTTTCATTAAGTAACACAAATAACAAGAAGTTATAAAAAACTTACAAACTAAATTACAATCATTTAAGTCAAAAAACACATCACTATAACTTTAAGATAATGTGCATTGCCAAAATTTGATACAACCATCTGCTTGAATTTACAATTGTGATATTATAAAAAATTTAAGTACAAAACATAACTACTCTAATGATAAAATCAAATTCTCTTCCGTCGTCCACGCCTTTTCAATTTGAATCGTGCTCTCCATGCAGCTACCAATCTAGCAAAAAATAAATAAATTAGCATACCCAACTTAGACCAGGGAATAATAAAAAAAACATAACTATAACATAATTAAGAGAGAAAAATCATTCACCTTACGTCGTCCGATGCAAAATTTTGTATCTTCTCGATGCTCTAAACCCATTATCACTAAGTGCTCCTGCACATTGGCCAATGTCCAATGCTTGTTCACTTGGACGGTTTCAACGGCACCACTCGACAATTTGATTGCAATATCAAATACCTCAATTGTAGCATCGGTGGATTGCAATGGAATCCATTCACCAAGCTTGCACATCCACCTTTCATAGAAGTACCGCACGTAAAGAGTGGAGCGCACCTTGATGAAACGGATAGCAATGACGAAACTTCCAACCTGACACTGAAAGCGATCTCCGTTGTTAAGTCCTTCAAGATACCCCCACTTCTCCCCAAGGATGGCTTCCAATGTATCGTATTGTAGATCTTTGCAAACATACATAGTGAGGCGGTCCGGGGCGGGCAGCAAGAAAGGTGGCCTCTAAACACCCCTCAAGGCTCCCGTGCTGCTCAATTGGGGCTGGGGCAACCACAAGCACAACAAAACAACAAACCCACAGCCAAACCCAAACAAGATAGGGGCACCACCTAGTTATGGTATGCGAACTAGGACGCAAGAGAGATTTTTGGTACAACCAAGAAGATGCACCACACAACGCACACAAGCAACCTCACACCAAGACACACATGAAATGGACCAGAGAGAGCTAGAGCAAAGGGAAGAGAGAGAGGAAAGGATCTTGCGTAATACCTTATTTGTGACTTGCAAATGGAGATGGTTCGTTAGGTTGCTATCGTAGAACTTGTACAAAACTCACTCAATGCTTAGTGATTGCTAAACATTGCCAAAACACACACACATTGTCTTAGGGTGTGGGAGACCTCTCACCACAATACCCTCTTACAATGGACACAAAACTGGCAATGAAAAACACACTAAAACACTTTCTAAAATCAAGATCAACCGATAAAAACTCAAAATACACAAGTCACCTTGAATTCACCAAACCGTATTGCACAAATGGAAGGACGAAGATTTAAACGTCGAATCACGCCTTTGATGCACCAAACCTCAATTTATTGATGATGAAAGAGCATGTACAATAGTGGTTTTGAGATTTGTGGAACTCACGCTCTCTCACTTGCAATGTGTAGCTTGAAGGCTTCTCTCACACCAAGAGTGAAGCTCACAAGTGGTTGCTACACCTAAGTCTCTCCTCACGCATAGAGTGTTGGGGTGCTATGTGAGATGTTGGAGGTTGTTTTACAAGAAGGAGAGGGGCCTATTTATAGGTTGGAGACCCCTCATTAAGATTATTAGAAATCCTAATTTACAAGCTAACAAATCAAGATTATGATTTTTTTGAATATCAAAACATTGCGGGCCTTCTTTGTCTGCTTGAGTCATGGGTGTGGGCTCAAAAGAGAGCATTATTGATGGTAGATAAGGTGAAAGTAAGTAAGGAGAGAGAGAGAGAGAGAGAGAGAGAGAGAGAGAGAGAGTTACTATACATATGTCTTGAGGTGAGGTGTCTTTTATGGTTAGGTCAATGGCTATTTTGTGTTAGTATGTTAGTGGTTAGTGTTAGTAATCACTAGAAAGTTAATGTTACATTTACAATGGGTAGAATGAGGTGGATGGTTGAAGTAAGATGGTTGAATGAAGTGAGAAAATCCTTGTGATGGTGAAGCTTGAAGAAGTTTTGGACTTACTTGTGTAGGTTCTCAAAATGACTATCGACCTTCTTCTTCGTCTTCCCTTCTTTACGCCACCGCCGCCAAGGTTGATTATCGCGATGAAAATGGTAATTCCGTTGATGATATCTCTTGATTTGCAGAGGTTAATCATGGTACACATGCTGAATTTTTGTATATATATAAGGGGTAAGATGGAATTGTACTTTGGAAGTAATAGAGAGAGGCATAGAGATGGTGTATGTACATGGAGAGCTCATATGAGAGCTATGGGAGTAAGTGGGGAGGTTAATGGTGAAGAAGGTGAGAGAAACCATTGAAGGTGCAGGTTTGAGTGAGGGATTGAGAGAAATGTGTGTGTGTGTGTGTGTGTGTGTGTGTAGAAGTGTGGAAAGAGGTGAGAGAAGACTATGGGCTACTTGTGAAAAAAGTGGGCAGACTGGGGTCCACTCAAAAAATCATAGCTCACCGCTGGTAGCTCCAAAAATCATGAAAAAATTTGAGGTGATTATTCAAAGCGTGGGCTACATTTTCTCTTTTGACCACTGCTCCAAATTCGGAGTGGAGATAGGTGCCAAAATTCTCACCAAAAAGCCTGTTTTTATGCTTGCAAAAGTCTTTTAGTGGACCCCTCCTTTGTTGAATTTGTACAATGCATCCAAGAGTGAGCCCCTCCTTTGTCATATCATAATACAAAGCATCCAAGTTGCCCTTGACACATGCATGGAGGAGGATTATTGGTGAATAAAGAAATATATACATGGTGGGACTAGTGTATGGACTATTCATGGACTTTAGCTCAATGAGCACATGGTGTTAGAATAATGAGTAAAAATAATAATAAAAATATGGAGGAGTTATGGATATGGAAAGATATTGGAATCATATGATATGGTCCCTCTTTGAATTATTTTGGGTGAAAGAGGAAAAGGTATGCAAGTAAATAATATAATAAAAGTAACCAATGAGTAGAAATCAATTTTTGTTTTCACGAGGGTGAGGGTGAAAATGTAGGAGTGATTTGTATAAAGGAAAAATATGAGGTTAGAGTATGTACATATTGGCAAAAATATATATATATATAATTATGGTGTAAGAGGATGAAAGAAGGTGTACATAGGTTTAATAAAACACACACCTAAGTAGAAATATTTAAATAAAATACCAAAATAATTATAAAAAATCCCTATATTTAGGCCATATATACAATGAAATATTTACACACAAAGAGGCCATAATATACTTTTATTTTTTTATTTTTTTTATTTTTTTTGGCTCACCTAGCCCAGTGACTAGCTAGCTGAGGGTTTTTAAGAAGATATGGGAAAAGTCCCGTGACTCACGCACGCCTATGTACAGTGAAATGGTAGGGATAGCCACAGTGTTTGGGTGATTTTGGTAGGGTGAGGTAACTCACTGTGGCAATTACAAAGAGCCTAAAAAACGGCTATCATTAGCCCTCCCCCTGGATGATGGTATATTCATGTACCATCATAGAGCATCTTTTCCAAAGAGAGTGCTTCAGAGTCCTTGACGAGATCTTCATTGTTTAGCCCCTCAGAATTTTGGCTGGAGTTACACTCATGCTTCATGTAACAATACTTACATAAGACAGCGGCCTTTGGACAGATCTTTGGTAGATCCTTTGGTAGAAGGCGACTCAAATAGGGCTTCAAGCGATACCCGTTTACTTTCCTGGAGTGCTCTTTACCATTCAAGTCCATAAGCTGATAGTAACTTGAATTGAAAGCCTTCTTGACTATGTATGGCCCTTGCCATCTTGTTTCAAACTTGGCATCAAAACGATTGTCAAGTCGATTGTCATACCTTAGCACAAGCTCTCCTTCCTTGATGCCTTTGTCCTTCAGTTTCTTGTCGTGCGTTTCCTTCGCTTGTGTGGCTTTCCTCTTGTAGCACTCATATGCTGCTTCTCTTTTCCACTCAAGCTCCACTAACGTAAGAAGTCGATCCATCCATACCTCTTGATCATCTTGTGCTCCTTTGCCATGAAGTCGCATTGTTGGAATGTTGAGCTCGATAGGCTGCAAAGCCTCTTGACCATAGACCAAGTGAAATGGTGTGAACTCCGTGGCTTCCCTATATGTGGTTCGATATGCCCACAAGGCACCATCCAAGAAGTCATCCCATAATTTTGTCTTGTTTTGCACCATCTTTCTAATGATTCCTGCAATGACACCATTAGCCTTCTCCACCAAACCATTTGACTGTGGGTAGTATGGTGTGCTATGACGATGTAGAATGTGAAGCTCTTCACAAACTTCTGTGAGCAATCCTTTTCTAAACCCTGGACCATTATCAGAAACAATCTCCAAAGGTGTGCCAAATCTACAACAAATGTGAGTGTAGACGAATTTGCTCACTGTCTTCTCATTTACCTTTGCCACACTTTGTGCTTCCACCCACCTAGTCATATAGTCTACAGCCACTAGAATGTAGAGTTTACCATTTTTTGTCCTAGGCAGAGGACCCATAGCATCAATGCCCCACTTTTCAAAGGGTCCATTTGCAAGCACTATTTGCCTCAGGCCATGCACCAACCTTCTATTTCCATTTATCTGACAAGTGTGACAGCTTTTACACCAATGTTGAACATCCACATGCAAACTTGGCCAAACATACCCCGAAAACAAAATCTTCTTCACAGTTAATTCTTGGGCAAAATGACCACCACATGCCTCTTCATGCAAACCTTTTAGAATGGCTGGAATTTCCTTGATAGTTGGTACTCGTCTGCACACTTGATCCTTCCCTCTTTGATAGAGGGAGCCTTCTAGGAAGAGATATACGCTTGCCTTCTTCATGAGTCTCCTCTTCTGAGCTTTTGTGAAGTCTGGTGGAAACTCACCCTCCAAAATGTAGCCAATGATGGGAGCCAATGACTCCAATCCATGGTACCTCGGTTGCTTCACAGCAGCCGCCACCATGATGACCTGCACTTCTTTCTTTACACATGCAACGGCTTGTTGTGCAAGTAAATCAGCATCTTCATTCTGTTTCCTAGGAATATGATATAGTTGCACTTCTTCAAATTGATTAAACAATCTACGAATGGCATGAACTTTTGTCCGTAAGCTCTCATTCTTGCATGCCCAAATGCCTAAAATCTGTTTAACAATGAGAAGTGCATCTCCCTTTACCATGAGGCGTTGTATCCCTTGGCCAATGCACATCTTCAAACCTTGAAGTAGAGTGTCATATTCTGCTTCATTGTTGCTAGCTGAACTTGGTAGATTGAACTTCTCTTTCATGACCACCTCTCCACTTGGGTTGAGCAACACTAGCCCTCCCCCTGCTTTTCTGTGGCTCGACGAAAAGCTCCATCAAAGAACAAAGTAAAAGCATTAGGAATACTTTTTGGTGGTGGCAATGGTAGGGTCTTTACTTCAGGCACCTTAATCTCCTTTTCGTGCACCCTATAAGTGAGAATCCCTGCCAATTGTGCACGCACACTATCTTCTACCTTGAAAGAGTATTGAAACTCTTGCAACTCCATAATCCACTTTGAGATCCTAGTACTAAGATTCATTTGAGATGACACCCAAGGGAACAAATTTTCTGCAGTGAGAATTACAAAAGGTTTTGGTAGCAGGTAGGATCTAAACTTTCTCACCGCAAACATGAGAGAAAGCATCATGAGTTCTGCTTCTGTGTAGTCTCTCTCCAAAGCATTCATGACCCTACTAGCAAAGTAGATGGGTCGCATCCTTGTACTGTGGGGATCTTGTTGTAGCAACACAGCACCAATTGTTTCTTTTCCAACACTAGAGCTAACAAAGAATGTGTACTCCCAACAAGGAGGCATGAGTGTTGGTAGCTCTGACAAAATGACTTTAATGTTACAAAAATACTCTTCAAGCTCATCAGACCATGCAAATTCTACTTGTTGTGTCAACTTTTGCAAAGGGTGAAGTAACTCCGAGGCTAAGTGAATGAAGCGTGACATATACTTCACCTTTTGAATGAATGAGATGACCTCCTTAAGACTCTTGGGTGATGGTAGCTCAATAAGAGCCTTTGCCTTCGAAGGATCCACTTCAATGCCTTTAAGAAACTTTATGACCAAGCAAGATTACTTCATCCTCACCTATATGGCACTTGTCGGGGTTGAGTTGACCTCCCATGTCGTAGAGCTTCTTTAAACCTTCTTCTACCCTTTGTAGATGCAATGATTTTGAGCTATAAATGCAAAAATCATCAATGAACACCCTAATTGACTTTCCAAAGAATGCTTGAAACACCATGTTCATGAAACGTTGGAATGTTGCAGGAGCATTTGTCAGACCAAATGGCATGACTCTAAAAGCATAACAACCCCAAGGAGTGATAAAGGTTGTTTTCAATTGATCTTCCAATGCGATACCTATTTGAAAGTAGCCTGAGTAGCCATCACACACAGTGTACTTCTCATGACCAGCTACTTCATTTAGTATCTCATCCTGAAATGGGAGGGGAAAGTGATCTCTTTTTGTTGCCTCATTGAGTGGACGGTAATCCACACACACCCTCCACTTTCCGTTCTTCTTAGGAGTGACAACAACAGGAGAGACCCACTCTGAATTCTCCACTGGATAAATGAACCCTGCTGCTAGAAGCTTTCTTACCTCCTTGAGTAAAGCCTGCTCCTTGATGACTCCTAGCCTTCGTAGCTTCTGAGCCTTAGGTGTGGCCTCTGGCTTCAACTCAATTTTGTGTTGAACAGCATCTACTCCACGCACATCGGTGTAGTCTTTAGCAAAAAGCCTAGGAAACTTCCTTAGCACACATTTGAACTCCTCTCTTTCATCCTTTGTAAGTGTTGTTGATAGCATACCTTCCAGCATCCCTTCATCTTGATTCACCTTCGTTCTCTTGAGGACCTACCTCCTCCAAGCCTTGACAAGAGGTCTCTTGGTTGCTTGGCTTAAACCTTACCCCCATGACTTCGATGGAAGACTCCTCTTCAGTAATGCTGCCGCTACTTTCTTCTTCTGAAGTGCTATCGGTCCAACCTTCTTCCGTCTCACTTTGAGATGATTCTTCATGGAGCTCCTCTTGGCGTTGCTCCTTCATGTCAAAGACAACCTTCTTATGATTGTCATTCCTGCAAATTAATTTCCCACTTTCCCAATCCTGCAAAGCTCGCATTTTCATTAGCCATGGTCTCCCTAGGATAAATGGGTAACCATTTCCTTTGGTAGACATGACATAGAAATCCACTGCCTTCTTAATGCCAAAGGCCTCCACAAAAACATTTTTACAAATGCCTACGCACCTAGCCTTGCTATTGTTTGCCATCTTGACCTTAATTTCCGGTGTCTCATGGATGTGCATGCCTAGTTTTTGCATGAGTCCCTCTGTCATGATGCAAATTTGTGCACCCCCATCCACTAGACCTTTCCTAACCAATCTTCCTTTGATGTAACAGTCTAGCACCGGTGTAATGTCCTCATTCATTTCAGCTTGTGCAATTTTTACAACAGGCACACTCTCTTTTACCTTTCTCCTAGTGCTAACTGCCCTTGTTAAATCCCTCCTAACTTGTGGACATAATGCAAGAAATTGAGGCCATGAAATATCAGGACCCTTACCTCTCATGTCTTCCAACAAGTTGTACGGAGCCATACCATGTCCAAGAGGGAAGTCTTGGAGGTTGATACGACGTCGAGTCCTCTTGGTTTCCTTGGTTTCCTTTGCCTTCTTGCCTTGTCCATGGTCACTCTGTGATGTGACTCCTTCTTTCTCTTTACCTTTTCCTCGGCCACGCTTAATGCCATTGGCTTCCATGTCAACCTCATTTGAATTTGTCACCTCTACCACATGCACATTTGGATCTGGCAAAGGTGGAACTCCTTCTACCCCTTGTGGAGGTGGTCTTGGTCCATTTGGCCTTTGTAGAAGCCTTGGTTGTTGACCAGTTCCTTCACCTGCATTCATCACTGGGTAATTCAAGTTAGGCCTCCCTGGCTCCCCACGGGGCCAAGGACAATTATACATCCCATGTCCAGACTCTCCGCAATTCCAACATTGCAAGACTCTCCTAGGTCGTGGATCTCGCTCTTCAGACTTCTTTGCTTGTCCCTTTGGACCTACAGCTTGTGCAAGGTGAATTGACAGGCTGCTTAAAGATTCATTTAACTTCTCAATTACTTCCGCCGTTACCTCAGGAAGCTCCCTCGATGTTGATGCTTGTGACTTACCTTTGGGTCTAAGACCTTCTATTGGAACCTCTCCCCTTAAGCACTTGAGTTTCCTATACTTCTCAGCAGCCTTAGTTTCAGCTGCATCAAAAGTAGCAGGTGCACCCGCCTCAACTTTTACCTTAAGGTCAGGAAAGAGTCCGGCTATGAACCTCTCCTTCTTTAAAAATTCTGCACCATCACCAGGGTTAGTAACATTTCGTATCCATAGAGCCCAAAGACGTAGAAACTCTTGCTTGTACAAGTAGTAGTCATCTAAGTCTTTTTGCTTATGAGAAACAATGTCTTGCCATAGTTTTTGAGTGTTTTGGGGATCAAAGAAGTATCTCTTAAAACGATTCAAAACTTTGTGTAATTCCCCTTAACTTCCTCAGGCAAAGAGTCAAACCAAGTACTAGCATCTTTCCTAAGGACCACCTCAAACATTTCTACACGTTCTTGATCAGTTACTATCCTCTTGATACGGCAAGACATCTTGAAATTTGCTAAAAATAATTCTGCATCCTCTCCAGGCTCTCCAAAGAAAAGAGGATATCCAGACATTTGGCGTTGGCTCTCCATTGAATTAATTTCAAAGTGACGCGTTTTTGTTTTTTCTTTCTTTAAAAGATCTACACAATAATATTTTCTAAATTGCAATCTATTCTACAACAAAATAAAAATATTCACATCAAATGACCTATGATAATCAATAAGAGGTAGAATGACAGGGTTTGGTGAT
Source organism: Adiantum capillus-veneris (assembly GCF_014529385.1). Classification (NCBI taxonomy): domain Eukaryota; kingdom Viridiplantae; phylum Streptophyta; class Polypodiopsida; order Polypodiales; family Pteridaceae; genus Adiantum; species Adiantum capillus-veneris. Next base: position 1,219,049 of record NW_028221436.1, read on the forward strand.
GCGAGAATTTCTCCTACTCTTTGGGCACCAAACATGAATACCATACGTTGTTGAAAATGGATTTTTCTACTAATTGCAATGTTTATTCTAATGTGTGGAGTGAAATGGAAGGGGAAAACCTCTATTCCTGGGCCATTATCCATGGTCTATGCATGACCTAATACTCAAAACAAAACAAAAATATAGACGTCCAAACTAAGGTCGTACCTAATCAGAGGCAAAATAAAAGGGTTTACTGAAGCGTTTATCTCGGCCAACCTAAGAGGACCTAAAATCCTACGAATTACTCGCTGAAATTGCAACTTAGTACTAACAATTATGTGTACCTTTTGCCTTGCAATGGGAATGAAGGGATCATACAAAGCTTCGTGATTCATGCAAACTACTTGACTATGCTAAAGGTTGATTCTACACAAAAATACACAAGCCGTCCTCAGTGGGGGCACCAAAATTGAGGCGGTCCGGGGCGGGAACAAGAGAGGCGACCTCTAAACACCCCTCAAGGCTCCCGTGCTGCTCAATTGGGGCTGGGGCAACCACAAGCACAACACAACAACAAACCCACAACCAAACCAAACAAGATAGGGGCACCACCTAGTTATGGTATGCGAACTAGGACGCAAGAGAGATTTTGGCACAACCAAGAAGATGCACCACACAACACACACAAACAACCTCACACCAAGACACACATGAAATGGACCAGAGAGAGCTAGAGCAAGGGAAGAGAGAGAGGGAGGGATCTTGCGTAATACCTTATTTGTGACTTGCAAATGGAGATGGTTCGTTATGATGCTATCGTAGAACTTGTACAAAACTCACTCAATGCTTAGTGATTGCTAATCATTGCCAAAACACACACACACTGTCTTAGGGTGTGGGAGACCTCTCACCACAATACCCTCTTACAATGGACACAAAACTGGCAATGGAAAACACACTAAAACACTTTCTCAAATCAAGATCAACCGATAAAACTCAAAATACACAAGTCACCTTGAATTTACCAAACCGTATTGCACAAATGGAAGGACGAAGATTTAAACGTCGAATCACGCCTTTGATGCACCAAACCTCAATTTATTGATGATGAAGGAGCATGTAAAATAGTGGTTTTGAGATTTGTGGAACTCACGCTCTCTCACTTGCAATGTGTAGCTTGAAGGCTTCTCTCACACCAAGAGTGAAGCTCACAAGTGGTTGCTACACCTAAGTCTCTCCTCACGCATAGAGTGTTGGGGTGCTATGTGAGATGTTGGAGGTTGTTTTACAAGAAGGAGAGGGGTCTATTTATAGGTTGGAGACCCTTCATAAAGATGATTGGAAATCCTAATTTACAAGCTAACAAATCATGATTATGAATTTTTTGAATATCAAAACATTGCGGGCCTTCTTTGTCTGCTTGAGTCATGGGTGTGGGCTCAAAAGAGAGCATTATTGATGGTAAATAAGGTGAAAGTCAGTAAGGAGAGAGAAAGAGAGAGAGAGTGTGTGTGTTACTATACACATGTCTTGAGGTGAGGTGTCTTTTATGGTTAGGTCAATGCTATTTTGTGTTAGCATGTTAGTCGTTAGTAATCACTAGAAAGTTAATGTTACATTTACAATGGGTAGAGTGATTTGATTTGATGAAGGAAGAGGGGTGAATTAAAAGAGAATCATTGAGATGGTGAAGCTTTGAAGAAGCTTGAACTCACCCTTGTGTAGATTGTGGAAAAAATGACCGCTGGTCTTCTTCTTCTTCTTCGCTTCTTTACGCCGCCGCTGCCAAGGTTGATCATCGTGATGAAAATGGTAATTCCGTTGATGAGATCTTTTGATTTGCAGAGGTTAAGCATGGTACACATGCTGAATTTATGTATATATATAAGGAGTAAGATGGAATTGTACTTTGGAGATAATAGAGAGAGGCATAGAGATGGTGTATGTACATGGAGAGCTCATATGAGAGCTATGGGAGTAAGTGGGGAGGTTAATGGTGAAGAAGGTGAGAGAAACCATTGAAGGTGCAGGTTTGAGTGAGGGATTGAGAGAAATGTGTGTGTGTGTGTGTGTGTGTGTGTAGAAGTGTGGAAAGAGGTGAGAGAAGACTATGGGCTACTTGTGAAAAAAGTGGGCAGACTGGGGTCCACTCAAAAAATCATAGCTCACCGCTGGTAACTCCAAAAATCATGAAAAAATTTGAGGTGATTATTCAGAGCGTGGGCTACATTTTCTCTTTTGACCACTGCTCCAAATTCGGAGTGGAGATAGGTGCCAAAATTCTCACCAAAAAGCCTGTTTTTATGCTTGCAAAAGTCTTTTAGTGGACCCCTCCTTTGTTGAATTTGTACAATGCATCCAAGAGTGAACCCCTCCTTTGTCATTTCATAATACAAAGCATCCAAGTTGCCCTTGACACATGCATGGAGGAGGATTATTGGTGAATAAAGAAATATATACATGGTGGGACTAGTGTATGGACTATTCATGGACTTTAGCTCAATGAGCACATGGTGTTAGAATAATGAGTAAAAATAATAATAAAAATATGGAGGAGTTATGGATATGGAAAGATATTGGAATCATATGATATGATCCCTCCTTGAATTATTTTGGGTGAAAGAGGAAAAGGTATGCAAGTAAATAATATAATAAAAGTAACCAATGAGTAGAAATCAATTTTTTGTTTTCACGAGGGTGAGGGTGAAAATGTGGGAGTGATTTGTATAAAGGAAAAATATGAGGTTAGAGTATGTACATATTGGCAAAAAATATAATTATGGTGTAAGAGGATGAAAGAAGGTGTACATAGGTTTAATAAAACACACACCTAAGTAGAAATATTTAAATAAAATACCAAAATAATTATAAAAAATCCCTATATTTAGGCCATATATACAATGAAATATTTACACACAAAGAGGCCATAATATACTTTTATTTTTTATTTTTTTATTTTTTTTGGCTCACCTAGCCCAGTGACTAGCTAGCTGAGGGTTTTTAAGAAGATATAGGAAAAGCCCCCTAACTCACACACGCCTATGTACAGTGAAATGGTAGGGATAGCCATAGTGTTTGGGTGATTTTGGTAGGGTGGAGTAACTTAGTATGGCAATTATGGAGAGCCGAAAAACGGCTATCATTAGCCCTCCCCCAGGATGATGGTATATTCATGTACCATCATAGAGCATCTTTTCCAAAGAGAGTGCTTTAGAGTCCTTGACGAGATCTTCATTGTTTGGCCCCTCAGAATTTTGGCTGGAGTTACACTCATGCTTCATGTAACAATACTTACATGAGACAGCGGCCTTTGGACAGATCTTTGGTAGATCCTTTGGTAGAAGGCGACTCAAATAGGGCTTCAAGCGATACCCGTTTACCTTCCTGGAGTGCTCTTTACCATTCAAGTCCATAAGCTGATAGTAACTAGAATTGAAAGCCTTCTTGACTATGTATGGCCCTTGCCATCTAGTTTCAAACTTGGCATCAAAACGATTGTCAAGTCGATTGTCATACCTTAGCACAAGCTCTCCTTCCTTGATGCCTTTGTCCTTCAGTTTCTTGTCGTGCGATTCTTTCGCTTGTGTGGCTTTCCTCTTGTAGCACTCGTATGCTGCTTCTCTTTTCCACTCAAGCTCCACTAACGTAAGAAGTCGATCCATCCATACCTCTTGATCATCTTGTGCTCCTTTGCCATGAAGTCGCATTGTTGGAATGTTGAGCTCGATAGGCTGCAAAGCCTCTTGACCATAGACCAAGTGAAATGGTGTGAACTCCGTGGCTTCCCTATATGTGGTTCGATATGCCCACAAGGCACCATCCAAGAAGTCATCCCATAATTTTGTCTTGTTTTGCACCATCTTTCTAATGATTCCTGCAATGACACCATTAGCCTTCTCCACCAAACCATTTGACTGTGGGTAGTATGGTGTGCTATGACGATGTAGAATGTGAAGCTCTTCACAAACTTCTGTGAGCAAGCCCTTCCTAAACCCTGGCCATTATCAGAAACAATCTCCAAAGGTGTGCCAAATCTGCAACAAATGTGAGTGTACACAAACTTGCTAACTGTCCTCTCATTCACTCTTGCCACACTTTGAGCTTCCACCCACCTAGTCATATAGTCTACAGCCACTAGAATGTAGAGTTTACCATTTTTTGTCCTAGGCAGAGGACCCATAGCATCAATGCCCCACTTTTCAAAGGGTCCATTTGCAAGCACTATTTGCCTCAGGCCATGCACCAACCTTCTATTTCCATTTATCTGACAATTGTGACAGCTTTTACACCAATGTTGAACATCCACATGCAAGCTTGGCCAAACATACCCCGCAAGCAAAATCTTCTTCACAGTTGATTCTTGGGCAAAATGACCACCACATGCCTCTTCATGCAAACCTTTTAGAATGGCTGGAATTTCCTCAATAGTTGGTACTCTTCTGCACACTTGATCCTTCCCTTTTTGATAGAGGGAGCCTTCTAGGAAGAGATATACGCTTGCCTTCTTCATGAGTCTCCTCTTCTGAGCTTTTGTGAAGTCTGGTGGAAACTCACCCTCCAAAATGTAGCCAATGATGGGAGCCAATGACTCCAATCCCTGGTACCTCGGTTGCTTCACAGCAGCCGCCACCATGATGACCTGCACTTCTTTCTTTACACATGCAACGGCTTGTTGTGCAAGTAAATCAGCATCTTCATTCTGTTTCCTAGGAATATGATATAGTTGCACTTCTTCAAATTGATTAAACAATCTACGAATGGCATGAACTTTTGTCCGTAAGCTCTCATTCTTGCATGCCCAAATGCCTAAAATCTGTTTAACAATGAGAAGTGCATCTCCCTTTACCATGAGGCGTTGTATCCCTTGGCCAATGCACATCTTCAAACCTTGAAGTAGAGTGTCATATTCTGCTTCATTGTTGCTAGCTGAACTTGGTAGATTGAACTTCTCTTTCATGACCACCTCTCCACTTGGGTTGAGCAACACTAGCCCTCCCCCTGCTTTTCCTGTGGCTCGTCGAAAAGCTCCATCAAAGAACAAGGTAAAAGCATTGGGAATACTTTTTGGTGGTGGCAATGGTAGGGTCTTTACTTGAGGCACCTTAATTTCCTTCTCATGTACCCTATAAGTGAGAATCCCTGCCAATTGTGCACGCACACTATCTTCTACCTTGAAAGAGTATTGGAACTCTTGCAACTCCATAATCCACTTTGAGATCCTAGTACTAAGATTCATTTGAGATGACACCCAAGGGAACAAATTTTCTGCAGTGAGAATTACAAAAGGTTTTGGTAGCAGGTAGGATCTAAACTTTCTCACCGCAAACATGAGAGAAAGCATCATGAGTTCTGCTTCTGTGTAGTCTCTCTCCAAAGCATTCATGACCCTACTAGCAAAGTAGATGGGTCGCATCCTTGTACTGTGGGGATCTTGTTGTAGCAACACAGCACCAATTGTTTCCCTTCCAACACTAGAGCTAACAAAGAATGTGTACTCCCAACAAGGAGGCATGAGTGTTGGTAGCTCTGACAAAATGACTTTAATGTTACAAAAATACTCTTCAAGCTCATCAGACCATGCAAATTCTACTTGTTGTGTCAACTTTTGCAAAGGATGAAGCAACTCCGAGGCTAAGTGAATGAAGCGTGACATATACTTCACCTTCTGAATGAAAGAGATGACCTCCTTAAGACTCTTCGTGATGGGAGCTCAATAAGAGCCTTTGCCTTTGAAGGATCCACCTCAATGCCTTTATAGGAAACCTTGTGACCGAGCAAGATCACTTCATCCTCACCTATGTGGCACTTGTCGGGGTTGAGTTGACCTCCCATGTCGTAGAGCTTCTTTAAACCTTCTTCTACCCTTTGTAGATGCAATGATTCTGAGCTATAAATGCAAAAATCATCAATGAACACCCTAATTGACTTTCCAAAGAATGCTTGAAACACCATGTTCATGAAACGTTGGAATGTTGCAGGAGCATTTGTCAGACCAAATGGCATGACTCTAAAAGCATAACAACCCCAAGGAGTGATAAAGGTTGTTTTCAATTGATCTTCCAATGCGATACCTATTTGAAAGTAGCCTGAGTAGCCATCACACACAGTGTACTTCTCATGACCAGCTACTTCATTTAGTATCTCATCCTGAAATGGGAGGGGAAAGTGATCTCTTTTTGTTGCCTCATTGAGTGGACGGTAATCCACACACACCCTCCACTTTCCGTTCTTCTTAGGAGTGACAACAACAGGAGAGACCCACTCTGAATTCTCCACTGGATAAATGAACCCTGCTGCTAGAAGCTTTCTTACCTCCTTGAGTAAAGCCTGCTCCTTGATGACTCCTAGCCTTCGTAGCTTCTGAGCCTTAGGTGTGGCCTCTGGCTTCAACTCAATTTTGTGTTGAACAGCATCTACTCCACGCACATCGGTGTAGTCTTTAGCAAAAAGCCTAGGAAACTTCCTTAGCACACATTTGAACTCCTCTCTTTCATCCTTTGTAAGTGTTGTTGATAGCATACCTTCCAGCATCCCTTCATCTTGATCACCTTCGTTCTCTTGAGGACCTACCTCCTCCAAGCCTTGACAAGAGGTCTCTTGGTTGCTTGGCTTAAACCTTACCCCCATGACTTCGATGGAAGACTCCTCTTCAGTAATGCTGCCGCTACTTTCTTCTTCTGAAGTGCTATCGGTCCAACCTTCTTCCGTCTCACTTTGAGATGATTCTTCATGGAGATCCTCTTGGCGTTGCTCCTTCATGTCAAAGACAACCTTCTTATGATTGTCATTCCTGCAAATTAATTTCCCACTTTCCCAATCCTGCAAAGCTCGCATTTTCATTAGCCATGGTCTCCCTAGGATAAATGGGTAACCATTTCCTTTGGTAGACATGACATAGAAATCCACTGCCTTCTTAATGCCAAAGGCCTCCACAAAAACATTTTTACAAATGCCTACGCACCTAGCCTTGCTATTGTTTGCCATCTTGACCTTAATTTCCGGTGTCTCATGGATGTGTATGCCTAGTTTTTGCATGAGTCCCTCTGTCATGATGCAAATTTGTGCACCCCCATCCACTAGACCTTTCCTAACCAATCTCCCTTTGATGTAACAGTCTAGCACCGGTGTAATGTCCTCATTCATTTCAGCTTGTGCAATTTTTACAACAGGCACACTCTCTTTTACCTTTCTCCTAGTGCTAACTGCCCTTGTCAAATCCCTCCTAACTTGTGGACATAATGCAAGAAATTGAGGCCATGAAATATCAGGACCCTTACCTCTCATGTCTTCCAACAAGTTGTACGGAGCCATACCATGTCCAAGAGGGAAGTCTTGGAGGTTGATACGACGTCGAGTCCTCTTGGTTTCCTTGGTTCTCTTTGCCTTCTTGCCTTGTCCATGGTCACTCTGTGATGTGACTCCTTCTTTCTCTTTACCTTTTCCTCGGCCACGCTTAATTCCATTGGCTTCCATGTCAACCTCATTTGAATTTGTCACCTCTACCACATGCACATTTGGATCTGGCAAAGGTGGAACTCCTTCTACCCCTTGTGGAGGTGGTCTTGGTCCATTTGGCCTTTGTAGAAGCCTTGGTTGTTGACCAGTTCCTTCACCTGCATTCATCACTGGGTAATTCAAGTTAGGCCTCCCTGGCTCCCCACGGGGCCAAGGACAATTATACATCCCATGTCCAGACTCTCCGCAATTTCAACATTGCAAGACTCTCCTAGGTCGTGGATCTCGCTCTTCAGACTTCTTTGCTTGTCCCTTTGGACCTACAGCTTGTGCAAGGTGAATTGACAGGCTGCTTAAAGATTCATTTAACTTCTCAATTACTTCCGCCGTTACCTCAGGAAGCTCCCTCGATGTTGATGCTTGTGACTTACCTTTGGGTCTAAGACCTTCTATTGGAACCTCTCCCCTTAAGCACTTGAGTTTCCTATACTTCTCAGCAGCCCTAGTTTCAGCTGCATCAAAAGTAGCAGGTGCACCCGCCTC